>NC_080423.1:49645221-49961055 GCF_029873635.1 Malania oleifera
AATTTTTGGTTTTTAAAATATTTTTATACTAACTCTCTTTGCTCCTCATTTTTTGGAATGTCAATTTGTTTTCTTTAAAAAATATGTTCCAAGTGTTAAGCATAAGGTCTCCAAGTCTCTTTTGCCTAATGAGTTTCGAAATGATTTCATACTCGAAATATACTTGAAGTACTTACAATACATATCCTAATTGACTCTCTTCTTTTCTTTTAACTCTTTGAGAATATTCATGAAGTTGTTGCTTCGTGTTCCTGAGCTTCATGTTTTTTTGAGCTTTCAATATTGATCACTTGAGTTGATATAAGCTTTCAAAGTGTTCCCTATGATCTTTATGAGGTATGCTGGTCCTTAATCTAGTTTTCCTAAAACAGCACAACTTTGAAGCAATCGAGTCTGTAAAGGGGGTTCCTCTAGACTGAAACTGGTTAGTAAATGCTCATTATTGAGCATAAATGGGAGGATGCCTTAATACCAAGGATGAATTATAGGTGCTTACAAATTGAGCATGAATAGGACCATGTCTCAAATTAAGCATAGATAATAGATGTCTATAAATTGAGCATCGATAGATGGATGCCTCTTAATGGAGTAGGCAAGGATGACTTAGTGCTCTCGTATTGAGAATAGGTGGTGTCTACTCAAGCTTGAGCATGGATAAAAGAATGTTGACAAATGAATGGTAGATTGCAAACTAAGCATGGTTAAATAGGTGCTCTTAGGTTAGCATATGTACTTGAAGATAGATGCTTGAGAAAGAATCACTGGTGAAGATAAGAGTAAGCATATTAAGCATAAGTGATTACTAGATGCTTATACCTTGAGCCTTGATGGATGGATGCCCTAAATTGAGCATAGGGTAATGACTTGATACTTTTGAGTCTAGGGTCAGTCTAGTGTTGTATAAGATATAGAGAATTGTGCCCCCAATTCCATGCAAAGGGATGAAACATGTTGCACATTAAAGATAAAAAACTATGCCCCATCATATATTCGAGCAATTCAAAAGACAAATCATCAAGAATTATAAGTTGGTATCCACACAAAGAAGAAAGAGGCTCATATTCCACCAAGAATGGATCCCTATGATATGATTTTGTGGCTTTGACCTAAGGTACATGACTTAGGGCTTTTATATATTTTTTTGGGGGAGGGGGGGGGGGGGGTTGGGGTGGGGTTCAACTTTACACCTTAATGACAAAAGGTCCTCAAATTGTTTCCATGATCATTGAAAAGTAGGCTAGTAGAGTCCCCAATGCTCACCTTGCAGGATTGGGAAGGATACAATTTTTGTGGGATGTTTCATGGGCTATGTAGAAACTATTGTCTTATGAGAGAAAACATTACTCTACCCTCTATAATCTTAAAATGACATGCCCAAGTGTAGAGCAACACAAAATGAATTGAACAAAAATGCATACCATTTAATTAAAGGGAACCAAAAACTCATCTCATGTTCAGTGAATGGAACTCATCATCAGCTTTAATGCCTCATGCCCGCAAAACAAGAACTATCAACATTATGTGCAAGTTGTAAGGCCATACCTACCTTGAAGAACATATTTCTTCTTGCATTTTTCACTCTTTGAATCCATTTAAAGATTATACCCATGTGCCAAAAAAAAAACCCTAAAACTCAAATAAACTATTAAAAAAATAAATAATTTTTTTGGTATTTTATCTAAATTGTTGTACAATTTTTTTTTTTTGATTTTTGAACAATTCATAATGATTAAAAATGAAACAAATTTCAAGAAAATGAAATAAATAAATTAATAAAAAAGGAAAAATGCAATAGAAAACCCTAATAAATTAAAGAAAAACCTTAGAACATTTTTACATTAAGAAAAACCATTTTTGAACAAAAAAACAAGTTTAAAATTAAGTTGCACAAATAAAGAGAAAATGAGATAAATATAAAATAAATCAAATTTTTTTTTTGAGAAAATGGTTTTGAAATAAATAAATATTTTTCAAATTTTTCATCAATTTTCAAAAATTTGAATAGTGAAATTTTTTTAAATGATTATTATTAACTAAAATATACGAAACTCAAAAAATAATAAAAAATACACAAAATCTATCGATTAGTCTGGATGGACCAACCGACCAGTCCAACCGTTAAAAGAGTCACGCAGGGGGGCACGTGCATACGCCCCTAGTCATAGTGTTGTTTTCCTACATGAAACTTTAGCACTACAGCACTGCCGCCTGGGCTCCATTGACCATTGATGCACAGATGCCAATCGCCGTCATCAATTGTTAATTTACCAACAGTTTGAAGTTTCCTAAACGAGAAATCCTTTACTATAGGTTGCTTTCTATCATCTCCTACATTAGCAAAACCCTATGCTCCATGATAGTTATTTGGCTAGTCTACATTCGGCCGTCTATCCCTACTTCGGAGACAGATCCTCCTTTGGCTGCTGTGATCCTCATCTTTACTCCGAAGATTTCCTTTATATTCGTCTTCTTCATCATCATCTTCCCCTTATTCTTATTCTCCTTTTTCTTCTCCTTCTTAACTTACTTATTCTTCCACCCTGCGTTATGTCTTAACCCAACTTTAAGTAGTCACTGTGTTGTTGGAAAATACAGTCTCTTTGATGTAAAATGAAAGAGGAAAACAAGAAATTTAGAAACGAAGGGAAACATAGTTGAACTGAAAACTCCACACTTCCTTGATAAGAAAATGACCATTATATAGGCTAGAAAACAAACAGTTACAAGCACAAAAATAGGAACCACTATCATCATGCTAAACAACTCCTAGGCACCACTAACATCATGCTAACCAACTCCTACAAATTAGGCACCACTAACAACTCTTAGGAACCACTAACATCATGCTTACCAACTCCTACAAACTAGGCAAAAAACATAAACAAAACACATTCTAATGAGCTGCTAATAATTTATTCAACAAACCCTCCCTTAAATTGATGTTCCATATATAACATCATTTTCATAAGACTAAAACTTTGAAGTGCCATCCCCCAGATAAAGTCCTTTAAACTACAAACACCAAGTAACTCCATGAGCTTCTGAAATGATGAAAATTTGAGAGGCTTTGTTAGAATATCAGCAATCTAGTCTTCACTTCTGCAGTAAACCAGATTAATAACTCCATCATTCATGAGATCTCTTAAGAAATGATACTTCACATCCATATGCTTGTTTCGACCATGTAGAACATAATTCTTTGAGAGCTTTATTGCTGAACTATTGTCACAATAAATAAGAGTAGGCCCATCTTCTTTGAACTGCAACTCTTCAAGAATCTTCTTTAGCCAAATAGCTTGACAAGAACGAGCTGTTGTTGCAACAAACTCATCTTCAGTGGTTGACAATGTAATAATTGGCTGCTTCTTTGATGACCATGGAACAACTCCTGTTCCCAACATGAAAACATACCCAAATGTGCTTTTTTGATCATCAGAATCTCTTGCATAATCACTATTTGTAAAGCCAAAAAATCTTACTTTTCTCCTTTTTTGAAGGATAGCCCAAACTCTTTAGTATCTAGTAAGTACCTAAGAACTCTTTTTGTAGCCAAAAGATGTATCTCTGTTAGACACTCCATGTATCTACTAATGTCACTTACAACATGCATTATATCAGGCCTTGGTGCAGTCAAATACATTAAGCTCCCCACAATCTGCTTGTAAAGAGTACAATTAACCTTCTTTCCTTCATCTTCCTTGTTTAGCTTCAAACTAAACTCAGACGGTGTATTCACAAGATTACAATTTGTTGACTCTATAAGTCCAATCCTGTTTTGATAATGACAAATCACTTGGTATATGATCTGTGCATTGAGAATGTGAGCAGGAAGGAAGCCACGAGGATTAAAGCACACACACACACACACACACACACACACACACACATATATATATAACCCGACACAATCTATGAAACTAAAAGAGTAGAAGAATGAAGATGCAAGTGTCAAGTTCAAGATCGTCATGGGAATGGGTACTTAGAATTGATGTATGTGCATATTTTATATGATATAGCTAGAAGCTCAAAATATACCCTAGATTGACCTTAGGACTCATGCATCTCATGAAAATATTTTAGGGGTTATTCATTGAATTAAACACTCTATTTTAAAACCCCGAAAAATGTTTTATGAAGAAGTAAAGCAAGAAAGCAAAATTATTTTTGAAAACAATTAAAAAAAAAAAAATTGAAGTTGGATTGCCCAGTCGACTAAGGATTACCCTCAAAAGTCTAAAGAGGCAACTTTAGACGACTGAAGTTTTGCTTCAGACGTCTGAAGAATTTCCTTAGAAAACTGAAGAATTAGTTTAGTCATCTGAAGAATTAATTTTAAAACATAGAATAGGCAAAACATCTTTAGACGTCGTCTAAACCTTCAGTTCAGTCGTCTGGACTGGGACTTCAAAAGACTAAACCTATAGTTCAGTCTTCTGACCCTATATCAAGACTATGACTTTCAGTGCTTTAAGGAACTTTAGTCGTTTGAACTTGCAAAAACTTTAAAAGTATGGTTTTTAGTGAGATAACACGCGAGTCATATAATTAATCAAGTTGATCTAATGGTCAAGATAACTTAACCTAGGGCCGAGAACACTTAATTATAAAATCAGCCTCTAAACCCTAGTGCCTCACTTTTTGCAATTGAGGAGCTTTGAACATTCTTGTATGTCTCTTGAGATTTTTGAATACTATTGTGAAGAATCATTGCGTGTACTGTAAAGAAGACACATTTACTTGGGCATTCACATATTTAAGATCTAAGTAAATACATGTGCAACCTCTACTAAATCTAGGTTTGATCTTGAGGTTTGGAAATTATTTTATTGAGCTTTCAATTTTTATTAATCGATCATCTTCTTCGTTATTCGTTTAGTGAAAAATCTTTTTGGGAGCAAGAAACTTATTTTCCCATAGTTATTTATTTAAAAAAATATTTTGGGAATAGTATTCTAAAGTTTGATTCATTGTGATATTCAAAGTTATATTCTTATTCAAAGAGATCTATCTTATTGGTGCAAAAAGTATTTGAAAATATTGTTTGTTAAATCTTTGAAATACTCAAAGTCATACATTTATTCAAAGGTTTGATCTAACGAATTATTTGATAGCAAGAACTTAAATCTTCATAATATTCAAGAATTTTTTTTTAATAAGATCACATTCTATATTCTTGCATCTAGTAAGTTGAACTAAAACCCTAAGTTCTCCAAAACATCTATTTATATAATTATTTTGGGAGATTTGATCAAAGGGAAATTTTGTGAAGCATATCATTCATATAACAATTACATTGTTACATACATACCGAGCTTCAAGTCTTATCATATGAATATATGTTAGGTTTTCCACTATACTCACTAGCTTTGTTAGAAGCAATATTGAGTTTTGCAGATTTGAAATTTTATATTGTAATCACGGTTCGGGTTGTGAACCGGGTAAGGAGGAAGTTGTGGCTCTTGTATGCAGCAGATTGTAAGGGAAGCTCCGTCCCGATTAAAGGAGGAGGGATTTAGTGGAATCCTTGAGTGGGTTGCTCAAGGCGAGGATGTAGGTCGGGTTGGCTGAATCTCGTAAAATTGTGTTTGCCTTTTCTTTTCCCTTATCTTTTTAATTTCTGCTTGCATTTCATTATCAGATTTTGTGTGATTATATGTTGATTTATATTATACGCACTTGATAATTAATTGGGTAAAATAGAATTTATTGAGATAATATTTTGAATTAATTTCAAGCCCCTGCAATTAATTTGTTAAATAGTAAAATTTGGATTAAGTGGTAAAATAAACTTAAAGATTTTTAAAATACCCAATTCACCCCCTCTTGGGATTACACTTGAATTAACATTTCATATTAGAGCGGGTTTGCATAGCCTTAACTGTTCATTTTATAAAAAGATCACATGGCACACTTCGGTGTAACTCCATTTGGTGAGGGATACTCGTCCACTAGACCACCAATTTTTTGCGATATAAATTACACCTATTGGAAACGTAGGATGAGTATATATCTTTTGAATGCTGATTGGAAAGTATGGAAAATAGTTTCTAAGGGAAACCATGTTCCCATGAACGTAGTTGACAAGGTAAATGTTCCTAAGAATGAAGATGAATATACAGAGGAAGACTAGATATCTGTGCAAATAAGTGCTACTGCAATGAATTTGTTATTCTGTGCACTAGATGTAAATGAATTTAATAAGGTGACGACTTATAACATTGCTAATAAGATTCGAGAAAAATTAGAAGTCACATATGAAAGTACTAAGGAAGTAAAAGATATTAGGATAGATATGCTCACTAGTGAATATGAGGCATTTAAAATGACTGCTGATGAATCTATTCAATCCATGTACTTTAGATTCACACACATCATGAATTCTTTAAATGCTCTTGGTAAATCTTACCCTACCTATGAGTTGATCAAGAAAATACTTAGGGGACTACCTTCAGTTTGGGAAGCTAAAGCTACTACAATAGTAGAAGGGAGAAATCTGAAGGAGATGTCTACTGATGAACTAATTGGATTGCTCATCACATATGAGCTTGTAATAAATAAGAGGAAGAATGAGCAAATTAAAGTAAAGAAAGCTACAACACTTAAGGCATCATCTCACTGCTCTAGGTGAGGGAAGTGATTCAGAATCGAATGAAAACATGAAACTTATCACTAAGAAATTTGGAGAGTTCATAAGAAAGAACAAGTAAGGCACCAGAAAATTCAAGGGCTTAAAAACAAAAAAGAGAGAGTCAAGCAGAAGGAAGAAAAATGATGATCCTCCCATGTGTTATAACTAAAGAGAATTTGGACATATCAAGCCAGATTGTCCCTAGTTGAAGAAAGTGTCGAAGAAGAAGAAGGATCTAAAGGTGGGTTGGGACACTCACAGTACCAATAGTTCAGAATCTGAATCCAGTGATGACGAGATTGCGAATCTATGTCTGATGGCTCACGATAACCATGAGTTACAATGTTTTTGTTCTACTTTATCTTACTATTCAAGTGATTCAGAAAATGAAAATAGCATTGTTGACTCTACAAGTCCAATCCTGTTTTGATAATGAAAAATCACTTGGTATTTGATTTGTGCATTGAGTTTGTGAACATGACCTATATTAAGCATGCACGGAAAGATAACGATTCATGGAAGTCATAAAGTAAAGTTGACATTTTGGAAAGCTCCATGGAAATCAAAGAGTACAAGAATCAAGATGCAAGTGGCAAAGTTCAAGAACATCTTGGGAATGGGTATTTATAACTTATGTATTTACATTGTTGTATGATTTAATTTGAGGCTCAACATATACCTAGAATGACTTTAGGTTTCATGCATTTCATGAACATCATTAGGGGACTTTCATAGACTTATAAATATTCTTAAAACCTTGGAAAGTGTTTTTATAAAAGAGCCAAGAAAGAAAGGAAAACAGATTTCTAAATTTTTAAAAAAAAGAAGAAAAATTTAGAAAAAGGGGACTTTGGTAGCCTAAACTCAACCTCAGCCGCATGAAGAATTTCTTCAGGAGCTTGAGGATTAGGTTTGGTAGCCTGAAGAATTAATGGGAAGCACAACAAGTCAACCGAGGCACTTTGGTTGCTTGAACTTGGGACTTCAGGCATCTGAACTCGCCACTTCAGGAGCCTGAACCACTCTTCAGTCGCCTAACCCTGTATTCCAAGTTAATTTTTCAAAGGTTTAAGGAACTTCGGTCACCTAGGCTTCGACCTCAGTCGCCTGAACTTGCGAGAAAACTTAAAAAGTTAATTTTTATTAAAAGAACTAGCGAGCTATTTCTTTGATCCAACGGTTGAGATCAATTCTAAGGGTAAGACACTATATATACTGAATATCTAAACCCTAAAAAAAAAAAAAAAAATCTAAGACACACAACAAGAGAAGAACATATCTTATTGCCTAAACATAAAGAAACTTGAGCTGATTACTATACGATTGCCTGCACTTCATTCTTTATTCATCTTCTTTGGGCAAATCTACTCCGGAAATCAAAGGGCATTCATTCATTCAAATATATTTCTTCTTGGTATTGAGGTTTGGTGATTCAAGTTATTTTTTTTAAGAGCTTCTCATCTCATCACTTGCTATTGAATATCTTTAGAGAATTTGATCTCGAGCATTCTTAACCATATAGAGATTTTGTTTAACAAGTTCATTACTTGAAAAAGTTTACTTTGTCATTGAGATATATATTTTTCAAAGAACCACTCATTTAGAAATCTATAGTTAAAAGGTGCTTAGTGATAGAAAATAAGTAAACGCTATATCTAGATAATCTCACTGCTTGGTAAAAGATTTATTTTTCTTCATTGGCTAAAAAGATTTGATTCTTGTATGTGGTTGTTAAAGGATCTATATTTTTGATATATTAACGTTTGATTAAATATCCTTGGTGCTTTATAAATATAAATTTTATTGAGGGATATTTTTCTAAACAGCAATATATTCAGTTTGTGGGTGTTGAACATCATTATCTATATATATAGATAGATAGATATATACATATTTGCATATGACAAAGATTGTGTTGAGATTGAATATTTGAAAGGAACTTTTTGATTGTAATTGATATAATCTTCAAAGCTTTTTTATAAGTTCACAAAAGATAAATTTGTGCATTTTAGCAAAGTGAACTAGAATCCTAAATTTTTCCAAATTGCTTAAATATATATATTTATTTGGGAGATTTGATAAAAAGAGTATTGTATGTTGAAGCATAATCATTCATAAAACGATTGTATCATTTTCATACATTCTAAGCTTCAAGTTATATCATATGTTAATGTGTTAGGAATTTGAATTGTACTCACGAGCTTTTGTTCGGAAGTATTTTTGAGTGTTTTTATAGATTCAGTGTATTCACGGTTTGGTGTGTGAACCGGTGTTTGAGGAGAGAGTTGTATCTCTTGTAAGCAGCGGAGTAGGAGGGAGCTATGCCTCTTGTAAGTAACAGATTGTAAGGGAAGCTCCTTCCTAATTTAAGGAGTAAGGATTTAGTGAAATCCTTGAGTGGTTGCTCAAGGCAAGGATGTAGGCCAAGTCGGCTAAACCTCGTAAAAACCGTGTTTGTCTTCTCTCTTCCCTTTACTCTTTACTTTTAGCACTGCATGTTTATATTGCATGTATAGGTTGGATAGCATTGCACATAATTAATTGAGTAATAAGAACTCACTGGTAAATATATAAGTAGGGATTAAGTGGTAAATAAGTGTCAAAGAATTTTTAAATACCCAATTCACCTCCCTTCTTGGGATTACACCTGATTCAATAATTGGTATCAGAGCAGGTTTACATAGACTTGATAGTTAATTTGTAAAAAAATCACATGGTACACATTGGTGTAACTCCATTCGGTGAGGGATATTCATCCACTAGACCACCCATTTCTGTGGTGTAAATTACACCTATTGGAAATGTTGGATGAGCATATATCTACTGAACGTAGATTGGAAGGTTTGGAAAATAGTGACTAAGGGAAATCACATTCCCATGAAAGTAATTGATAAGATTAATGTACCTTAAACTGAAGATGAATATACTGAAGAAGATTGGAAATCAGGACAAATCAATGTCACTGCCATGAACTTACTTTTCTGTGCATTAGATGTAAATGAATTTAATAAGGTAATGGCATGTAACTCGGCTAAAGAAATTTGGGAAAAATTAGAAGTTACATATGAATGTACTAAGGAAGTCAAGGATAGTAGGATTAACACGCTCACTAGTGAATATGAAGCATTTAAAATGACAATTGATGAATCTATACAATCTATGTATACTAGATTCACACACATCATTAATTCTTTAAATGCACTTGGAAAGACTTACCCTACTTATGAGTTGATCAGGAAAATACTCAGGGGATTACCTCCAGTGTGGGAAGCGAAAGCTATGACAATAGCAGAAGGGAGAAATTTCAAGGAGTTGTCGGTGGACAACTCATAGGATCGCTCATCACCTATGAGCTGGCAATAAACAGGAGAAAAAATGAGCAAAGTAAAGCAAAGCAAAGAAGGTCACTGCACTTAAGGCATCATCAAGCTACTCAAGTGAAGGAAGTGATTCCGAAATGGATGATGACATGGCCTTGCTAACAAAGAAGTTTGGGAAGTTCTTGAAGAAGAACAAGAAGTTCAACAGAAAATTCCGGAACTCTAAATCAGAAAGAAGAGAGACTAGCATAAAGAAAAAGAAGGAGGATCCACCAACATGCTACAACTGCCGAGAAGTTGGACACATCAAGCCTAAGTGCCTCAAGCTCGGGAAAGCCTCAAAGAAAAAGAAGAAGGTGATGAAAGTCGGTTGGTATACTCATAGCACTAGCGGTTCAGAATCTGAATCTAGCGACGATGAGGTTGCCAATCTGTGTCTAATGGCACATGATGACCTTGAGGTATAATCATCTTTTTCATCATCTTCCTTTTATTCTAGTGAGTATGAAAATGAAAATGATATGATTTCATATGATGAACTGAAATAAGAATACCTGCACACTATTAAAATGCTTGAGAAGAAAACAAAGAAAATTTCAGAGTTGATAAGTAACTATGACAGATGACTACCATGTCAATAAAAGTATTTTGGGTTTAAATTTTAACTATGACAGATGACTGCCATGTCATGGTAGATGACTGCCACGTGGAGCAAATTTTAAAAAATTTTAAATCTCAAAGGGAAGCTTCTTTTAAAATTTTGAATTTCAAAGTTTAATCAACAATTTAATGTTTTTTCAAAGTTTACCTAATTTGATATGGACAACATCTTTCAAAGTTTTGAATTTCAAAATTTAATCAACAATTTAATTTTTTCAAAGTTTACCTAATTTGATATGGACAACATCTTTCAAAATTTAGTCAACAATTTTAATGTTTTTTCAAAGTTTACCTAATTGATGTGAATGTTGATCTTTCAAAATTTTGAAATTCAAAATTAAATGTTTTTTTCAAAGTTTACCTAATTTGATGTGGAAGTTGATCTTTTAAATTGCCTATAAATACCTCTTTGGGTAATGAAAAAACACAATACTAAAAAAACACAAGAATAAAGTCAAAGAACTTTCAAGCTTACTTGAACGTCAAAATGAATCTCATGCATCTTTCATAAGAAATAAAGATTTGAAAATTGAGGAGTTAGAAAAGGATTTCTCTGAAATTATTTGTAAATTTATTGAAGGACAAAATAATTTTGAAAAGCTCCTAGGATCTCAAAGAAATTCCCTAGAAAAGGAAGGGCTCGGTTTTAATGGTAAGGAAAATCTAAAAAAAAAGACATCTTTACATGGGTTATTTTAGAAGAGAGTCAAAGTCATTTTTTCTAACTAAGAATTATTATAGAAATACTACATGCTTTAAATGTAGAAAGTTGGGTCACATATAATTCGATTGTCCTTTCAAAAATAAGGATGTCAAAATCAAGAAAGTATGGAAGGTCAAATGAGAACATAGCACTAACCCCCCTAGACCCAAGAAAATCTGGGTACCAAAGCTTGTTATTTGATTGTGTTTTGCAGATATGTTTAAGATCAGCATCTTCAAAAGATATATGATATATGGATAGTGGATGCTCACGTCACATGACTATGGATAAAGCAAAGTTCACATCCATCACACCCAAGGATGAAGGATTTGTCACCTTTGGAGATAATGCTAAGAGAAAGATCACAGGTGTAGGTAAAGTTGGTAATAATTCTTCATCAATTATTGATGATGTTTTACTGGTGGAAGGTTTAAAGCACAATTTACTAAGTATAAGCCAGTTATGTGATAAAGGCTACAAAGTATTGTTTGAACATGACAAATGCATAGTTGAACACAAAACTGATAATAAGATACTATTTACTGCTGAACACCATGAAAACATATATACCATAAGCTTTGATAACTTAACCTCACAGAGTGTGACATGCTTCTCTGCTTTGAATGAAATTAGCTGGATTTTGCATAGGAGACTAGGACACGCAAACATGGATTTAATCTCAAAACTAGTTAAGAAAGAATTAGTTAAGGGACTGCCTAAGACTAAATTTGTGAAAGATAAAATCTGTGATGCATGCCAACTAGGAAAACAAGCAAGAACAAGCTTTAAGAAGAAGAAAGAGATCTCCACTACTAAGCCACTCCAAAAGCTACACTTAGACTTATTTGGACCAAACCCACTTTAGAGTTTAGGAGGAAGATCATATGCCTTTGTAATAGTTGATGATTTTTCAAGATACACATGGGTACTATTCTTAGGTCACAAAGATGAAGCATGTGAACAATTTATAAACCTATGCAAAAAAATTCAAAATGAAAAGGGATATGTAATGACTAAAATTCGAAGTGATAGGGGTAGAGAATTTAAAAATCAAGGCATGGAAGACTATTGTAATTCATTAGGAATTGCCCATAATTTTTCAGCTCCTAGAATACCGCAACAGAATGGTGTAGTTGAAAGGAAGAATAGGTTTATACAAGAAATGGCCAGAACTATGCTTAACAAACAAAAATTACATAAGTACTTCTGGGCCGAGGTAGTGAATACCGCTTGCTATGTTCTAAACAGAGTATTAGTCAGACTATCACTTAATAAGACTCCTTACGAATTATGGAATGGCCATAGACCAAACATATCATATTTTCATGTCTATGGCTGTATGTGTTTTGTGCTTAGAGACAATGAGCATCTAGGGAAGTTTGATGTGAAATCAGAAGAAGGTATCTTCCTAGGGTATGCCTTAGATAGTAATGTCTATAAAGTATATAACAAATGAACATTGACGGTCATAGAATCTATTTATGCAGTGTTCGATGAGTCAAATCCCTTCTCCAAAAGAATTGATGAAGATGAAATTGAATTAAACAAGGAATTTGAGGAACTATCAATTGAGAATGATTCAGAAAAGAAAAATGAATTTAAGGAATCATCCATTGAAATTGATCAAACTGAAAATGAGGTTAATCTACCACCTATAGAATGGAAATATGTAAAGAATCATCCCATAGATCAAATAATAGGTGAACCATTACGTGGAGTAGCCACTCGATCCTCACTTAGGAATATGATTAGTCATTTCGCATTTTTATCTCAAGTAGAACCTAAGAGTGTGAGTGAAGCTATAGAGGATGAATCATGGGTGTTGTCCATGCAAGAAGAATTAAATCAATTTGAGAGAAACAAAGTATGGACATTAGTTCCCAGACCTGAGGATAAGTCAATCATAGGGACCAAATGGATATATAAGAATAAGAAAGATGAACATGGAGTGGTTGTGATAAATAAGGCTAGATTAGTAGCTCAGGGATATAATCAAGAAGAAGGTATAGATTTTGAAGAAACCTTTGCACCTGTAGCTAGGATGGAAGCCATACGAATGCTTTTAGCATATGCAGCTTTTAAGGATTTTAAGTTATATCAAATGGACGTCAAAAGCGCATTTTTAAATGGCTATATAAATGAAGAAGTGTATGTAGAAAAACCCCCAGGTTTTGAAAACCATAAAAATCCTGATCATGTTTATGAACTGACAAAAGCCTAGTGCAGTTTAAAGCAAGCTCCTAGAGCTTGGTATGAAAGGCTAAGCGGTTTTCCGTTAGAAAATGGACTTATAAGAGGAAAAATCGATACAACCCTGTTTATAAAGTCTAAGAAAGATGATATTCTCCTAGTGCAAGTATATGTAGATGACATTATATTTGGCGCTACAAATAAAGAATTGTGTAATGAATTTGCCAATACCATGCAAAATGAATTTGAGATGAGCATGATGGGTGAACTAAATTTCCTCCTAGGATTTCAGATCAAATAAGAAAAACATGGAATATTCATAAATCAATCAAAGTATATTAGAGACTTACTCAAAAAGTTTAATATGGAAGATAGAAAAATAGTAGGTACACCTATAAGCGCTTCATTGAAATTAGATAAAGATGAACAAGGTATACCAGTAGATGTCAAACTATATTGTGGAATGATAGGTAGCTTGTTATACTTGACTGTCAGTAGACCTGATATAATGTTTAGCATATGTTTGTGCATAAGATTTCAGTCTGCACCAAAAGAGTCTCATTTTTTAGTTGTTAAATGGATACTTAGATATCTGATAGGAACCGTGGAAATTGGATTATGGTATCCTAAGTACACATCTGTTGAGATTATTAGCTATTCAGATATTGATTTTTTGGGTAGCAAAGTGGATAGAAAGAGCACGAGTGGTACTTGTCATTTTTTAGGACATTCCTTAGACTCTTGGTTTTCCAAGAAACAAAATTCAGTTGCTCTTTCCACAACTGAGGCTGAATACATAGTGGCAGGTAGTTGTTGTGCTCAAACGCTATACATCAAACAACAACTGAAGGATTTTGGATTAAATTATGAAATGATCCCTATAAGGTGTGATAATACGAGTGCAATAAATATCTCAAAGAATCCCATATTACATTCATGAATTAAGCATATAGAGATACGATATCACTTTCTTCATGATCATGTACAAAAAGGGGATGTGACACTTGAGTTTGTATGCACAGATGAACAATGGGCAGATATATTCATGAAACCACTTGCAGAAGATAGGTTTATCCAAATTAGGCATGAATTAGGTCTGATGCATAGTCGAGAGGTGCTTAGAATTATATTAGATAACATAATTTAGGGGGAGCAACGTCACTTAAGATGTAATCACTTGATATCAAATCAATCATCTTTTGGCATCACATTAATTAACATTTGATATCAAATCAATCAATCAACTTGTGTGCGCATTCGACATAACATTAGTCCAAAGTTGGTATCTCATCAATCAATATTTGGTATTCTCACATAATAACTGAACCTTATGCATTAGCAAGGGAAATGCTTGATGTAAAAAGGGGAGTAGTACAATTTTTCCAAAATCTAATGGTTGAACAAGATTAAAACTCTAAACTTTCAAAGCGAAGAAGAACATAAAGTTATGCCCATTCATGATTTCTTATTTTACACCTTTTTGTTACTGTCAAAAGGGGGAGAAGAATGAGCAAAAATAAAATTGTCATTGAAATAGAAGAATGAGCAAAATTGTTAATGAGACATGCAAAGGGGGAGAAGGAAAATTGCACATGAGCATGAACATATTGTCATACATTAATATTTGATGCATTATTTGAGGGGGAGCCTTGTTAAGCGTAACCCATTATGTATTTTTGCACGTGTATTTTTCATTATAAAAAAGGGGGAGATTGTTGACTCTACGAATCCAATCTTGTTTTGATAATGACAAATCACTTGGTATTTGATCTGTGCATCGAGTTTGTGAACAGAACCTATATTAAGCATGCAAAGAAAGATAACGAGTCATGGAAGCCATAAAGTAAAGCTGATATTTTGGCAAGCTCCATGGAAATCAAAGAGTACAAGAATCAAGATGCAAGCGACAAAGTTCAAGAACATCTTGAGAATGGGTATTTAGAACTTATGTATTTACATTGTCATATGATTTAATTTGAGACTCATCATATACCTAGAATGACTTTAGGTTTCATGCATTTTATGAACATCATTAGGGGACTTTCATGGACTTAGAAATATTCTTAAAACCTAGGAAAGTGTTTTTATAAAAAAGCCAAAAAAGAAAGCAAAACAGATTTCTAAATTTTTTTTAAAAAAAAGAAGAAGAATTGAAAAAAGGGGGACTTTGGTAGCCTAAACTCAACCTCATTCGCCTAAAGAATTTCTTCAACAGCTTGAAGATTAGGTTTGGTAGCCTGAAGAATTAATGGGAAACATAGCAAGTTGGCCGAGGCACTTCGGTTGCCTGAATTTGGAACTTCAGGCACCTAAACTTGGGACTTCAGGCACTTGAACTCGCCACTTTAGGAGCCTGAACCACTCTTCAGTCACCTGACCCCGTATACCGAGTTAATTTTTCAAAGGTTTAAGGAACTTCGGTCGCCTGGGCTTCGACCTTAGTCGTCTGAACTTGCGAGAAAACTTAAAAATTTGATTTTTATTAAGAGAACTCGCGAGCTATTTCTTTGATCCAAAGGTTGAGATCAGTTCTAAGGGTAAGACACTATATATACTGAATATCTAAACCCTAAAAAAAAATCTAAGACACACATCAAGAGAAGAACAAATTTTATTGTAAGAACATAGAGAAACTTGAGCTGATTGCTACACGATTGCCTGCACTTCATTCTTCATTCATCTTCTTTGGGAAAATCTACTCCAGAAATCAAAGGGCATTCATTCATTCAACTTTATTTCTTCTTGGTATTGAAGTTTGGTGATTCAAGTTATTTTTTTTAAGAGCTTCTCATCTCATCACTTGTTATTGAATATCTTTAGAGAATTTGATCTTGAGCATTCTTAACCATATAGAGATTTTGTTTAACAAGTTCATTACTTGACAAAGTTTACTTTTTCATTGAAATATATAATTTTCAAAGAACCACTCATTTAGAAATCTATAGTTAAAAGGTGCTAAGTGATAGAAAATAAGTAAATCCTATATCTAGATAATCTCACTGCTTGTTAAAAGATTTATTTTTCTTCATTGGCTAAAAAGATTTGATTTTTATATGTGGTTGTTAAAGGATCTATATTTTAGATATATTAACATTTGATTAGATATCCTTGGTGCTTTATAAATATACATTTTATGAAAGGACATTTTTCTGAACAACAATATATTCAGTTTGTGGGTGTTGAACATCATTATCTATATATATATATATATATATATATATATATACATATTTGCATATGACAAAGATTGTATTGAGATTGAATATTTGAAAGGAACTTTTTATTGTACTTGATATAATCTCAAAGCCTTTTTATAAGTTCAAAAAAGATATATTTGTGCATTTTAGCAAAGTGAACTAGAATCCTAAAATTTTCTAAAGTGCTTAAATATATATTTATTTGGGAGATCTAATAAAAAGAGTATTGTATGTTGAAGCATAATCATTCATAAAATGATTGTATCGTTTTCATACATTCTAAGTTTCAAGTTATATCATATGTTAATGTATTAGGAATTTGAATTGTACTCACGAGCTTTTGTTTGGAAGCATTTTTGAGTGTTTTTATAGATTTAGTGTATTCACGGTTCAGTGTGTGAACCTTTGTTTAAGGAGAGAGTTGTATCTCTTGTAAGCAGCGTAGTAGGAGGGAGTTGTGCCTCTTATAAGCAACAGATTGTAAGGGAAGCTTCGCCCCAATTTAAGGTGCAGGGATTTAGTGAAATCCTTGAGTGGTTGCTCAAGGCGAGGACGTAAGCCAAGTTAGCTAAACCGCGTAGAAATCGTGTTTGTTTTCCCTCTTCCGTTTACTCTTTACTTTCAACACTACATTTTTATATTGCATGTATAGGTTGGATATCGTTGCACATAATTAATTGAGTAATAAGAACTCATTGGTAAATATATAAATAGGGATTAAGTGGTAAATAAGTTTCAAAGAATTTTTAAATACCCAATTCACTTCCTACTCTTGGGATTACACCTTATGCAACAAGCATGCTTTCTTATGATGAATTGCATCAGAAATATCTATATACCCTTAAAATGCTTGAGAAAATGAAAAGAAAAATTTTGGTTTGAAATTAAAATTGAAAGAATTTTCGAAGTTAGTTGAAAGTCAAAATGAATCTCATGCATCTCTCATGAAAGACAAGAATTTGAAAATTGAGAAGTTAGAAAAAAAATTTGAAAGATAAATTTGTAAATTTACTAAAGGTCAAAATAATTTTGAAAAACTCCTATAAGCTCAAAGAAATTCCTTAGAGAAGGAAGGTCTTGATTTTAATGGGAAGAATAATCTAAAATAGAGATATCTCTACATGGGATATTTTGTAAAAGAGACAAAATCGTATGTTCATACTAAAGACTATCATTGAAATATTATGGGTTTTAAATGTAATAGGTTGGGCCACATAAAATTAGACTATCCTTTCAAAAATAAAGATGTCAAAATTAAAAAAGTCTGGAAAGTCAAAGGAGAATCTAGAACTAACCCCCCTGGACCCAAGAAAATCTGGGTACCAAAAGTAGTTATCTGATTATGTCCTGTAGATCTTCTTGAGATTGTCCTCCTCGAAGGACAAGTGGTATATGGATAGCGGATGCTCCCAACATATGACAAGAGATAAAGCTAAATTTGCATCTATCATATCCAAAGATGAAGGATTCATTACATTTAGGGATAACTATAAAGGTAAAATCATTGGAGTTGGTAAGGTTGGTAAGGAACCTTCACTTGTCATTGATAACGTGTTATTAGTTGATGGATTGAAACATAACTTATTGAGTATAAGTCAACTATGTGATAAAGGTTATAAAGTCTCATTTGAACATGACAAATGCACTGTAGAGAACAAATCTAAAAACAAAATATTGTTTACTGCTGATCATCATGAAAATGTCTACACCACTAGCCTTGACAATCTTGCTTCTCAACATGTTACTTGTTTTTATGCTATAAATGAGATTAGTTGGATTTGGCATAGGAGACTAGGACACGCAAACACGGACTTAATATCTAAACTTGTTAATGGAGAATTTGTTAAGGGACTGCCTAAGACTAAATTCGTGAAAGATAAAATCTGTGATGCATGCCAACCAAGAAAACAAACAAGAACTAGCTTTAAGAAGAAGAAAGTAATCTCTACTGCTAGCACACTTCAAATGCTACACTTAGATTTATTTAGTCGAAACCCAAATCAGAGTTTAGGAAGAAAATCATACGCATTCGTCATAGTTGATGATTATTCAAGATATATATGGATACTATTTTTAGGTCACAAAGATGAAGCGTGTGAACAATTCATTAAACTGTGTAAGAAAATTCAAAATGAAAAGGGTTATACTATCACTAAAATCCAAAGTGATAGGGATAGAGAATTTAAAAATCAAGGCATGGAAGACTACTGCAATTCATTAGGAATAGCTCATAATTTTTCGGCTCCTAGAACACCACGGCATACTGGTGTAGTTGAAAGAAAGAATAGGTCTATACAAGAAATGGCTAGAACTATGCTTAACGAACAAAAACTACCTAAGTACTTCTAGGTTGATGCAGTAAATACTGCCTACTATGTTCTAAATAGAGTTTTGATTAGACCATCTCTAAATAAGACTCCTTAAGACTTATAGAATGACCATAGACCAAACATATCATATTTTCATGTCTTTGGCTATAAATGTTTTGTGCTTGGAGACAATGAACATTTAGAAAAGTTTGATGTGAAATTAGATGAAAGAATCTTTCTAGGGTATGCCTTAGATAGTAAAGCCTACAGAGTATATAATAAACAAACATTAACCGTTATAGAATCCATTCATGTAGTATTTGATGAGTCAAATCTCTTCTCTAAAAGGATTGATGAAGATGAAATTGAGATAAATAAGGAATATAAAAAACTGTCTATTGAAAATGATTCAGAAAAGGGAAATGAAATTAAGGAATCATCTATTGAAACTAATCAAATTGAAAATGAGGTTAATGAACAACCTAGAGAATGGAAGTACGTAAAGAGTCATCCCATTGATCAAATAATAGGTGAACTATTACGTGGAGTAACCACACGATCCTCACTTAGGAATATGATTAGTCATTTTTCCTTTCTATCTCAAGATGAACCTAAGAATGTGAGTGAAGCAATTGAGGATGAATTTTGGGTGATGTCCATGCAAGAAGAGTTAAACTAGTTTGAGAGAAATAAAGTGTGGAAATTAGTTCCTAGACCTGAGGATAAGACAATTATTGGAACAAAATGGATATATAAGAATAAGAAAGATGAACATGAGATAGTTGTTAGAAATAACGCAAGACTAGTAGCTTAGGGATATAACCAGGAAGAAGGAATAGATTTTGAAGAAATTTTTGCACTTACAGCTAGAATGGAAGCCATTCGAATGCTTTTAGCCTATGCTACTTTTAAAGATTTCAAGTTGTATAAAATGGATGTTAAAAACGCATTTTTAAATGGCTATATAAGTGAAGAGGTATATGTAGAACAACCCCCAGGTTTTAAAAACCATAAGTATCCAAAACATGTTTATAGACTAACTAAAGTCTTGTACTGTTTAAAGCAAGCTCCTAGAGCTTGGTCTCAAAGGCTAAGCGATTTTCGACTAAATAATGGATTTATCAGAGGAAGGATAAACACAACACTTTTCATAAAGTTTAAGAAAGATGACATGCTTCTAGTTCAAGTACACGTAGATGATATCATATTTGGAGCAACAAATAAAGATTTGTGCTATGAGTTTGCAAGCATTATGCAAAATGAATTTGAGATGAGCATGATGGGTGAACTAAATTTCTTCCTAAGACTTCAGATTAAACAAGAGAAACATGGAATTTTATAAATCAATCAAAGTACATTAGAGATCTGCTCAAAAAGTTTAATATGGAAGATGGAAAAATACTAGGGACACCTATGAGCTCTTCTTTGAAATTAGACAAAGATGAACAAGGTATACCAGTAGATGTCAAGCTTTATCGTGGAATGATCAGTAGCTTACTATATCTGACTTCCAGTAGACCTGACATAATGTTCAGCATATATTTGTGCACAAGATTTCAGGCTACACCAAAAGAGTTACATTTGTTAGCTGTCAAACAAATACTTAGATACGTAATAGGAACTATTGAACTGGGGTTATGGTATCCTAAGTATACATCCTTTGAGATTATGAGCTATGCTGATTTTGCTAGTAGCAAAGTGGATAGAAAGAGCACGAGTGGCACATATCATTTCTTAGGACATTCTTTAGTCTCTTGGTTTTCCAAGAAGTATAATTCAGTTGCTTTTTCCACAGCTGAGGTAGAATACATAGCGGCAGGAAGTTGTTGTGCTCAAACGTTATACATGAAGCAACAACTTATGGATTTTGGATTAATCTATGATACAGTTCCAATAACGTGCTACAATACGAGTACAATAAACATCTCAAATAATCCTATACTACATTCACGAACTAAACATATAGAAATTAGACATCATTTTCTTCGTGATCATGTGCAAAAAGGAGGCGTGACACTTGATTTTGTAGGCACATATAAACAATGGGCAGACATATTCACGAAATCACTTGCGGAGGATAGGTTTATTCAAATTAAATGTGAATTAGGCCTGATGCATAGTCAAGAAGTAGCCTAGAATTATATTAGATGACATAATTCAGGGGAGCAACATCACTTAATATTCACAATTGGTTAAAAATTTCAAATTCAGCTCATTTGTTCCAATTTGGTATCACATTTGCTCACATTTGGTATTAAACTCGTATCATGATGAGTGCATGTTAACTGACACATGTTAATCCTCACATAACCTTTGAACTTTAGTGACTATTTTTGCTTATCTATGTCTATGAAATTTGACACACTATGTATGTTCACATTGCAATTTAATTAAACAACACAAATTTCTTTTTTCAATAGCAAGGGGGAGAAGTAAATTGAATTAACACAGGAAGACATATTTCACAGTACAATTTTTAAAATCTGAAGGTGGCATATTTTTTTTGAAAAATTGAGATTTAATTATGTCCGAAGATTTTTGTTATATACCTTTTTGTTGATGTCAAAAGGGGCAGAAGAATATAAGGATATAGCAAAAATAGTTGGAAAAAGTATATAAGTACATGAGTTATACGTGCAAAACTATTGCCTATTTTCAATTGTGTATGAGCATATTTCATATTACTGAATATTTGATTGTGCATTATTTGAGGGGAAGCCTTGTTAGGCATAACCCATTTTATATTTTTACTCGTATATTTGTCATCATCAAAAAGGGATAGATTGTTTATTCTATGAGTCCAATCCTGTTTTGATAATGACAAATCACTTGGTATTTGGTATGTGCATTGAGAATGTGAGCAAGAACATTACTTAGCATGCACAGAAGGTGATGAAGTCATGGAAGCCATGAGGATTAAAGCATATATATATAACCCGACACAATCTATGGAACTAAAAGAGTAGAAGAATGAAGATGCAAGTGTTAAGTTCAAGATCATCATGGGAATGGGTATTTAGAATTGATGTATGTGCATATTTTATATGATATGGTTAGAAGCTCAAAATATACCCTAGATTGACCTTAAGACTCATGCATCTCATGAGAATCTTTTAGGGGTTATTCATTGACTTAGAGACTCTATTTTAAAATCTCGAAAAATGTTTTATGAAGAAGCAAAGTAAGAAAGCAAAAATGGTTTTTGAAAACAATTAAAAAAAAAAAATTGAAATTGGACTGCGTAGTCGACTAAGGATTACCCTCAGAAGTCTGAAGAGGCAACTTCAGACGACTGAAGTTTTACTTTAGACGTCTTAAGAATTTCCTCAGAAGACTAAAGAATTAGTTCAGTCATCTGAAAAATTAATTTTGAAACATAGAACAGGCAAAACACCTTTAGACGTCTGAACCTTCAGTTCAGTCATTTGAACTGGGACTTTAGAAGACTGAACCTATAGTTAAGTCGTTTGACCCTGTATTGAGACTATGACTTTCAGTGCTTTAAGGAACTTTAGTCGTATGAACTTGCAGAAACTTTAAAAATCTGGTTTTTAATGAGAGAACACGCGATTCATTTAATTAATAAAGTTGATCCAATGGTCAAGACTTAACCTAGGGCCGAGAACACTTATAAAATCAACCTCTAAACCCTAATGCTTCACTTTTTGCATATAATTAAGGAGCCTTGAACATTCTTGTACGTCTCTTGAGACTTTTGAATACTATTTCTAAGAGTCATTGCAACTGCAAAGAACACACATTTACTTGGGCATTCACATATTCAAAATCTGAGAAAATACATGTGCAACCTCTGCTAAATCTAGATTTGATCTTGAGGTTCGAAGATTATTTTATTGAGCTTTCAATTTTTATCAGTCGACCATCTTTTTCATTATTCGTTTAGTGAAAAATATTTTTGGGAGCAAGAAACTTATTTTCCCATAGTTATTTATTTGAAAAATATTTTGGGAATAATATTCTAAAGTTTGATTCATTGTGATATTCAAAGTTATATTTTTATTCAAAGAAATCTATCTTATTGGTGTAAAAAGTATTTAAAAAATATTGTTTGTTAAATCTTTGGAATACTCAAAGTCATACATTTATTCAAAGGTTTGATGTTACAAATTATTTGATAGCAAGAACTTAGATCTTCATAATATTCAAGACAATTTTTTTAATAAGATCACATTCTGTATTCTTATATCTAGTAAGTTGAAGTAAAACCCTAAGTTCTCCAAAGCATCTATTTATATAATTATTTTGGGAGATTTGATCAAAAGGAAATTTTGTGAAGCATATCATTCATATAATGGTTACATCATTACATACATAATTTGTCTTATCATATGAATATGTGTTAGGTTTTCCATTGTACTCCCTAGCTTTATTAGACGCATTATTGAGTTTTATAGATTTGAAATTTTATATTGTAATCACGGTTGGGGTTGTGAACCGGGTGAGAGGAAGTCGTGCCTCTTGTAAGCAGCGGATTGTAAGGGAAGCTCCATCCTGGTTAAAGGAGTAGGGATTTAGTGGAATCCTTGAGTGGGTTGCTCAAGGCGTGGATATAGACTAGGTTGGCTGAACGTCGTAAAATCATGTTTGCCTTCTCTCTTCCCTTATCTTTTTAATTTCTGCTTGCATTTCATTATCGGCTTTTGCATGGTTGTGTGTTGATTTATATTACATGCACTTGATAATTAATTGGCTAAAATAGAATTTATTGAAATAATAATTTGAATTAATTTTAAACCCCTAAAATTAAGTTGTTAAATATTAAAATAGGGATTAAGTGGTAGAATAAACTTAAAAATTTTAAAAATACTCAATTCACCTCCCCTATTGAGATTACACTTGAATTAACATAATCCTTAATCTGAAACCTGTCCAAGATTTCTCTCACATATTTCTTTTGGGAAATAAGGATGCCAGTAGAAGACTACAACACTTCCATGTCAAGAAAGTAATGCATCTTGCCAAGATTAGACATTTCAAATTCAGCCATCATGGATTTCTTAAAGCTTTCAAACATGGCTGTATTACTTCCAGTATAGATTGGATCATCTACATATAAGCAAACAATGAGGATTTTCCTTTCATCCTTAAATTTTATGAAAAGTGTATGTTCATAATGACATTTTTGAAATCCTTCCTTCAAAAAATAAGTTTCTATACGATTACACCAAGTCCGTGGGGCTTGTTTTAATCTATATAGAGCCTTCTTTAGTCTATACACTTTATGCTCATTTCCAGATTTCACATAAGTAGGAGGTTGATCGATAAATACTAGTTCCTTCAAATCTCCATGGAGGAATGCCAACTTCACGTCCAACTGGAAGATAGGCCATGAGTTTTGAGATGCTAATGCAATCACCAATCTGATTGTAATCAACACTGCACTCTTGCTTATAGCCCTTGGCCACCAAGCATGCCTTGTACTTGTCGAGTTCACCATTCTCCTTCAACTTTGTCTTGTAAACCCACTTCACACCAATTTGTTTGTGCCCTTCTGGAAGATCAGATAACTCCGAAGTGTCATTCTTTTCGATGGCTACAATTTCAGCATCCATACCCTATCGCCATTTGATTCTTTGACAGAACTTTCAAACACTGTAGGATCACAATATGAAAATAGAGCAAAATGAGTGATTTGGTCTTTGGATTGATTAATTTCGACTACTTCATAATCTGACATCCATGCTAGCCTCCTTTGAACACGATGAGAACATGATTTAGCTATTGCTTCTAGTGCTGTTGGAGTGACTTCAAGGGCTAGAGGAGTTTCATTTTGAGGATTCTCAAATGCCTCAGTTGCTAGAGCAAGGTGTTGCTGCAGCTGGTTTGCTTCATCACCATCTTCTCCATCAAAACTAGTTGCAATTGGCTCTCCAACTACATTTTTACTCCATTCCTAGATTTGATCTTCATCAAAAACAAAGTCTCGACTGATAAATATTTTCTTAGTGTTAGGATTGTAATGCTTATAAGCTTTTGACTGATCACTAACACCAAGAAAAATACATTTTTCTCCCTTGTCATCCAGCTTCTTCCTCTTCTGATTTGGAATATGAGCATATGCAACACACCCAAAAATTCTGAAGTGATCAACAACTGGTTTCTACCAGCTCCACGCTTCCGTTGGTGTCTTATTTTGAACAGAAAGTGTGGGACTTCTATTCAATATATGAATGCTCCAGTTAATTGCTTTAGGCCAGAAGCTCTTTGGAATACAACTCTTTATTAAAAGACTTCGCACCATATTTAGAATAGTGTGATTCTTCCTTTCATAAACGCCATTCTGTTGGGGCTTATAAGCTGCTGCAAGTTGCCAATTGATTCCATGAGTCTCACAAAAACTTGCAAATTCATGTGAGTTATATTCTCCACCACGATTTGTGTGAAGAATTTTTATGGGACTACCAACTTTTTTCTCAACTAGCACTTTATAGCTTTTAAAGGCTAGAAAGGCTTCAGACTTCTCTTGCAAAAAATAAACCCAGCTTTTGCAACTAAAATTATCAATGAAGGTAAGTATATGTCTCTTATCTCCATTAGAGCATCGAGTTATTGGCCCATAAATTTCAAAATGAACAAGCTCCAGTGCAGCCTTCAACCTCCATGATTTCCCTTGTGGGAATTGATTACGATTTTGTTTGCTAACCACGCATTCTTCACAAACTTCAGAAGGAGCTGTAATTTGAGGAAGACCTGTCACCATATTCTTCTTTTGTAAAGTCTTTAACCCGCCAAAGCTAAGATGCCCATAGCGAAAATGCCATAGCCATTCCTTCTCTCCCAATCTTGTAGAAAGACATGAGCGAGTGATGTCATGGAGATACAATGGAAACATTATGTTGGCAGCCATGTTGACTTGAGCTATCAAGCCTAACTTCTTATCTTCAATTCTACGGACTCCATTTTCTTTTTTTTTTATAGAGATTCCATATCCCTTTTCTTGTAGCTGACCAACACTAAGTAAATTTGTTCTCAAATATGGAACAAAGAGAACGTTAGAAATAGTTTGAATGGAATTTCTATTGGTTTGAATTGCTACCTTTCCCTTTCCCATAACAGAGACTGTAAAGCCATCACCAAACTTCACAACATCATGAGAAGCTTAATCCAATTCAAAGAGTACAAACTTCTCTCCACTCATACGGTTGCTGCAGCCAGTGTCTACGTACCACAAGAATTTCTTGTGGGTTTTTTCCTTCACATGAAAAGCCATCAACAAAGACACTTCTTCTTACTTCTTACCAAAATTGGAATGATTTCCACCATCTCTCCTTAGAATAGTACAACACTCTAACTTGTAGTCGCCAAACTTGTGACACCTATAGCATTCAACTCTTTATTTTTCTGCTGGCTTTGACGTTGAATGATTGTTGTTGTTGTCATGGTCTTTTCCTCTCCTTTGAGAATCGGAATCTTCATATTTTTTATTTGAGTGGTTACTATAATTGCTGCCTCTCCCTATTCCTCGTCCTTGACCTCCTCCTTTTGATGTCGAGGCTTGTAACGCATGCTCCTCCTTGTCTTATAGATTCATTTTCTGCTCATGAATCAACAAAGAACTCTCCAATTCATCAATGGACATATTGTTAGTGTCTTTAGATTCCTTAATCAAACAAACAACATAGTTGAATTTTGTTGTCATTGAACGAAGAATCTTCCCAATGAAAGTGACATCTATTATTTTGCCACCATGGATTCTCATCTTATTTGCGATTGCCATCGTCCTAGAGAAGTAATTTGTCACCGATTCTCCAGACTTCATATGTAAAGTTTTGAAATCACCTCAAAATGCTGCAGCTATGCCCTCTTTGCCTTTGTTGTCTCGTCATACTTATTCTTCATAGAGTCCCAAATTTGTTTGGAAGTTTCTTTACAAAGAATGGTTTCCAGGATGGAATGATCAATTTCCTAGAAAAGATAATTCTTTGCTTTGAGATCATTCAACTTATTCCCTTCAAGCTCCACCTTCTGTGCATCTGTCAGCACAACACTTGCTGCTGGTTCTGCTACTTCGGAAACAACAACTATCTAATATTCCTTGGACCTAAAAAAATTCTCCATGAGCATGCTCCAATGGTCATAGTGACCATCAAAGCATGGAATGGCTGGCTGACAAAAATTTCAAAAGTCATTGTAGAACTCTAACCTCGCTCTGATACCACTGATGCAAAATGGAAAAAGAAAACGATAAATTTAAAAATAAGGGTAAACATATTTGGCCTAAAAACTCCATGCTTCATTGATAAGGAAATGACCATTATATAGGTTAAAAAACAAACAGCCACAAGCACAAAACTAGGAACCACTAGCATGATGTTAAACAACTCCTAGGCACCACTAATATCATGCTATCCAATTCCTACAAACTAGGCACCACTAACAACTCCTACAAACTAGGCACCACTAACAACTCCTAGGCACCACTAACATCATGCTAACCAACTCCTACAAACCAGGAAAAAAATAGAAACAAAACACATTCTGATGTGCTACAAATAATTTATTCAACACTCTTTCCCTATCCAATCTTCATCTCTCAATTTTTTTTCCATCATCCTTTCAATGATTTCTTAAAGGAATAATATTGAGCATGCTTATCTTATGGGAATGAGTCTTTGAATTTCAAGCACAATCCTAGGATGAAAATTGCAACTTTAACATGAATCGGGCATAAAAATTGCATTTTTTGTAGCAACAAACATGAATTAAAGATAGCAGTTCTAAACCAACTAGGAGAATGGATCCAAAACAAAAGGAAAACACTTGCAACTTTAAAACCAACTATGTAAGAGAAAAACTAGGGTTTTTCAACAAACACATTTGCATACCTTTTCAACTTTAACATAAGAAATGTTCAACCAATACTTAAGGATATTTCAATACTAAGAAGACAAAGAAAGAGAATAAAAAACACATCTTATTCTTCTCTCTTCTCTCTTCCTCCTATTGAATGTGTCTCTCGCCCATATTAAGTGTGCTCTCCTTCTTGAGCCTCCCTTAAGTTGAATGTATTCCAATATTTTGATGCTCTTATGCCCCACTAAATAGAGCAAGGTTAGGATTCAAAATTTTAACATCCCCACTTTCATAAAATACCCTTAAGAGCAAAAAAAAGCTTCTTTGTCCTAAATGGGTATTTAGGTACTCCTATAACCCTATTCTCAATTAAAATTCTAATTAGACAATAATAACACCCAATTTTAACTAATAATGACTTCAAAACATGATATTGAGTCTCGAAAGTGTTTTAGACCCTTGATTTGCACATTGAAACACTAAAGGGATACCAAGGCTCTAATTAACTGTTTTAGATTTAAATTAACCCTTTTATTTCCCAATTAACTCTAGATAACCTAGATAGTGGCTATCATCCACTTAATGATAAGAGAAGGAAGATCTAGATGTCTCCCAATATACAAGCACCACATCACAAAACAATCCAGATATGACACGTGATCCCTAGATCCAATTCTAGCTAGGATGTTATTAGTGATGAGTAGGTATATTATCTTGGCTTCAAGAGTGAGATTTTTGTATAAAGGGGAATGGCCATAATTATTGGTTGGCTAAGACAAGACAAGTGGAAAAATGCTTGGGGAGTGAATTCACGTTCCATTATCCAGCTTGGTTCTACTCTAGGACACTTGAAATCACCACTACAAAGGTGGAACCTTGCATCAATATTGGAGGGAGTGAGCATGAAATATTTGGACACAACTTGGGTGGTATATTGGTCACCCTCCCTTCCTAAGTTGGCATAGAATAAGCGTACCAAATTTAGACATACCCATTGGGGCTGATACATTACAAATCTATCCCAACCTAGGTCAGCAAACCTTCAAAAAATGTTCTTGCATAAAAGGTATATTAAGAATCTTACCTAAGATGGGTTCCAAAGAATGTAGATGTTCATTGTAGATTTTCTTAGCCCCTAGAGTCAAGAGGCAACGATGAATAACCTTAGTGTCATCATAACCTGAGAAGGAATTTTTGTGTGCAACTCTTTTTTCTCTTGGCATGATTTTTTTGAGTTTGAGTCTATAGAAATCGAAGAAACTGCTATTTGGAAGAGAAATTTGAGCTTAGATATGAGTTTAAGAGGCAAAATCAAAGTGTAGAGAGGTAGAATAGGTAGATACGCATGTTCAGGTGAGAGAAGAATAGGGTTTGGGGAACTGAAGAGGCTAAAGTTAGGGTTTTTTCATGAGTTAAGTTTTTATATATGTGTGGTTTAGTCAACAGAACGAATAGTTTGGTTGCCTGAACATCCTAGAATTTTAAAATCCCTAACATAGTAGGTATTAGGTCAACTGGATGAGTCATTCGGTTGACCAAAGGATTTAGTTGACTAGTTTTAGTACGTTCAGTCAACCGAAGCACTTAATCCTATAGTTTTAGTACGTTCAATCACCCAAAGCACTTAATCCTATCAGTAGCCAAATTAAAATGGGTTCGATCGACTGACCTTTACCCTTCGGTCACCCGAATGTCCTGAGATTTGTCAACTTCTTGGTTTTAACTTGGAATACTTAGGGTAATGATCTAAATCTCTTCAAACACCTTTCCTAACATATAATAAACTTGATTTGCTTCAAATTTTCTCCTTTTTAATCTAAGATCATTCATTTTTACCAAACAAAAACAATATTAAGATCTCCATTTTACCAAACAAAAACAATATTATGATTTTCTAAGGTTTGAATGGTTTTCCAATTTAGCTTTATTGAATCCTTGTGCAACCATTGTAGATTAGTTAAGTCCAACAATCCCATTTTCATAATCACTTCGTTCCAATACTTAAATGATCTAGGTTTAGGAACTTACTTCCAATTATCTCAAGTACTCATTTCATTTGTCATTTGCACAAAACATTTTCTAGGTTCCAAGGTGCAAAATAATTCTTTATGATTTGATGTGGAGAGCTAGTAGTTGTCCTATATAAGGATTCACCAAGTGTTTAAAAATATCAGGAGTTGAATAGGGAGCATGGCGTTTATGAAAGATTAGCCCAATATTTTCATGCTTGTGGATTAAGCATGATAAGCAAGTTCTAATCATTTAGGCAATGAGTATTTAGGAGTGAAGATGTCAATTGGATTTATGTGAAAACAAATTCCTTTTTAGTCCCAAGCTGGCGTGTTCTCTTATTCCTTGAGCTATAGCCAATACTTTCATGCATTAATCAATCAACACAGTTAAAAGGATGAATTGGATTTCTCCTTTGAATTTCCTATGTTGGCTTAACTTTTTAAGGTCTGTGGTATAGTAGACGCATATACTAGAATTTGACATTTTAAGCATAATCCACTATTAGAGCAGTACTATAGTCATTGCTTAATCTCTTCATATATTAGAATTGATTAGTTCAAACTCTATAAACTATTAAGGCGTTACTAACTCTTTTCATTCAGATCTAATTGAATGTTTTAATCCTAAAGGGATGACTAATCCTAGGATTTAAGGAATGATTATTTTAAGATTAGGCCATTCTTATTGGTACCCATTCTTCCTTGAGTTTCGAGGGTTTAGTATTATATGTTTCCTTGAATCTCCAAACTTTTTTGGTTTTCACATCTTTTCTTTTGAATAGGCAATCAAATTTTATATGCCCTTCCTTTTTACATAGGAAGCACGTAGTGTGAGTATAAGCAATTGATAAAGTGCTAGCATAGGATTTTGATTCTTTTGCAAACTATCCCATATAGAGATTCTTCATTTTCTTGTTCTCTTTGCCATCGAATCTGATACTTTTTTGTCTGATGACTTTCTAAAATGAACCGCGCAAAGGCTATTCCAAGTATAGGAGTTCTATCATGTAATAATTAGCCCAAAATGTCAGATCATCTTCTCAGAGAATGTAGATTAATTTCAAACTCGCGTTAAAACAAAAAATAGAAAAAAAAAAAAAACAATTTATTGAACACAGTTTAAATTCGTATTTCTGGGTTTTTGAGAGTTTTTGACGAAATTAAAATAAAGTGAAACCTAAACTAAGAACATAACATGCATAAACAGTAAAATAAATACTATTAAATTAAACAAACCTAACAACTATGCCAACCCAATATAATCCATTCAATAACTCATTCAAATGATCCGATCAAATAAACTATGGTGAAAGTAAACGAACAAAATAAACCAAGCTTGAAAATATTCAAATAATGAATCAAAATGATGGCTTTATTAATCTAATGAAAATCCTTCAATAATAAACTAACTCAACACAATAATAGCTTGAATAAAAATAAATCCCAACCATAGCTTCAACAAAAATTATTAAACTTCAACAATGGCTTAAAAATAATAAACTAACTCAACACAATAATAACGTAAATAAAAATAGATCCCAACATAAGCTTCAAAAAAAATAATTAAACTTCAAAAATAATTAAAAAAATAATAAACTAACTCAACACCTTAATAACTTAAATAAAAAAATAGATCCAACAATATTTTAAATAAAAATAAACTGAACTTAACAATGGTTCAAATAAAAATAAACTAAACTTAACAACAAAAAAAAAAAAACTCAAACAAAGTGTTGAAATAACAATGGAATAAAGAGAAATAAATAAATAAAGAGAAGGAGAGAGCGTGAGAGAGTGAGAGATTGAGAGAGAGAGAGAGAGAGAGAGAGAGAGAGAGATGTGGCCAAATAGTTTTCTTTGCACACAGCAGCAACAATTGCTATTTTCTTCTTCACGACACTGCCAGCACACACTGCATAGCCCCTCCTCTCTTTTCCTACGCATGGAACCCAAAAAAGAGTCTCCAATCCTAATTCCCCCTTTCAATTAAAAGTCTTACTCACGGCCAGCACACACTGTACAACCCCTCTTTTTCTCTTTTCCTACGCACACCACCCAAAAAAGAGTCTCCAACCCTAATTCCCCCCTTTCAATTAAAAGTTTTACGCTACCTTTTATTCTCCCAGCGCATGGGCCTTTGAATGGCCCATGCAAACTCCAAAATTTGACTCCTTAAAAGCTGGCCGAATGGGCCTTTTTAATTGCTGCATGCACACATGATCTTTTATAGCATTGCATGAGCTCTCCTCAATAAAAAGTGCAGATGCAGCAACTTCAAGCCCGATTTTGACCTTAAGGCAGTTAGTATCTTTCAAAACTCAAAACATGCAAGTTGTAGTGCTTTTTCTTGATGTTGCACATCATCTTGAATCATTTCAGTTAGAGCTTAGATGAGAGAGTTATGTTCATATTACGAAACAACGTCGAAACTGTCTATAATCACCCAATTAGCTTCATTTTGCACTTAATGTCTCCATTTGCATCATTTTACATGGACTGCTTCACTTATTTAATTCCCAAAATACCTTATAATAATTAAATACAAAAAATCATAAATCTATGAATAAAAATAGAATAAAAATTCAAATATTATAAATTAAACTCAATATTGAAATATTGGACGTAATTAGGCATTTAACTAAAATTGCAATCCTTAATTCATGATTTTTAACACCTAATTAGGCAACTTTGACACGTAATCACACCCCACAACTAACATTTAGCTAGTTTCAAGTAAATAACGTGAATGCATTCATACGAGGGGAATAGCAACCATAGTTCCAATACTTTTGAAAATCACATGCCATGAAATATACTTAATGAGTTTAGGAACACAGGAAATAGATTAGTCCAAGTTAGGTATCAACTAAAAGATTTATACAACATTTAGTAAATCAACCAAGGTAATGGAATGTAACAAAGCTTGCGTGCATAAAATAAGGCTAGAATTCTAAGATTGACTACCAATAAACATTAACGATTTCAATCACAACAATTAATTTGAGACAACCGCACAATCTTACTCTAATTCAAAACCATTGTGGTGCAACTTTCACACTATTACACTTTAAAAAGCGCCCACTTTCTTATTTAGTTAAGACCCCAATAGTAGGTAGTCGTTTTCAGTACATGAATGTACAATTGTGGCTTTCACGCTACTACACTTCAAAAGACAGCCACTTTCTCATTTAGTTAGGATTCTGGTAGTAGGTAGCCCTTTCCAATACACAATTGTTTCCTACCTTTTACTTTCTTTTTATTTTTTTTATTTTTTATCTTTTCTCTATTTTTCTTCTTTTCTTTTTGCAATTGATCTTTGGCTTGTTTCTCGTTTTCATTTGCTACAAACTTTTTTTTTTTTTGTTTTTTTTGTTTTTTTAAAGTCATTAGGATATGGCTCATTAGTGTCCTAAACAACCAAAGTGTACATCAACCAATAACATCCTAAGGTAGTCTTTCTAAGGATTCTGACCTGTTTTGTGTGTTTAGAAAAACTTTCAACATCTTTCCCTTGGTTGAAACTAAGTGAAATAGATAAATTTACCTTTTGATTTAAACTCTTATTTTCCCTACATCCTAAATGTTCTATTGACCTTATAGGTCATACACTGTTTTGATTATGACAAATACCTGTGTATTTAATGATTAAGGAGTTTGTGTGCAAGATCAATTAGAGGTTTCAATATGATGCACATGGACTTGAAGAAGCTAAAGATCCAGTCCATTTATTTGTTGTAATTTAATTAAGGTTTATTCGGGTCTGTAATAATTAAAGATCAATGGTCTGTAATAATTTAATGCATTACATGCATGATAGGATAGATTAGCTCAAAGGCCTTAGGTTGACCATAAGACTCACAATGTTGCATGAAAAAGTCCCCCATAATCTTAGGATTAATTATCATGTGAATAGGGACATGTTTATAAGAAGAATAGAACCAAAATGCACAAAGTTGGCAGGTTCGGTCGATTGAACTCCAAACACTCTGAGCACTTCGGTCAACCGAACCTCCTTAGGGTCAATGGTTTGACCCTTTGGTCGACCGACCTCAAAATGAGCATCAACGCCCTCATCAACCAAACTGGCACGTGGAGAAATCCCAACGCCTTGGTTGACCAAACACCCAAGTTTAGTCAACCGAACTTAATCTGGTCGACCAAACCTTGGAGGTTCTAAAATCGCCTTAAGCCTGGTCGACCATCTTCCTAGTTCAAATTCATCCTAGTCGACTGAACTGAGCACCCCGGTCAACCAAACCATAAAAATGGTCGACTGACCCTCTCGAGCTTGCTCGAATTTTACCAAGATTAAAACATTGTTAATTTTTATTAACCATACTTTAACTTTTTCAAAAATACCAGATAGGTCCCAAACAGTTATAATTTCAAGGGTGTCTATATATACCCCCTCATTTGCATGGATTAGCACAAGATTAGCAAACACGATTAGCAAATTTTCTCTAAAATTCAAAAATCTCATTTTTCATATTCAAGCATCCTACATCCTTTCTTACTCATCCTCATTGCAAATCTTGCTAAATAAGAGTGTTCTTGTGATTTTTTCATTAAGCTTACACTCTCATTTGTTCTAGTTGATTGAGATATATTTTTATTTGAGAGTAAGCTAAGAGATTTTCTTGGAGACTTTATCAATAAGTCTTCCTTGGAAAAACTCCTTAGAGCTTGTGAGTTTTGCATCATCATTGCAATATTCAAGAGCTCGCATTGTTTTTTGTTTGTGAAATAATTTTTTACAAACGGTCTTCAAATATCTCGTCTGCCTATTTTTGAGAAAAATATTTTTGAGATATTTGCTTGCATTATGAAGATCATTGTTGCTGCATTGAGATTGATATTATTATCTTGATACAAAGATCCTAACACATACACTCTTGCATAGTCATTGCTATATTTGCATTAATTTTTGAGAGTAGACATTAAACTACTTTGAGTTTATCATATCTTATCATATTGTAGTGTGATGATTATTACTGGTGCAAATCTTCTTGATTAAGAAGCATTATATTTGCACGCATCTTGTATTGAAATACTGTTGTACTCCAGGCGTGGCCTGAGGGGGTGGTAATCTAGCCTGGAAGGATTGATTGTGAAGGTTGAGGTCAACCCTGTGCTAATTGACCTGGTTGTATTTAGGTGCCACTCCACCTGTTAAGTGAGCCCTTAGTGTAATCCTTGTGATTGTGAGCCAAGGCAGGGACGTAGGCAGTTTGCTGTACCTTGATAACATTTTTAGTGTTGTCTCTCTTTACTACATTCCCTTGCAAGCTTAATTAGATTACTTGTGCATTTTAATTTCCACAGAATATATATTGATTTATTTTATCCACATTAGATTGACCTTAGGCTTGTGTAATACTGTTGCTAGTGGTTTGACCTAGGGGATTAATTTTTAAAATACCAATTCACCCCCATCTTGGGATTATAGTAAATCTAACAGTTGGTATCAGAGCTTAGTAGCTTAGACTTAATAGTTATTTTGTAAAAGATTTAGATGGCTTATAGTACTGTAACCCCTTTCCCTGAGGGACCCTCTTCCACATGCCCTACTGTTTTTAGTGGTGTCAGTTACACCTTTTGGAAATAGAGGATGCGCATCTATCTTCAGAATATTAACTAGAAGGTGTGGAGAGTTGTATGTACGGGAAACTATATTCCTATGAAAATTGAAGGTACAACTAGAGTTCCTAAGACTGAAGAGGAATACACTGATGATGATATGAAAGCTGTTAGTTTAAATGCTACTGCCATGAATAACCTATATTGTGGTCTTGATGTTAATGAATTTTATTGAGTTATGGCATGCTTATCTGCTAAGGAGATATGGGATAAGTTAGAGGTCACATATAGCGATGTAAAAGATAGTAGGATTAATATGTTGACTAGTGAGTATGAAGCATTTAGGATAAACACTAGTGAGTCCATTCAAAGCATGTACATTAGATTCATACACATCATTAATTTACTGCATGCATTAGGTAAGACCTATCCTACGTATGAGATGATTAGGAAAGTCCTTAGGGGTTTGCCTCCTATTTGGGAAGCAAAGGCTACGGCCATATCTGAGGGTAGAGACCTTAAGGCCATGTCATTAGATGAATTGATAGGTTCACTTATCACCTATGAGTTAGCTATTAATGAGAGACTGAATGAGCACAATAGGATGAAAAAGGTGATTGCATTAAAAACATTTACTAATACTTCTAGTGAGTGCAGTGAACCTGAATCTGTAGATGACATGGCTATGCTTACTAGGAAATTTAGTGGGTTCTTCAGGAAGAATAGTAGGCTATACAGAAAGTTTAGGGATTCTATATTTGAGAAGGGAGAGACTAGTAGAAGAAAAGAAAAATTGAATACTCCCACGTGCTATAATTGCAACAAAGACGGGCATATCAAACTTGATTGTCCTTTGCTGAAGGAGTCTAGGAAAAAGAAGAAAGTCATTAAAGCAGGCACCTCGTGGGATAAACTAAGTACTAGTGACTTAGATTCATACCGCAGTGATTTAGAGGTTGCTAACCTATGCTTGATGGCACATGGTGATGAGGTATTGTCTTCCTGCTCCCTATCTTCATATTAGTCTGATGACGATGATTGTGATTATGATAGCATGCCTACTTATAAAGAATTGCAATATGAATATATTCGCGTGTCAAAATTGCTAGATAAAATGACTAAGGAAAATAATTTTTTGAAAAAGAAACGTGAAAATTATCCAAAGCTTGTTAAAATGGGAAAATTTGTTCATTCTGCTTGGCAAGAAGAAAAGAATGTGAAAATGGCTGAACCTGAAAGAAAATTGGAGGATAGCTCCAAGATTATTTATAAATTCACCGAGGGCCAACGCAATTTTGAAAAACTCCTTGGGGCCTAAAGGAACTCTCTTAGTAAAGAAGGTCTCGGATTTAATGGTATTGAAAATGTGAGACGACGTGATCTTTACCTGGGACACTTTACTCAAAAATCAAACTTCCAAATTCCACCTAAAGATCCTTGGTGTCGATTGATATGTTTTAAATGCAAATAGATTGGTCACATTCAGTTTAACTGTCCAGTTAGAAACAAGCATGTAAAAATTAAAAAGGTGTGGAGAGTAAAAGGCAAATAAGGAATTAACCCCTTAGGACCCAGAAAAATTTGGGGACCAGCGTCAGTTCCTTAGATATTTTTGCAGGTATGCTTGAAGTCGTCCTCTTCCATGGACAAGTGGTACTTGGATAGCGGCTGCTTATTGCACATGATCGGCGACAAGGCCATGTTTGCATCCATCACTCCCAAGGAAGGAGGATTCGTGACATTTGGAGACAATGTAAAAAGGAAAAATCATCGGTGTAGGTAAGGTTGGTAAGGAACCTTCCCTGGTTATTGATAATTTATTATTGGTTGATGGATTGAAACATAATTTATTGAGTATCAGCCAATTGTGTGATAAAGGATATAAAGTATCTTTTGAAAATGATAAATGCATTGTCGAGGGTAAATAAGATAATAAAGTACTTTTTACCGTTGAATGTTATGAAAATGTTTATATAACTAGTTTTGATAATTTAGTTTCTCAACAAGTCACATGTTTTTCTGCAATAAACGAAGCTAGTTGGTTGTGGTATAGACTTTTAGGACATGCTAGTATGGATCTCTTGTCAAAACTTGTGAAAAATGACTTAGTTAAAGGTTTGCCAAAAACTCATTTTGTGAAAGATAAAATTTGTGATGCATGTCAAATGAGTAAGCAAAAAAAATCAAGTTTTAAGAAAAATAAATTCATATCTATCATTAGACCACTTGAAATGCTACACTTAGATTATTTGGTCCTAATCAGGTTCAAACTCTAGGTGGTAAATTGTATGCCTTTGTTATTGTGGATGATTATTCTAGCTTCACATGGGTGCTATTCCTTTCTCATAAAGATGAATCATGTGAACAATTCATTAAATTATGTAGAAAAATTTAGAATGAAAAAGGCTATAAAATCACTCACATAAGAAGTGATAAGGGAACTAAATTAAAAAATGATGGCATAGAAAACTATAGAATTCAAAAATGATGGCACCTAGGACCCCACAACAAAATGGAGTTGTAGAAAAAAAGAATAGATCTTTGCAAGAATTGGGTAGGACAATGCTAAATGAACATAAATTACCTAAATATGTCTAGGAAGAAGCTGTGAATACTGCATGTTATGTCATGAATAGAGTGTTAATCAAGCCTTCACTTAATAAGGCTCCATATGAATTGTGGAACAACCATAGACCTAATATTTATTATTTTCATGTTTTGGGTTGTAAATTCTTTGTACTTTAGAGATAATGAGCACCTAGAGAAATTTGACTCTAAGTCTGATGAAGGTATTTTCCTAGGTTATTCACTTAACAACAAAGCATATAGAGTATTTAATAAGAGAACATTAACTTTTATTGAATCTATTCATGTTGTATTTGATAAATCTAATCCATTTTCTGAAAGAGATGATGAAGATGATATTGATATTAGAAAAGGTTTAGATAAGTTATTTATTGAAAATGATAGAAATGAAAGTGAGGTTCAAGAGCTGCCTAGGGATTGGAAATTCATTAGGAACCACCCTTTAGATCAAATTATTGGTGAACGTTCATGTGGTGTAGCCACCCAGTGCTCTTTAAGAAACCTAGTTAGCCATTTTGCTTTCTTATCTTAGGAAGAACCCAAAAACATTAAGGAAGCCATAGAAGATGAGTCTTGGGTTATGTCTATGGAGGAAGAGCTTAACCAATTTGAAAGAAGCAAAGTGTGGACACTAGTTCCTAGGCCTAATGATCATACAATTATTGGAACTAAATGGGTATATAGAAATAAGAAGGATGAGAATGGGGTAGTAACTAGAAACAAAGCTAGACTAGTTACCTAGGGATATAATCAGGAAGAAGGGGTAGATTTTGAAGAAACCTTTGCTCATATAGCTGGAATTGAAGCCATTTGTATGTTGCTTGCTGTTGACCTGAGAGGTCACACCCAGTTTTGATTATGACAAATACTCTTAGTACTGATGGTTGTACTAAGGTTTGCATGCAGGTTCACCTTGTGTGCACTTTCAGACTAAAAGACATATCATAATGGCGTACGGTGTTTGTGCCAAAGAATGAAGAAACTTTGTGCTGTACTTGTATTTAATCTTTCATTTCTTCATTCTGGGATGAAATTATTTGGATTGTACACCCCGCGGCTTGTAATAATTTGCATCATGCATGGAAGGTAGGTATGCTCATAACAGACCCTAGTTTGACTTTAGGTACCTACATTTAGTACACAAGTCCCCAAAATCACTTTTCATAACAGGGGAATCAATTCAAGCTAAAAATGCACTTAATAGAAAATATTGAGAGGGTTCAGGCGACTGAACCTATGTCGGGTAAATCGGCTCGGGCGACCAAACAAGTCCATATGTTGACTTGGTGTTCGGATACCTGAACCATTTTTAAGCGTATCTCCCTCGGGTACTTGAACCTGTGTTAGGCTCTTTTTCAACAACCCGAGCGCCTGAACGATCACATTCAAAATGGTCTTGGGCGATCGAATTAGTCAATTCGGTTAACCGAACTTGGAATAGGGCACCCGAACTAACAAACAAATGCCACTGACTTTTGTCCAGCCAACCGACTCACTCCTCAGGCACCTGAACCATTAAAAATTGGATTTTTGATGGAGTCTGTTTGAGCACTCGAACCTCACGGGTTAAAATAATTTTTACCGATTTTTTAATGGGGTAAACCGGGTTAATTTTCTTAATGGCTTTTGAAACAAATTTAATTATTCCCATTGTGTCCCCAACGGTCAAAAAATCCTTCTTACCTATAAATACCTGTTCATTTGTCATAATTAACAAGGATTAACAAACTCATTAAGGCCAAATTCTCTCAAGATTTCAAAATCTTATTTTAGCCTATACTACTCCTATATACTCAAAAGCTTCATTTTTCTTAATTATCCAATAGTTTTGAGTGCATTTAGAGTGCTTGTGTTTCATTCTCTATTTGCTTGAATACTCTAATTTGCTTGATTATTGATTGATTTTAACATTAAGAGTAAATCTTAAGTTCTCCGACTGATTTTATTTAATAGATCTTGTGTGGGAAAGCTTAGAGGCTATTGGTTCTTGCATTGTCATTGCATGTTACCTTAGCCCTTATTTTTGTGAGAAAAAATTGTTTTTCAAAGATTGCATTCAAACACTCATTATGCTTAGTATATTGAGAACATCTTGGTGAGTTCGTTTGAATCAACTTGCTAGCATATTTGAAACTAGGATATTGTGATATTCAAATATTGTGTTCCAAATTTTTCTTGGATATACACTTTTGATCTAGATTGATTATCTACACCTATTTGAGTGTTTTAGCCCACATTAGAGCACTGAACATATTTACATATCATACATGCTTGCAATATTGCTTGAGCTATACTAGTGTACATATCTTCTTGTGAAGAAGCGTATTTTCGTGTACAGATTTTATACACAATGGTTTTATTTGAGGCACGGGCCTGAAGATGGAGACTAGCCCTCTTGAATAGTCCCATATTGGATTAGACCTACTTAGCAAAGCTAGGTGTGCCATCCTGGTAAGGCGTGTTGGTTGAGGTCAGCCCCTTGAATTGACCTGGTTGTAACTGGTGACGCTCCACCCGTTAAGTGAGCTTTAGTGTAATCCTTGTGCTGGTGTAGCCAAGGCAGGGACATAGGTTGTTTCGTTGAACCTTGATAACATATTACATGTATTGTTTACTTTTCACACTTTACTTTTACTGCACATGTATGTTTATTTGTTGATTGCATAGAATGACCCTAGGCTATGTTATATTGTTGATAAAACTAGCAGATCTAGGCAACAAATTTTAAATTCCCAATTCACCTCCCCTCTTGGGGTTGCACCAAAACTAACAATTGGTATCAGAGCCACGTAACTTAAACTTAAATGTCATTTAGTAAAAGATAATGAGGGCTCGTGTTGGTGCTTCCCCTTTATGTGAGGGAAGATTTGTCACACACCCATCGGTATTTTGTGATGATAACTATGCTGTATGGAAATTCAGAATGACTATATATGTGAAAGCCTTAAATTGGAAATTTTGGAAAGTCATTAATCAGGATATTGTGTGCCTATGAAATCTACTTAGTGCAGGTAAATTTTGATGCCATGAATACCTTACTACATGCTTTTGAATCTAATGTTTTATGTAAGGTTATGGCGTGTAGTAATGCTAAGAATATCTGGGATGAACTTGAGAGGAGATATGGTGCATCCACGCAAAAGGAAGTCCTCTCTCCGTGCAACTCAAGCTCCACTAATCTTGAGGGAGGTAACCAGCATTTTCTTGCTTTAATTGATGATGAAGTTATCTCCATTCCTTCTACTTTAGTAGACAAATCTGAAAATGAATCATATGTTGATTTAAATGATGTGTTTGATTGTGAATCATATGATAGTAGTGATAGTGAGAGCATGCCTACTCCCCAAACCCAGAAATGGGACCCAGGGACGAGAATGTAACCTAACCTATCCCTGTATCTGATAAAACATCCAAAGGTACAGTACAATGGATGAGGGTTCGAATCCATGGGGTTCCCAGGCACCTTAAACACATCCAAACATAATCATATACACAGTGGAAAAAGGTCATTCTATTACAACATATACAGTGCCATACCAGAGTCTATACAATAGCAGAACATGGCTCTATTAAGATGTACAAATGGGTGCCCAGATACATCTTGTTGACCTTATTGGTCATGCCCGATTTTGATTATGACAAATACTTATTCTGTCTAATGGGTGTTTGAGGTTTTGTGCAGGAACTAAGATTATTAAGATCAAGATGGGTACAAAGCAAGTAAATCCTGAAGACCAATTCGCATTCAGTGTTGTAATATGTATTCCATTTACATAATTGGTTTGTAATAGTTAATTAGGGTCTCTGGTTTGTAATAAGCACACACAACACATACATGATTTATTATGTAAGCTCAAACCAAATACGAACTAAAAGTGACCGTAGAAAGACCTTAGGGTTTACCCTTCGGTCGACCGACATCGGATTCTTTCTATGTCTTGAATTTTGGACTCAAATGACCCTAGGACACTCATCTTTGCACTTGTATGTATTAGGAACTTGAATAGGGTGAATGCGTATTGAAACGGGACTGAAATGCACACCTTGTGCACTTTCGATCAACCAGCCAAGGCAGTTCATTTTGCCATGGTTGACCGAAACAGGCTTGAGTCAACTATTGACCAAGGCCCTAGTTGATCGAACAAGGTAGTTCAAAAAGCTCTGGTCGACTAAAACTTCCTTGGGTCAAATGTTTGACTATCTATTCGACCAAAACAAAATGAACTCCAACTACCTGGTCGACCGAGGGTCCTCGGGAAAAATCTCAATGGTCTAGTCGACCGAACCTACCAGTTCAAAATGGCTCGGTCGATCGAACCTCGAAAATTTGAAAAATCGCCTTCTCTTGGTCGACTGAGCCTTTAGTTTAATATCCCCCTGGTCGACCGAACCATATGAGACCTGGTCGACTGAAACTGTTTTGGTCGACCGGACCTTTCGGGTTGCCCTGATTTTTATCGCGGTTAAATATTTTTTAAACAAGATTAAAATATTTTAAATGTCATTAAACTTTTCTAAAAATACCTAATAGGTCCCTAACGATCATATTTCTTCCCATGTCTATATATATGAGATCATTTGTGAAAATTAGGAGGGGATTGAGCTACCTTGATTAGGGAGAATTCTCTGATAATCCAAAAACATATACTACTCATTTTTTTGCCTCATTCACTCATGCTTACCTTCTATTAGTGCCTACACCTTTTGTAAGTGGATTGAGTGTTTATTTCCATAGGTTTGCTCTCCTTGCCTTGATTGATTGACTTGATTTTCTTGAGAGCTAAACCCAAGTATTCTTAGGGGACTTTGTTAATAAGTCTCTCCTAAGAAGACTTTTCTTTGATCTTATGAGGTTGTGTATTCATTGCAATATCTTGAGAAGATTGTATAGTATTTTGGTTGTAAAATCTTTTCATAATCACTTTCAAATATCTATTGTGCTTTTATCTTGAAAAATATTTGAAGAGATATTTGTTTGTGTGATAGTGATCTTTGTTGCAATATTCACTCACTCATATATTATTTGTTGAATACAAAGATTACTCATCTTTTGCAAAACAAGCATATACATCATTTCACACTTACATGCTTGAGACATCCTGCTGATTGAAATACTTGAGACTTGACATCTTTGTGTGAACTTATTGGATGAATATCTTGTGATACAAAGATTGCTTGTTTGACACTCTCATGTACGCATTACACTGATAGAAAATACCTTTGAGAGTTGAACTATCTAGATCACACTGAGCTTACATATTATATCATTTGTGGTGTATGTAATTGTGCGTATTTGGGTACATATCTGCTTTACATGAAAGCACAATCACTGTACCATTTGATTGTAATACACATTTGTTGTATTTTTAGGCACGGGCCTGAAGAGGGAGACTAGCCCTGGAATAGTCTCGGATTGGCTTAAACCCGGCTAGGAAAGCTAGGTGCGTCGTCCTGTTAAGGTGTATAGGTTGAGGTCAGCTCTATGCTAATTGACCTGTTTGTAATCGGTGCCGCTCCACCCTTAAGTGAGCTATTAGTGGAATCCTCGGGCTTGCGAGCTAGAGGCGGGGATGTAGGCATAGTTGGTCGAACCCCGATGACATATCGTGTGCCTTGTTTATATTTCTGCACTTTATATTTACCGCACATGTATGTTATGGTGTGAATGATGCGTTTGATTTAATTTCCAAATCATATTTATCTACGCATTTGGAAATTGCACAGACAAACCCTAGATTACGTTCATATATCGCCATTGGATAGATTAACTTAGGAGAAAAGTTTAAATTTCCAATTCACCCCCCCTCTTGGGAATACACCAATTCTAACACATCTCAAAATGGAAACCCAACAATATATAATCCTAGCACTTACCCAAGCGCTAAACGCAGTACACCGGCCACTACGCTCCCTACACCAGGATGCTAGTTCTGGTTACTTAAAGGACCTATAAAATGTATGTACAGTAGGGGTGAGAAACTTCTCAGTAAGGAAGAACACAGGTTATATCGGTGTGTGACATTTGAATGTTATCATGATACACTAACATGCATAGATCAATAGTCAAAACAACCAAAACAGTTCTAGTATTTTCACAAACCAAGCAATACAATCTGATGTCGTCACACCCTTCGGCTTGAAGCCAGACTGTCTGGTGGTATTTCACACTCTTTGGCCAACACTGGCAGTCTAGTGATATTTCAAACCCTTCGGCAAACGCCGGTGCCCCCGGTAACCTGGCATAGCATTAGCGTTGAACTGGTGTAGATCTGGTGTTCACACACCCTTCGGCTCGAAAGCCGGCCAATCTAGTAGTATTGTGCACTCTTCGGTAGAATCCATATTTTCAAACCTGGAACAGTTCGGAATCACGTTCCTATATTACCAAGATACAACATATGCATGCTCATATAACCAAACAAACCACACCCATTTGGTAATATAAATCATGGTTTTCCAAACAAATACAGTTTAAACAAGTCAAGGCACGACCATCCCAATATCACAGTATAAATCAACATATACCCACGGTTTTCAACAAAACCAGGGATGCAACCCGTCGCCCCCTTTTCCCAAAATTGTAATAATGAAAAACCTATAGTTTTCCCCGTTAGATCCTCCCAAATGAGTAGGCAAAACACACACAGGACCGTGAACCACAGTTCCACCGAGTCCGATTTCAAAAATAATCGATATAAACACAGTTCCCCTTACCTTTTCTCTAAATAACAAATCCCAAACTCCAAGGCCCCTAAACAGCGAACCGAGTTCCAAAACCTACAAATCATAGTACAAAATATGCTCACAAGGCAGTCACCTACAAAACTACCGAATTAGAAATGAAACCGAGTCTTACCTTGATTTTTGTCAAAACCCAAAAATCTCCGAAACGAGATTTTGATTCGTAGAAGTTGTAGAGAATCCTTCCACGATCCTCATGGTAACTTCTGATTTCCGATTCTAGCGACGATCGGCGAAGAAACCTAGAAAGAGAGAGAGTAGGGAGAGTTCTAGAGAGAGAGAGAGAGAGAGATGGAATTGAGTTTTCTTAATGAAGAAGTAAAGGAGTTTCCATTTATAGGCCCTTTGACCCAGGCCAATTCATCGACGAAATGGTGTCCTCGTCGACGAATCTTACACAGCCTTCGTTGATGAATCGGTGGCCTCGTCGACAAATCTGGACGTTCCCATTTTTCTAAAACTCCTCGGCTTCTCCTCGTTAACAAGTTCCTGAATTTCGTCGACAAGAAGAACAAAAGCTTCATCGACGAAATCTGGCTTCTTCAACGAAATTTGACAAATTCCCATTTTGCCCCTCTCTTATTTATTTAAACCCATTTATCATGGTTCGGGTTCTTACAACCTCCCTTCCTTACAAAAATTTCGTCCTCAAAATTTACCATCTCTCGTTCGCAAACTCATTCATACAATCGAATACATATACACTACTTTAGAGAAAACTGGTGACTACAACAACATTACCCCATCATACACATACACATACATACCTTCACTTATTGCGGAGGAATACCGTGGTTCATATACAACGGTCTCAGGAGTTCACAATGCACACACACTCCAGACGACTAACGACCTATCCCAACCCACAGTAGGATCATGTACAAGTGCTTAAAACAGCTGTGGATACTTCCGGCGTATTTCCGTTTCCAATTCCCAAAAAGCTTCCTCAACCTCATCATCTCACGACAATACCTTCACTAACGGTATCTCTTTGGTACAAAGCCTCTAAACTTTACGATCCAGAACCTGAATAGGTATCTCCTTATATGCTAAAGTATCCCCAATTTCCAACTCATTATAACTAATAACATGTGAAGGATCCAACACGTACCTCTTCAACATGGATACGTGAAACACATCATAAACCCTCGAAAGTACTGGAGGTAATGCAATCCTGTAAGCTACTGGACCCACTTGCTCAAGTACCTCGAATGGTTTGATATACCTCGAGCTCAGCTTGCCCTTCCTCCCAAATCTCATCACCCTTTTCATCGGAGCAATACGCAGAAATACCTTACCTCCCACCTCAAACTCTAAATCACAGCAGTGAACATCTGCGTAACTCTTCTGCCGACTCTGAGCTGATCTAATCCTCTCCCGGATCAAACCCACCTTCTCTAACACTTACTGCACGAGTTCAGGTCCTAACACCTGACATTCACCAACCTCATCCCAACAAAAAGGAGATCGACACCTCCAACCATACAAAGCCTCGAACGGTGCCATCCTAATACTAGCCTAGAAGTTATTGTTATAAACGAACTCTACCAATGGCGTAAATTGTATCCAGCTACCACCAAAATCTAACATACAAGCCCGCAACATATCTTCCAACATCCGTATTGTCCTCTTTGACTGTCCATCAGTTTAAGGGTGGAACGTTGTACTGAAAGTAAGCTTCGTCCCCAATGCCTCCTACAAGCTCATCCAGAATCGAGAAGTAAACCTCGGATCTCGATCCAATACTATGGACACTAGTACTCCGTGCATTCTCACAATCTTATGCATATATAAATCTGCTACCTACTCAAAGGATAGCCAACTTTCATCGATATGAAATGAGCAGATTTCGTCAATCTATCCACGATCACCCAAATAACATTCTACCCGTGAAGTACTGGTGGCAATCCCACAAAATCCATGGAAATATGCTCCCATTTCCACACCGGAATAGACAAAGGATGCAACAGCCCTGTTGGCCTCGGATGTTCAGCTTTCACCTGCTGACACGTCAGACACTGCTCCATGAACTGAGCAATTTGCCTCTTCATATCAGACCACCAGAAGGTCTCATGCAAGTCCTGATACATCTTTGTACTACCCAGATGTACCGTATACAGAGAACGATGCGCCTCCTCTAGAATCATCCTTTTGATCTCATCATCGTTCGGAACACACAATCTAGTCCCAAACCTCAGCACACCTCCCTTAGAGATGTTAAACTCTGTAGCCAGTCCTTGTACCTTTTCTCTAACCTCTGCCAACTCTGCATCACTAGCCTGCGCGACTTTTATACGCTCAAACAAAGTCGGTTGGACCACCAAACCAGCAAGATAAGCCTGATGATCACCAACCACCAACTCTATACCTGAGCTTTCCAAATCCCGTATGCTGTCACACTGAGTTACAACTGCAGATACATCCGTCGGCCCTAACTTCTGACTCAACGCATCAGCTACCACATTAGCCTTCCCCGGGTGATAACTGATCGTGCAATTGTAGTCCTTAATCAACTCTAGCCACCACTTCTACCTCTTGTTCAAATCCTTCTGTGTGAAGAAATACCTGAGGCTCTTATGGTCAGCGAAGATCTCACACTGCACCCCATACAGATAATGTCGCTAGATCTTCAATGCATATACCACAGTAGCCAATTCTAGATCATGCGTAGGGTAATTCTTTTCGTACTCTTTCAGTTGTTGAGAGGCATACGCCATTACCTTACCTTACTACATAAGAGCACATCCCAAGCCTTTCAGAGATGCGTTGCTATAAATCAAAAATCCACCATCCCCCGAAGGAATGGTCAATACTGGAGCAGTAACCAACCGGTGCTTCAACCTTGAAAGCACTGCTCGCAATCACTGGTCCACTCAAACTGTACTCCTTTCCTGGTCAATCGTGTCAGAGGTTCAGAAAGTTTAGAGAAACCCTCTATGAACCGACGATAGTAACCCCCCAGTCTCAGAAAACTCCGAACCTCCTGTACATTCTTTAGCTTTACCCAGTCAACCACAGCTTCAATCTTGCTATGATCAATTGATATACCATCTCTACTAACCACATGGCCTAAGAATGCAATTTGACTCAACCAGAATTCACATTTCTTCAGCTTAGCATACAACTTCTTCTCCTGCAGAATCTGTAACACTAACCTCAAATGTTCCACATGCTCTTCCATACTCCTCGAGTATACTAGAATGTCGTCAATGAATACCACTACGAACCGATCCAGGTACTCATGGAAAACCCTGTTCATCAGATCCATGAACACCACCAGAGCATTCGTCAGCCCAAATGGTAAGACCAAGAACTTATAGTGGCCATATCTAGTTCGGAAAGCTGTCTATGCTACATCCTTCGCTCTAACCCTCACTTAATGATATCCTGACCGCAAGTCGATTTTTGAAAAGACCTGCGTTCCCTATAACTGGTCAAAGAGATCATCTATACGCGGTAAAAGATAGCGATTCTTCACGGTTACCTTGTTAATTTCATGGTGATCAATGCACATCCGCATCGACCCGTCTTTCTTCTTCACGCAGGGTGAAACACTAGGTCGAATGAATCCCCTATCCAGTAATTCCTGTAACTGCTCCTTCAAATCCCGAAGTTCTATTAAAGCCATTTGGTACAGAGCTTTAGAGATTGGTGCTTTACCGGGCAACAATTCTATCGCAAACTCCACCTCATGAACTGGAGGTAAATCAGGTAAATCATCTAGAAACACGTCCAGGAATTCACTGAATACCCGAATGTCCTCGAGTCTCAACTCATCCTGTGGTGGTTCCTTCATACAAGCTAGGTACCCCTGACATCCCTCCAAGAGTAGCCTCCTCGTTTGTAGTGCCAATAGAATCTGTGGCACTTGACGCACACACGATCCCACGAATTCATACTCCTACTCCCTAGGAGGTCTAAAAATTACCACCTTCCTACGATAGTCGATCACAACATAACTAGAGAACAACCAATCCATCCCCAGATTGACGTCGAACCCTGACATGTCATATACCACAAGATTCGCCAGTAGCAGCTTCTCCTGTGTTTCCACTGAGTAGTCTACCAACATCTTCCAATAGAAAGATACACTCCCAGATGGCGTAGTAATAGACACAATGGAATGGGTTGCACCCAAATCAAACAAAATAGAAGCTTTATTTGAAAGCAATAATAAGGTACCTATCACCACGTTACCTGTATGCTCAGCGTCCATTAGAGTAAGAGAGTATACTCTAGCCGGAGCTGTATTCGTCTGAATGGTTCCCCGAGGTATCTGGTTACTCCCTTGGCTCCCACTGATTGCAAGCACATCTCGCTTCAGTGCACGACAATCATGAAACATGTGACCTGGCTAGCCACAGTTATAGCAGTTACCTCCAAATGACTGGCACTCACCCTCGTGCCATTTGTGGCATATGGCACAACGTCCACGAGTTTGGCTCCCTAAGAATCCTAGCGCTTAGTATTCTAGCAGTAACCCAAGCCCTTGCTCCTCTTCTTCCACGATCCCTGATGAGATCCTATCTGAGAACGAGAAGGTCTTGTCCTCTTCCTCGATTCCTGATCCACCTCGCCCTCTCGGATTCCGGTCTCAATCACCATGGGTTTATCCACCAACACCGAGAATTCACAAATCTGAAGCATACCCACTAGTCTACGGATATCCTTCCTCAAACCCTTCTCGAACCTCCGAGTCTTCTTATACTTGCTTGAGATCAAACATGGTGCAAAGCGGGACAACTCTATGTATCGAGCCACATACCCCTACACCGTCAAACTCCCCTGCTACAAAGCAGAAACCTCATCTGCCTTTGCATCACATACAGAAGTTGAGAAGTATCTGTCGAAGAACACCTCCTTGAAATGGATCCACGTCATCTCCTCAAGACTGGGTCTCTGCTTCTCCAGCTGATTCATTGTAGTCCACCATCGACCCGCCTCCCCAAACAACTAGAAGGTGGCATAAAGGATTCGCTACCAATCCGTGCAGTGCAGAACCTCTAGAATCCTCTCAGTATTCTCCATCCAGTCCTCTGTTGTTGTTGGGTTAGGTCCTCCAGAGAACATCGGAGGATGTATGCGTGTGAACCTCTCAATGGTGCACCCCACAGCAGTAGGAGAGCGCTTGCGTCTCCTCACACTCCGCTCGATCTCCCGTAACACATGCCTCATCAAACCTCGAGGCACAGAAGGAGACTCATCACTCGCAGTCTCCTCGGAGCCACTTCCCAGGTTATTATCCTTGGGCTCCATTCTATAACACAATAGGAATCTATCAGTTCCCTACAACACATACAGTTACCATAGTGATCTACACTAATCGTGTTAACTTCTCCCTGCCAGGTCTAGGTCTGTCCTATCACACCAACCCGAAAGTCATCAATGATCTGCCCTGCTTTTACTGGAATCGTCATCCTAAGAAAAACATGGAATACCGTCAACAAATCCCGGTCTAGCAACCAAACAATACCCAACAAACTGTACCTATATCCACATCCTATACTCTGGTATGTACTCTTAACATAGCCTAACCAAGTCTACAAGATATAATAACTTGGTTACCTCTGATACCAAGTTGTCACGCCCCAAACCCAGAAATGGGACTCGGGGGTGAGAATGTAACCTAACCTGTCCCTGTATCTGATAAAACATCCAAAGATACAGTACAATGGATGAGGGTCCGCCCTGTGGGGTTCCCAGGCACCCTAAACACATCCAAACATAATCATATACACAACGGAAAAAGGTCATTCTATTACAACATATACAGTGCCATACCAGAGTCTACATAAGAGCAGAACATGGCTCTATCAAAACATACAAATGAGTGCCCAAATACATCTCAAAATGGCAACCCAACAATATACAGTCCTAGCACTTACCCAAGCGCTAAACGCAGTACACCGGCCACTACGCTCCCTACACTAGGGCACTAGTTCTGGTTACTCAAAGGACACGTAAAAATGAACATACAGCAGGGATGAGACACCTCTCAGTAAAGAAGAACACAGGTTATATCGGTGTGTGGCATTTGAGTATTATCATGATACACTAACATGCATGGATCAATAGTCAAAAGAACCAAAACAGTTCTAGTATTTTCACAAACCAAGCAATACAATCTCGTGTCGTCACACCCTTTTGCTTGAAGCTGGACTGCCTGGTGGTATTTCACACCCTTCGGCCAACGCCGGCAGTCTGGTGATATTTCACACCCTTCGGCAAACACCGGTGCCCCCGGTAACCTGGCATAGCATCAGCGTTGAATCGGTGTAGATCTGGTGTTCGCACACCCTTCAGCTCGAAAGCCAACCAATCTAGTGGTATTGCGCACTATTCGACAGAAGCCGAATTTTCAAACCTGGAACAATTTGGAACCCTGTTCCTATTTCACCAAGATACAACATATGCATGCTCATATAACCAAACAAACCACACCCATTTGGTAATCTAAATCATGGTTTTCCGAACAAATATAGTTTAAACAAGTCAAGGCACGACCATCCCAATATCACAGTATAAATCAACATATACCCATGGTTTTCAACAAAACTAGGGATGCAGCCCATCGCCCCCTTTTCCCAAAACTGTAATAATGAAAAACCCATAGTTTTCCCCGTTAAACCCCCCCAAATGAGTAGCTAAAACACACATAGGACCGTGAACCACAGTTTCACTGAATCTGATTTAAAAAATAACTGATATAAACATAGTTCCCTTTACCTTTTCCCCAAATAACAAATCCTGAACTCCAAGGCCCCAAAACAGCGAACCAAGTTCCAAAACCTATAAATCACAATACATAATATGCTCACAAGGCACTCACCTACAAAACTATCAGATCAGAAATGAAAACTGAGCCTTACCTCGATTTTCGTCAAAACCCAAAAATCTCTGAAATGAGATTCCGATCCGTAGAAGTTGTAGAGAATCCTTCCACGATCCTCGTGGTAACTTCTGCTTTCCAATTCTAGCAACGATCGACGAAGAAACCTAGAGAGAAAGAGAGAGAGTAGGGAGAGTTCTAGAGAGAGATAGAGATGGAATTGAATTTTCTTAGTGAAGAAGTAAAGGAGTTTCTATTTATAGGCCCTTTGACCCGGCCCAATTCGTCAACGAAATGGTGTCCTCGTCGATGAATCTTACACTGCCTTCGTCAACGAATCAGTGGCCTCCTCGGCTTCTCCTCGTCGACGAGTCCCTGAATTTTGTCGACTAGAAGAACAAAGGCTTCGTTGACTAAATATGCCAAATTCCCATTTTGCCCCTCTCTTATTTATTTAAACCCATTTATCAAGTTTCGGGTTCTTACAAATCGAATAAGAAATACTCTATGCCGAAAACCAAGTATGATGCATGCATTAAAGAATGTGACTGAAAAGTTATTGCTGAAAGAGAAAATAATTTGAAATTTAAAAGACTAGAAAGTAGGAATGAGTCATTAGAAAAGGAATTGACTGTTTTGAAATCTCAAGTTTCTAATGATAATAAAAAAGACCACTTGATTGCTGAACTTGAACGAAAGGCAAATGATTGGACTATAGAATTCATTAAACTTCATGATGATTGCAAGGGTCTTAAAAATTTGAAAATGAAAGAGCTTGAAAAGAAAATATAGGACTGGTCTAGGATCATTTACACATTCACAAGAGGTAACGACAACTTTAATAAGCTGTTAGGATCACAAAAACTGACCCTAGATAGGGAAGGTTTAGGCTACAATGGAGTAATAAATAGGAAGAAGAAAATTTTATATATGGGGTACTTTGTATGAGAGTCCAAAGATTATGCTAGTACCTCTTCCGGTTCATACACCAACACCTATTGTGCTTTGTGTAAGAAGAAGGGTCATACCAAGTTTGACTGTGTGCTTAAGAGAAAGGGAGTTAAAATGAGACAAATTTGGAGAGTCAAATCCTATCCCATCTCTTCTTGACCTGTAGATGTTCTTTCGTAGTTATAGAACTGATTAGGAGTCCTCATAAAGCCCTAAGTCTTGTCAATAAATCATAGGGGTCTTTGCTTGGGAAAACTGGTCAAAATAGAGAAAGTTGACCAAGCTCAGGCGACCGAACCATACAATGCTTTTGCACTTTGGGCGACCGAACTTAGAAGTATTACTGAGGCGTTGACCATCCTTCGGGTGGCTGAACATTTACGTTCAAATCTATTCGAGCTGCTTAATATGGTTTGGGTAACCAAAGTTTCTTTCGGGTAACTGAACATGAACTTCAAGTGACCAACCGATGTAGTTCACCTTGAATTCGAGGCTGCCGACCCTCGGTTTTGCAAAATGGCGCCTAAAATTCAACCGACCAAACTATTGCTCGATCAACCGAATAGACTCAGTGGAGCTATATAATTAAAGATGTTCAAGCAACCAAAATTCCTCTTAGGCATCCGAATTGCACTGATATATATGGGTTTTCGTGAAATATGGCTCATTTTACACCCATTCTTGAGAGCCCACTTGCATTTTCCCACCTTTCAGCCTAGTACCCTTTGAGAAATTTTTTATGGCTAGGGTTCACAGATGTGTTGTTGCTGGCATTCCACTTAAGAAGTGGTTCCCTACAACCAACAAGCAAATTAAATATGATAGGGTTTTTCATTTTAAAGATCCAATCTTAGGAAAAATCCTAGACAAAGAGTTTATGCAAGGCCACTTCAATAACATCCTGGACATGTTTCGATACCAAAGGTGGTACAAGTTTATCGCCATCCAGCCCAGGGGGATGTTTCCTGTGCTCATTTAGCCCTTCTACGCCAATCTTGCACAGGATGGCTAGGGCTACTATTCTAGGGTACTCAAGACTGACCTCCACTTTGATGACGCTTATCTGGTAGAGACGTTTCAAATCCAGCATGGCGACTTTATCCGTCCTGATTTATCCTCCACCTGGATTGGTGAGTAGGAATTCACAGTAAGCACCTTCGTCAATCTTGTTATGAATAGTAATCATGTAGCTAACTTGACACACACACACCCAACTACATATCACTGACTTTAGAGGCAAAGGTGGTACACCACCTGATTTCATATAATATATTGCCAAAGTCAGGATCTAGGGACCATGTATCTTATTTAGACTACTTTGTGATGTGGTGCCTATTCACAAGAAAGAAGTTAGATCTCCCAAGGCTAATCCTACGTTCGATTTTTGTTAAGACCGTTGGAAAAAGGATCATATTACCCTGCAGTGGTATCTTGTCTAGACTATTTGTTAGGGAGAGGGTTACCAGGATTACTTTTGCCACCATCAAGAAAGTTAGGCCCTCCAACATTTTCAACTCCACCACTCCCAAATTAATGGGATACGAGCTCACTGGCAACATGTGGTTGCCTACTGCTCCTGAGAGAAGCCTAGGAGCTTAAGAGATCCCGTCGGAGCTGCCCCATGAGCCATCTAACACCAAAATCATGGCAGCCATCACCGACCTCTCCGCATCATTTCAGGAGTTCAAGACTTGTAGGCATCCTCCTCTTATGCTAGACTTGACTCACTTTATAGCGAGTTCTCCGGATTCCAGTCAGAGGTGCGGGCTAACTTTCACATCCTTGGTGAGCGGTCGAGAGAGATAAATGACAAGGATATTGGGGAGGATCAGATAAAGACAAGTGGTGAGGATGATGATGATGATGATGATGATCACGATGACGGGAAGACCTAGTGGTGCACCGTGAGGATCCGTTTCTTCATATCCTAGCTTTTAGCTGATCTATTCTATGCTTTATTTACATACACTTTCATCTAATCTGTAATAACTTTAAAACATATTTTATTTTTATTTTGTTATGCCAATCACACTCACCACACACACACACATATATTATCTTGTGGTGATTAAGTTTTTGCTTATGATCATATATATATGATAGTATTCAGGCTTGCATGATTTTTGAGCTTACACGACTATACTACTGAAAGCATGTTTGTGTTGAAAGCCTCCTGCATGGCGGACGTAGTGATTGAGAATTTCCTGCTGGTAGATTTAGGTTCTTGCATGCCTTAAACTCTTGAGATACTGCTTGTTTGAGGATCAGTTTTGTGTAGGTTAATTTTGAGAAATGTCTTGTTTTTAGACGACATGCTGCCGAATTTTCTGTAGACATTTGCCCAAAGGGTTGAAATGACTTTTCAAATTGAAAACTTTGTGTGCAAATGAAACTTGAATCTTGGAATTTAAATATTTACGTTTAGCTCATTTACTTTAAAATTTTGAATTCTCTGGAGCTGGTTGTGCGTACATATTCAAAATGCTTTAACGTTGGTAGGTTCTTATGGATAGATCACGTTTTCAAACAAAATGATGCCAAAATTTGTAAAAATTATTGCACATAACTCTATATCATTTCTAAATGCTAAACTTCTTAAAACTTGAGTTGTGCTTCTAAAATAACATTTGAATTATACTCAAGTTGATTTATAAAGAAAATGTATATTCTTAGGGGGAGTCACCTAACCTTAAATTCATTAGACTCTGGGAAAATAAATATGTATTTTGCTTTCATTTTTATATCCTTCGGAAAATACATTAACAATGTGGTATCAAAGTGCACATTTTGGTAAATCTTTGTTTGATAAAGACATGTTGTTCATTTCAAAACAACATGCCTCTATAACTAGTGGCATTTTAACAAGTTAGTATCTCCTCTATCACGTAGTTATAACAATTGGTATCAGGCCCACATGTTTTTATTATACTATACCTATGGGACTACATGTTTGTTTTGGCAACCAAAGATGATTATGATAAAACTAACTTTAAAATATTTTTGAAAGGATGAGTGAAAGGCAAATGAAAAATCAATATTCATCCTTGCATAATCATCCAATGGGGGAGTATAAAACATTAAGATTGTTAATATACTGCATGCTACTTATACTTCTTTGATGCAAATTTTATTTGAGTTAATTGATTGAAAATGATATATTGAAACTCCAAACAGGTCACTTAGGTACAAGGTTATCTTGGGACTGTGTCATTTTCAAATGGCATGCTGCCGAATTTTTTAAAAAAAATCCTCCCAATATACCTTTTGTATCTAAATGACATCTTTTGCCTTCGCGCTATATTGGTTAGCCCTTTTTGTTGTTTCCAAAAGGGGGAGAAGAGGCAAAAGTGGGTAAAAACAATGCTTAATCTATAATTACCCATTACTCTAATTATCTTCATGCATAAAGTCAGGGAGAGCCTTTCTTGGCTGCACCCACTTTTGCATAAAGTATTTGTCATCATTAAAAAGGGGGAGATTGTTGACCTAATAGGTCACACGCAGTTTTGATTATGACAAATACTCTTGGTATTGATGACTGTACTAAGGCTTGCAAGCAGGTTCACCTTGTGCGCGCTTTCGGACTAAAAGGCATATCATAATGGCGTACCGTGTTCGTGCCAAATAATGAAGAAATTTTGTATTGTACTTGTATTTAATCTTTAATTTCTTCATTATGGGATGTAATTATTATGGACTGTACACCCTGCGGCTTATAATAATTTGCATCATGCATGGTAGGTAGGTATGCTCATAATAGACCCTAGTTGGACTTTAGGTACCTACATTTAGTACACAAGTCCCCAACATCACTTTTCATATCAGCAGAATCAATTCAGGCTAAAAATGCACTTAAGAGAAAATATTGAGAGGGTTCAGGTGACCGAACCTATGTCGTGTAAATCAGCTCGGGCAACCGAACAAGTCAATATTTTGACTTCGTGTTCAGGCACTTGAACCACTTTTGAGCATATCTCGGGCACCTGAACTTGTGTTAGGTTCCTTATCAACAACCTGGGTGCCCGAACGATCACGTTCAAAATGGGTTCAGGCGATCGAATTGATCAATTCGGTTAACCGAACTTGGAATCGGGCATCCAAACTAACGAACAAATGCTACCAACTTTTGTTTAGTCGACCAACTCACTCTTTGGGCACCCGAACCATTAAAATTAGATTTTTAACTGAGTTTGTTCGAGCACCTGAACCTCAGGCCGAGCATCTGAACCTCATGGGTTAAAATAATTTTTACCAAATTTTTAATGGGGTAAACTAAATTAATTTTCTTAATGGCTTTTGAAATAAATTTAATTATACCCATTGTATACCCTATACCCATTGTATACCCAACGGTCAAAAAATCCTCCTTGCCTATAAATACCTATTCATTTGTCATAATTAGCACGGATTAGCAAAATCATTGTGGCTAAATTCTCTCAAATTTCAAAATCTTATTTTAGCCTATATTACTCTCATACACTCAAAAGCTTCATTTTTCTTGATTATCCAATAGTTGTGAGTGTATTTAGAGTGCTTGTGCTTCATTCTCTATTTGCTTGAATACTCCCATTTGCTTGATTGTTGATTGATTTTAATATTGAGAATAAAGCTTAAGTTCTCCCGCTGATTTTATTTAATAGATCTTGTGTGGGAAAGCTTAGAGGCTATTGGTTCTTGCATTGTCATTGCAAGTTACCTTAGCCCTTATTTTTGTGTGCAAATTTTTTTTTTCAAAGCTTGCATTCAAACACTCATTGTGCTTAGTATATTGAGAACATCTTGCCGAGTTCTTTTGAATCAACTTGCTAACATATTTGAAACTTTGATATGATATTGTGATATTCAAATATTGTGTTTCAAATCTTGCTTAGATATACACTCTTGATCTATATTGACTATCTACACCTATTTGAGTGTTTTAGCACACATTATAGCACTGAGCATATTTACATATCATACGTGCTTGCAATATTGCTTGAGCTATACTTGTGTACATATCTACTTATAAAGAAGTGTATTTCCATGTACAAATTTTATACGCATTGGTTGTATTCCAAGCACGAGCCTGAAGAGGGAGACTAGCCCTGTTGAATTGTCCTGGACTGGCTTAGACCTGGTTAGCAAAGCTAGGTGCACCATCTTGGTAAGGCAAGTTGGTTGAGGTTAGCCCCTTGAATTGACCTTGTTGTAAATGGTGCCACTCCATCTGTTAAATGAGCTTTAGTGTATTCCTTGTGCTGGTGTAGCCAAGGCACGGACAAGCAATTTAGCCGAATCTCAATAACATATTGCGTGTATTGTTTACTTTTTGCACTTTACTTTTACTGCATGTGTATGTTATTTCTTGATTGCATATACTGACCCTAGGCTATGTTATACTGTTGATAAAACCGGCAGACCTAGGCGACAAATTTTAAATTCCAAATTCACCCCCTCTTGGGGTTGCACGAAAACTAACACTTGCTTACACTACTTTTAAGAACTTTAAATTGTATCAAATGGATGTTAAAAGTGCCTTCTTAAATGGCTATATAAATGAAGAGGTATATGTAGAACAACCACCCAGTTTTGAAAATCATAAATATCCCGATCATGTATAACGGCTGTATAATGCCTCGTACTAATTGAAACAAACTCTTAGAGCTTTGGTATGAGAGGCTTAGTGGTTTTCTATTAGAGAATGGGTTTACTTGTGGAAAAATTGACACTACACTTTTCATCAAGTCTAAAAATGTTGATATGCTCCTTGTTCAAATTTATGTTGATGATATTATTTTTGGAGCAATTAATGATGATTTGTGTAATGAGTTTGCCAATGCATGCAAAGTTAATTTAAAATGAGTATGATGGGTGAACTGAGTTTCTTCTTAGGACTTCAAATCAAACAAGCTAAACATGGAATATTTATATGCCAATCTAAATATGTTAGGGACTTGCTAAAGAAATTTAATATGGAAGATGGTAAAATTCTTAGTACTCCCATGAGTTCTTCGACCAAACTTGATAAAGATGAGCAAGGCATCCCTGTTGAGGTGAAATTATATTGTGGAATGATTGGTAGCCTCTTATACCTTACAACTAGTCAACCTGATATCATGTTTAGCATGTGCATGTGTGCTAGGTTTCAGGCTGCTCTTGAGGAGTCTCATCTATTTTTAGTCAAACGAATTCTTAGGTACCTTGTTGGAACTATTGAGTTAGGTTTATGGTATTGTTGACCTTAGAGGTCAGGCCTAGTTTTGATAATGACAAATACTCCTATATTTAATAAACATCTAATTCATGTGCATGTCTATATTAGCAAATACATTGATGGCACGTGAAAGCTCAAAGCTTGAAGACAAATTTATGTTCTCAATTGTAATATTCAGTAGTGAAATTTTTCTGTAATAGTAATTAGGGGATTTGGTTTGTAATAAGCACACACATCACATGTATGATTTATTACATAAGCTCAAACCAAATACAGACTAAAAGTGACCATAGAAAGACCTTAGGGTTTACCCTTCGGTCGACCAACACCGAACTTTTTCGATGCATTCATAATCATAAATGACCCTAAGACACACTCATTTGCACCTATGTTTGTTAGGCACCTCATTAGGATCTGTGTACATTAAAACGGGACCGAAATACACACTTGGTGTACTTTCGATTGACTAAACCAGGTAGTTCATTCTGCCTTGGTCGACCAAACCATGCCTGGGTCAATAGTTGACCAAGGCCCTGGTCGACCGAATCAGGTAGTTCAAAAATTCTTGGTCGACCGAAACACCCTGAGGTCAAAAGTCTGACCATTCGGTCGACTGTGAGAAAAATGAACTCCAACTACCTATCGATCGAGGCTCCTTGGGAGAAATCCCATTGGTCTGGTCGACCGAACCGGCCAGTTCAAATTGGCTTGGTTGACTAAACCTCAGAATATTGGAAAATCGCCCTCTCCTAGTTGACCGTGCCCTTAGTTCAAAATTCCCCTAGTCGACCGAACCATATGAGACTTGGTCGACTGAACCTGTTCTGGTCGACCGGACCTCTCGGGTTGCCCTAATTTTTACCGCAGTTAAATATTTTTTAAACAGGGTTAAAATGGGTTAAATGTCATTAAACTTTTCTAACAATCCCTTATTGGTCCCCAACGGTCAAAAATCCTAGTATGTCTATATATATCCTTTCATTTGGGAGAATTAAGCATCGATTAGCAAATATATTCAAAAATTCTCTCTCAAGCTAAATACATCCTATTTCTCATACTCTTGCTAAATCCACTTATACTTACTCTCTTCCATTGCCAAAAGCCTTTGTAAGTTGATTGAGTGATTGTGTTGATAAGTTTGCTCTCATTCTTTGATTGTTTGAATCGATTTTCTTGAGAGCATTACTTAAGTATTCTGAGGGGGCATTTCTCATAAGCCTATCCTAAGAAGACTTTGCCAAGCTTCTGAGTATTGCACTTTCATTGCAATATCTTAGGAAGCTATGTATTTGTTTTTGGTTTGCAAAAACATTCTCAAACTCACTCAAATATCTTGTGAAATCTTTATTGAACTATTTGTGAAAAGATATTTGTGTTTGATACATTAGTCTTTGTTGCACTATTTATTAAGTATATATCATTTGCTGAATACAAAGATTATCTATTTTGCAATCCAAGCATATACATATTCATGTGATAAAGATATTCTACTGAGTGATATTCTTGAGGCTTGGTTGGTATTCTGTGTGAACACATTTGATTGAAACATTTTGAAATACACAGACTATTATTGATACTCTCACGTACTCACTACACTGATAGAAAATATCTTTGAGAATTGAACTAGTTAGACCACACTGAGCTTACATTTTAAATCATCTGTGGTGTTTGTGATTGTGCACATTTGTGGTATAAATTTGCTTTATGTGAAAGCACCCCAATATTGTACCTTTTGATTGTATAACTGAGAGATTCTAGGCGTGGCCTGAGGGGGCGGTAATCCAGCCCCGTAAGGATTGGTTAAGGTTGAGGTCAGCCTTGTGATAATTTGACTTGGTTTGTATAGGTGCCGCTCCACCCATTTAAGTGAGCAAGTTATTGTGATAATCCTTGTGCTGGTTAGCCAAGGCGGGGACGTAAGCAGTTGGCTGAACCTCGATAACATATCTGTGTATCACCCTTCTCTTTACTGCTTTCTGGTGCTTATGAAATTGATTAAACTACTTTATTTAATTTCTAATATTACTTGCACTAGATTGATCATAGAATTATGAACATACTGCTGTTAGGAGGAATACCTAGGGTATAGATTTTAAAAATACCAATTCACCCCCCCTCTTGGGATCACGATAAAGCTAACAAGTATCCTAAGCATACGACATTTGAGATTGTTAGTTATACTGATTCCAAATTTTTCGATAGTAAGGTTGATAGAAAGAGTACTAACGACACTTGTCATTATTTAGGATAACTTTTGGTTTCTTGGTTCTTCAAGAAACAGAACTTGGTTGCCTTATCCACAGCTGAAGCAAAATAGATTGCATCTGGAAGTTGTTGTGCTCAAACACTCTATATGAAGTAACAACTCATGGATTTTTGGATTGCACTATGATACGGTTCGTATTAAATGTGATAATACGAGTGCAATGAACTTCTCTAAAAATCCTATCTCATATTCATGAACAAAACACATTGAAATTAGACATCATTTCATTTGTGATCATGTGCAAAAAGGGGATGTTGCGCTTGAGTTTGTGTGCACAAAAGAGCAGTGGGCTCATATTTTCACCAAACCCCTTTAAGAAGATAGGTTCATACAGATTAGATGAGTGCTAAGTCTAATGCATTGTACAGATGCCTCCTAGATTTTTTATAGAGTGCACGAACTTAGAGGGAGCTTCTTTACATAAAAACATACGACTTTGAACTTTAAATGTATCATTGCTTTATACTTTATGAGTTTGTATGTGTTTTGCGGATGCATGACTATCATATATTTTGCATGTTGATAGTTATATTTATGTTTTATGTCTTGATCATACTGGACTGTTTGGGTTGGTAGTTGTGGATAAACTGTTAAACTAACACTCAATTAGGTCATTTCTATACATGTATTTTTGAGAAAATGATCTATTTTCAAACGACATACTGCCAAAATTTCTAAAAACCTTTCCCAAACATATCTTGTATTCAAACGATTCATACTCAGTGCCTATATCTGTGTGCTTTATGTTTATCAAAGCCCTTTTTGCTATTGCCTAAAGGGGGAGAAGAGGCACAAAATTGGGTAGTTTTGAAAAATATTTGATTTTATAAATCTTTAAAAATTCTCATTAAGCATACTGTTAGGGGAGCCTTTCTAGGTTGTACCCACTTTTGCACGATGCATTTGTCATCATCAAAAAAGGGGAAAATGTTGACCTTATAGGTCATACCCTATTTTGATTATAACAAATACTCAGGTATTTAATGATTAATGAGTTTGTGTGTAGGATCAAATCGAGGTTTCAATATGATGCACATGGACTTGAAGAAGCTAAAGACCTAGTACATTTATTTGTTGTAATTTAATTAAGGTTTATTCGGGTTTGTAATAATTAAAGATCAATGGTCTATAATAATTTAATGCATTGCATGCATGATAAGATAAATAAGCTCAAAGGCCTTAGGTTGACCATAGGACTCACAATGTTGCATGAACAGTCCCCATAATCTTAGAAATAATCATCATGTGAATTGGGACAATTTTACAAGAAGAATAAGACCAAAATGCACAAAGTTGGCATGTTCGGCTGACTGAACTGCCAACACGCTGAGCACTTCGGTCGACCGAACCTCCCTAGGGTCGATGGTTTGACCATTCGGTTAACCAACCTCAAAATGAGCGTCAATGCTCTAGTAAACCGAACTAGCATGTGGGGAAATTCCAAGGCTCTAGTCGACTGAATTTTTGGTAGAAAATTGATCTAGTCAACCGAACACCCAAGTTCGGTCAACTGAACTCAATCTGGTCAGCTGAACCTCAGACGTTCTAAAATTGCCTTAAGCCTGGTCGACCATCTTCCAAGTTCAAATTCGTCTTGGTCAACTGAACTGAGCACCCCAAATAACTGAACCATAAAAAAGGTCGACCAACCCTCTTAGGTTGCTCGGATTTTATCGAGGTTAAAATGCTGTTAATTTTTATTAACCCTACTTTAACTTTTACAAAAGTACCAGATAGGTCCCAAACGATTATAATTTTAGGGGTGTCTATATATACCCCCTCATTTGCATGGATTAGCATAGGATTAGAAAATTTTCTCTAAAATTCAAAAATCCCATTTCTCATATTCAAGCATCCTACTTCCATTCTTACTCATCCTCATTGCAAATCCTGCTAAGTAAGAGTGTTCTTGTGATTTTTTCATTAAGCTCACACTCTCATTTGTTCTAATTGATTGAGATATATTTTTATTTGAAAGTAAGCTAAGATATTTTCTTGGAGACTTTATTAATAAGTCTTCCTTGGGAAAACTCCTTAGAGCTTGTGAGTTTTGCATCATCATTGCAATACTCAAGAGCTCGTATTTCTTTTTGTTTGTGAAATAATGTTTTACAAACGGTTTTCAAATGTCTCTTGTGCCTATTTTTGAGAAATGAAATTTTGAGATATTTGCTTGCGTTGTGAAGATCTTTGTTGCTGCATTGAGATTGATATTATTATCTTGACACAATGATCCTAACACATACACTCTCATGTAATGATTGCTATATTTGCATTAATTTTTAAGAGTTGACATTAAACTACATTGAGCTTATCATATCTTATCATAAAGTAGTGTGTTGATTATTACTGGTGCAAATCTGCATGATTAAGAAGCATTATATTTGTACACATCTTGTGTTGAAATACTGTTGTATTCCAAGCGTGGCTTGAGGGAGCAGTAATCCAACCCGAAAGGATTGGTTGTGAAGGTTGAGGTCAGCTCTGTGCTAATTGTCTTGGTTGTATTTAGGTTCCACTCCACCCATTAAGTGAACCCTTAGTGTAATCCTTGTGCTTGTGAGCCAAGGTGAGGACGTAGGCAGTTTGCCGAATCTCGATAACATTTTTGGTGTTGTCTCTCTTTACTGCTTTCCCTTGCATGCTTAATTAGATTACTTGTGCAATTTAATTTCTGCTGAATATATATTGATTTATTTAATCCGCACTAGATTGACCTTAAGTTTATTTAATACTGCTGCTAGTGGTTTGACCTAGGAGATTAATTTTTAAAATACCAATTCACCCCCCTCCCCATCTTGGAATTACAGTAAAGCCAACATGTTCGATGTCCTAAAAAAGAAATAAAAAAATTTAGCATGTAATGTTTACAAATAAGTAATTTAGCATGCTCTGAGCTCAATACCAACATTTTCCCAAAGGAGGACCAAACTTTCTGTCACATGCAAATGTCACATTAAAATTCTGTCACATGGCACACAATTGCACATACATAATCTCTCTCCCCCCCCCCCCCAAACTAAATAGAAACATTGTCCTTAATGTGAAAGCATAAGGGAAACTGAAAAGATGTTCTTGGGGGAAGCAAACCAATAAAAAAAAAAACAGAAAATCACAACCAAGAAATGCAATAGAAAAAGAAAATAAAGATGCAAATAATAATAAATAAAACAAAAAAGAAAAAGAAAGACAATAAAAAAGAAAGGTCAGAGGACTCCCCTGAGGCCTTGTAGAAGAAATACCTCTTCATTTGGATCGAAGGGCGTCATAAATGGCTTGAGACATTGTCCATTGACTGTGAAGCTATTACCATTCTTTGGATCTACAATTTCTACCATGATATGAGAATGGACCTCTTTAATGATGTATGGGCCACTCCATCGAGGCTCCAATTTCCCAAGAAAAATATGCAGTTTGGAATTATAGAGGGGCACTTGTTGATTAGGGAAAATGTAGAAACTTGAAAAATTATAGTAATTAAATAATAAAAAAATATCGAAAAAGGATAATTTCAAAAGGGACTCACAGGGTCTCGTCGACGAATGCAGGGCGCTCATCGACGAGCATCCTTCTTAAGCTCGTCGACATAGACACGTGTCTCGTCAACAAGAATTTATCGAGAGGGGTGTAGCAGAGCCTAAAGTTCATCAATAAGGGTTAAGAGTTTTTTGACGAACTCCCTTCATGGACTCATCGACGAAGTGAATTGTCTCGTCGACGAATCCACATTTTATAAATATGCTTAACTCGGGTTTTCCAGCAAGAAATTCATGCAGAAGTCCTCTCTTTCTCTAAAACTCATCCCTTTCTCCTTCTCTCTAGATTTCTGGCTACATTTCTTCCTGTTTCGACGATTGGAAGCTGCCACGCTACTCCTAGGAAGATTCTCTTCAAATCTACTAGAGTAGATTGTTGGTTAGGCCAACTTGGGTACCATCCCAAAGTTAGGCTATGTTGATTAATTGGGTATTTTCAGTATTACCAAGATTATTTGAGTTTAAATTCTCTATTTTATGGGAATATATTGGTGTTTTGTGGAGTAAAACTAGGGTATTATGTTTTCAGGACTAGAGTGTTTTGGAACCCTACAGATATGGGTTGAGGACCCCAGCGAGAATATTTTTAGGAGCTCAGGTAAATTATAGTTTAGAAATGATGGATATGTGGAGTTGGGAAAAATATGAATGTGATAATTATTATGGTAAGTTCAGTTGTGTGACTGGGAATTATATGGGTGTTATTTCAGGAAATTGAAAATTATAAATGCCGTATGCGTGAAATTATGAGTAATATGTTGAACTAGATAGCCAGGTAAGGGGAATACATGTTATGCTAGCGTTATTAGACATTTTATCAGTATAAAATAGTATTTGATCAGAGCATGAAAATTATACAGTTTTACAGAACATATTTATAGAGTTTTATTGAATTGTGTGACATGAGAAATACTGGAATATTATAAAATATGTTATACAGTTTTACAGAAGCATGATTATATAGCCTTTAGAGTTACGAAACATAACTTATACAGTTTTATATACATAGCTACGACTATACAAAATTATATGGAAATAAAGTTTATATGATATATAGTATTTTACAGAATTATGTTTATACAGTATTTTACAGAATTACGATTACGTAGTATATTTCAGAACAAGATTGTACAATGTTTTACAGAGTTGATTATATAGTGCTTTTATTACCATGATTATATAGAAATATATAGAACCATGATATACAGAATATAGAACCATGATCTACAGAAATATAAATTATACAGAATATAGAGTCATGGCATACAGAATTACAGTTACAACTATAGAATATACAAATACAGAGTCATTACGGCGTCATGGCTATACAGTTTATACAGGATCATGGTTATTACAGAAATACAAAATCATGGTAAAACAGATAAATTTATATAGAAATATTATTATACAGTATTAGACCCCAATGGAACACAACAGTTTATAGAGCACGGTACCATTGCGATACAGTATAGACAGTGCAACCATACGTCTCAAATAGAGTATGGTACAACCGATTGTGCCCTCAAGTAGAGTTGTGAGCTTCCTGGTGTTTGGACCAGGTGGAGCAGGCCTTTCGTGCTATAGGCATCTAGATATGCATATAGTAAGGCTAGCACTGGAGGGCCAACCAGTGTTTAGCCCCACCTATGGGCCGCACAACCCAGTCATAATGGGGTAAGTCATGACATATAGCCATCTAGGGGGAAGTTTACAGATATATATGGTTATGTATAGTACACATAGAAAGCAAAGATTACGTATTATAGATAGAAGTACTTTTGAACAGATCACTCATAAATTTTCTTATTCTATATGACATAAGCATGAGTTATTATATAGATATTTTTCTCAATGTATACTGTATACAATATTGATTAAATGATATGTTGCCAACTAACTCATATGCCACAAACTGGTGATAACATGTTTCTCCTTACTAAGAGGTGTCTCTCTCCAACATTATTAAACATTTTAGGTAATCCAGAGAGGGTAGCAGGGCTGGCTTAGAGGTAGAGGTGGTGTTGAGTCGGTATAGTTTTTGGGGTGAGTTTTGGGCTCGTCTGTGGAGACCACAATATTTTGGGATGTTATGGAAATGTTATGTATATGTGTGTATGTGTACAACTAGGTATATTGTACTCTTGTATTGTATTTTGGAATATGTTGGATATGTATGTACTTCTGCTGCTTAGGTGTTATATGAAATGCACAAGGTACCACGGTCCCACTTCGGGCCGTGATGATATCAACTATGCTCATGCAAGGTATTAAAAATTATATATTAATATAAAAGGAAAAAAAAATGGATGGAAATTTCAGGTTATTACAATTTGGTATTATAGCCTAGGTTGCTAGGTTCTGTAGCCTATAGAGTGTAGCAGAAAATAATACCAGTGTATAGGAATAGATTAGGAAGTTAGTGAATCAATGTTGAGGAATGGAGATAAGTACTTAGGTTTTTGTTTAGTGATCGGGAAGGAAAATTTTCGTTGTGATTTCTGTGTCTTTCCTGGGGTGACGATTTCAGAAAAGCCATAGTAAACTATGGTTGGGTTGTGTTCCTCAATTACTGGACTAAACCTTAAATTAAGAGTAAGAACGATAGATTAATTGGTGATATGAGATTTCAAGTACATGAATATGTTAGTTATGTTATACAAATAGGATCCTCAGATTAAATTTACTTTCCTTTTCAGGATGGACCCTAAAGGGAGTAGTGCTCATGCCAGAGGGGATAATGGAGTAGGCTTCTCTAGTGCAGGTGGTGGGGATTCAGATGCAGTCTTATGTAGTATGGTTCAGCAGGTTATGGCTGAGATTGCACGTAGCTCTAGAGAGCAGGGAAGACCATCGACAAAGCGAGGTTTACTATTGAAAAGTTCATGAAGATGAATCCTTCGGCCTTTTCAGGAGGAGCTAATCCTATAGTGGCTGAAAATTGGATATAGGAGATTGAGAAATTACTGATGGTCCTCCATTGCACCAATGAGCAAAGGGTACTTTATGCTGCTTATAAACTTACAAGTGAGGCCGAAAGGTGGTGGATGGCTACGAGGATACTGGAGGAATAGAGACAGGTACAAGTAGTTATGACCTGGTGCCGATTTAAAGAAATCTTCTTTAATCGCTATTTTCCTACCACCATTAGGGAGACGAAGGTAGTAGAATTTCTGGGATGGACTTAAAGAAATCTTATAGTTCAGCAGTACGTAGCGAAGTTTATTGAACTGTCACACTTCTCCCTTTATATTGTTCCAAATGAGGTGAAAAAGGCTAGGATGTTTGATAAGGGTTTGAGATGGGATATTTATAAACAAGCATTGGTTTTAAAGCTGCATGACTTTTCTGAGCTGGTTAACAGGGCCACTATGGCTGAGGAGAGCAAGCAGAAAGATGCAAAAGCACCAAGCTAGAGGGATGTGGGGACCTCGAGTCAGAGAAAGAGGCTTGCATTTTCATTCCATACGAGTTTTAGACGAGGCCATTGGTGGGGAAATAGATTTGGTAGAGATCGAAGACATGAGGGAGGAGATCAAGGGTATCGAGGTGAGCAGGCATACCCTATTTGCCCTATTTGTGATAGGAAGCATACAAGAGCATGCCGGTTGGGGTGTAATGTTTGTTATAGTTGTGGAAGATCTGGACACATAGCACAGGAGTGACAGTGATCATTGAACAGAGCACCAGCTCCTAGATAGATCCAGAGTCAAAATCAGGCACCTAGGGGTGGCGGTCGGCAGAGGAATATAGCCCTAGCGAGGGTTTATGCTCTGATGCCGAGAGACGTAGAGACTACTGTAGACGTCGTGATAGGTATTTTTACTGCTTTACTATATAAAGTTGTCGTTTTGTTTTACACAAGTGCCACCCATTCATTTGTATCATCGGGTTATGCTAAATTATCTAGGATTGAGGCACAACTATTAGATGTAGAGTTGTTTATTGCTACGCTGGCTAGATCTACAGTGAGATGTAGAAAGGTACTTAGGAATTTATTAGTGACCATTCAGGAGAAAGTACTACGAGCTGATCTCGTGGTATTAGACCTGCAAGGGTTTGACGTGATATTGGGTATGGACTCGTTGGCAGCTAATCATGCCAGCATTGACTGTCATCAGAAAAGAAGTGATGTTTAGACCCCCAGGTGAGCAGGAATTTAGATTCGTGGGATCGTGTGTGCACACCCCACCACAATTAATGTCAGCTTTAAGGGTGAGGAAGCTGCTTTAGGGTGTTTGTTAGGGATTCGTAGCTCATGTAAAGGAAAGGCCAGAGGCAGAATTAAAGTTTACTGATATTTTAGTGGTTAGAGAATTTCCAGATGTTTTTCCAGAAGAGTTACTTGGCTTACCACCTGATCGAGAGATAGAATTTGTAATTGATCTACTTCCTTAAATGACACCAATATCCAAAGCACCTTATAGAATGGCTCTAGCAGAATTAAAAGAATTAAAAGATCAGTTGTAGGAGCTACTAGAAAAATATTTTATCAGGACTAGTGTGTAACAACCCAAGGAATTAATAAGATTCTCATAGATGAACCAAGGGTATTCGTTGACGAGGATACAAGGGGATCTCATTGACGAGGACAAGTTTCGTCGATGAGAAGATATCGAAACGGGGTATATGATTTTCTGAAATTCATCGACAAGGAGAGAAGGTTCGTTGACGAAACTTCTTTAGGACTCGTCGACGAGGTGACCTGTCTCGTTGACGAATCCGGCTCTATAAATAGTAAAAACCCGAATTAATTTGTAGAAATTGGCGCAGCAAACACACACTCTCTCTCTAAAACATCTTTCACTCCTTCTCTCTTCGATTTCGGGTCCGTTTCTCATCGGATTGAAGATCTGAGGCAACCATGACACTCCTGACGAAGTTCTCTACAAGTCTGCTGGAGCTGATCGTTGGTGGAGTTGGTTTGAAATTCATCCCAAATTCAGGGTAAGGTTTTTTATTTAGAATATACTTTCCCTACAGTTATAGGAAATATTGTATGCAATAAAATACTGATGTTTTGTTTTGGGGGATGTCGTTTTCAGGGTGCTAAGTGGAAAACCCTGTGGGTGTAGGGCCAAAGTTCAATAAGGGCTTTCTAGAAACTAGGTACAGGAAATATACTATGCTGGAGATTTGATTACGTTAACATAAATTTTATAATTGCATGTATACCAATTATTATGTAGTTTTTACAGAATATAAGATTATAAAGTATGTGTGGTCTGAGTAGATATTATTTAATGTAGAATTTTATACAGTTTTTCCAGTATATGATGTTAGTTAGAACGCATAGAGATGCATGTACATATACAGTTTTATTCATATAGTTTCATAAACAGATATATATATACACATAGATGTTTATTCAGAGTGGTATACATAGTATTTACAGAATGTTATGTTTTCCTAAATGCCATAACACTTAGAGTATACAGACAGATTATACAGATAGAAAGTATAGACAGATTATATAGTTATAGCATCAAGATGCTACAGATATTACAGTATTTACAATGCAGATTAGTAGTGTTATGGTTATTTTGGAAATATAATGAAAATAGTAAAAAAAAAGTATAGTATATATATGTATATAGTATCAGATCCATGTGGAATGATTATAGACAGATACAATTTATAGAGCACGATACTGTTGCTATATACAGAATAGAGTGCAACCACATATCTCAGATAGTGTGTGGGTACCATCAAACTGTGCTCGGAGATGATGTAGCTCCCCAATTCACTGGGTTGAGGGGGCCATTTTGATGAGGTAGCAGCCAGTGCCAAGCTTAGAAGTGGATGCAGTTTGGCCGGGCTGAGGTAATGTAGAGTTTAGTGACTTACTTGGAGGGCCGACTAGGTTAAGTCCCGCCTACGGGTCACACAACCCTATCATGAGGGGTCAAATCATGACATACAGAGTCCTAGGGAAAGAGCACAGTTATGTATATAGTATGATATTAGCAGCAGGAATGATAGAAAGTTCAGATGAAACAAATATTTTAAGCTACTATACATGTGATATATGTGTTTCACAGATTTTTCAGATTATGCAGTTTTAAAAACTATTATTATAGTTATACCACTCGGTCGCCACACACTAGTAATAGCATATTTCCACTTACTGAGCGTCATCTCACCCTATTACTTTACCATTTTTCAAGTGAGGCAGCTAGGCGAGCAGATCAGGATCGCGAATAAAGAGGTTACTTGGTTACCTTGGTTTTAAGGTGAGTTTGTGATAGAGTTTTGTATTTTTGGGATGGGTGATACTAAAGGGAGTTGTTTTATATGACTATGGTCTGAATATACTGAGTTCTGGTATTGTATGGTATAAATAGTTGTATGACTTATGTATCCGCTGCATAGGAATGGTCATATATATATATATATATATATATATATATATATATAAATATGTTTAAAAAAATTGGAGGAATTTTGGGTCATAACATAGTGTGTCGCCTTGGGTAGCACCAGTGTTATTCGTGAAGAAGAAAGAGGGGACCATGAGGATGTGCATTGATTATAGAAAAATAAACAAAGTGATGATAAATAATAAATATCCTCTTCCTAGAATTGAAGATCTATTTGATCAGCTCCAAGGGACTCTAGTCTACTCCAAGATTGATCTCCGGTCATATTATCACCATGTGAGAGTTAAACTGGAGGACGTTCTAAAGATGGCTTGCAGGACCTGTTATGGGCATTACGAGAGTTTTGTTATGCCGTTTGGTCTTACGAATGCACTAGCAACGTTTATGGATTTGATAAATCGAGTGTTCCATCAGTATCTGGACCATTTCTTTGTGGTTTTTATAGATAATATACTAGCTGGTGTTGTAGGTATTGAGGGAAAGAACGTTCTACATAAAATTCAAGAAATGTGAATTCTAGCTGAGGTAGGTCATTTTTCTAGGGCATGTGATATTCAAGAATGATATAGTAGTTGACCTAGGCAAGAAAGAGACAGTGGTCGATTGGGCATGGCCGAGAAATGTTCAAGAAATCAGGAGTTTTCTAGGACTAGCAGGGTATTACCGACGCTTTGTAGATGAGTTTTCTAGAATGTGAAGTCCCTTGAAATAGATCATAAGAAAGAATGTAAGGTTTGAATGGTCTGATGAATGTGAGCAGAGCTTTCAGGAGTTGAAATAGAGGTTGGTTACTGCCCCGGTGTTGGCTATTCCATCAAAAGAGGATAGATTTTTCATTTACAGTGATACATCTCAGAAAGGACTCTGGTGCATGTTGATGCAGCATGGGAGAGTTATTGCTTATGCATCCGGGCAACTTAAAGAATATGATAAGAACTATCATGTGCATGATTTAGAGCTAGATATGGTGGTGTATGCTCTTACGATATGGAGACACTATCTTTGTGGAGGGAAATGTGAAACTTCACGGATCACAAAAGTTTGAAATATTTCTTTACTCATAAAGAATTGAATATGAGGCAAAGAAGATGACTGGAACTCATTAAAGATTATGACTACACTATTAGCTACCACCTAGGGAAAGCAAATGTGGTAGCTGATGCACTGAGCCGAAAGTCAGTGGGAGTAATATGGTCAGCAGTGGAGATTCAGCACACTATCCAAATGGATTTGGAGAAGTTGGGTGTAAACCTGATAGAGGGTGATCACCAGGCATTCATTTCCAACCTAGTGGTATAGCCTACTTTTCAAGAAAGAATTAAAGCCCCCTAGAGGAGTGATCCATAATTAGCATAACTGATGGAAATAGTATAGGATGGACAGGGGCATGAGTTTAGTATTTTAGATGACAGAGCTTTAAGGTTCCATGCTAGACTATGTGTTCTTGTAGACGCTGAGATCAGGAGGATGATCTTAGAGGAGGCTCACAGATCCCTTTACATTGTGCATCGAGGTAGTATGAAAATGTATCGGGATCTACGGGAATCCTTATGGTTGAGCGACATAAAAAGGGAGATTGCTGAATTCGTGAAACAGTGCTTGACATGCCAGTGGATAAAGGTTGGGCACCAAATACCGACAGGGCAGATGCAGCCACTCTACATCCCTGAGTGGAAATGGGATCATGTTTCCATGGACTTCATGACAAGGCTACCATCAGCGCAGTAGGGACAAAACGCTATATGGGTGGTCATTGATCGGCTGATGAAGACCACTCACTTTATCCCTATCAAAGTCAACTATTCTATGGACAGACTGGCAGAGTTATACATTCATGAGATAGTGCACTCTCATGGTGTGCCAACATCCATAGTCTCAGACCAAGACCCGCGATTTACTTCACAGTTTTGGAGGAGTTTTCAGGAGGCTATGAGGTCACAGATAGTATTCAGCACAACCTTTCATCCTCAGACAGATGGGTAGACAGAGAGAACAATGTAAATACTTGAGGATATGCTGTAAGTGTGCGTGTTGAATTTGGGGGGCAGTTGGACCCATTATTTATCGCTGGTTGAGTTTGCAAACAATAACAGTTATTAGGCCAGCATTAGGATGGCATCGTACGAGGCTTTATATAGTAGGAGGTGTCATTATCCATTATACTAGGATGAAGTGGGAGAAAGACGAGTATTGAGACCAGAGTTGGTGCAACATGCATACGATAAAGTCCGACTTATTAAAGACAGAATCAGTGCAACTTAGAGTCAGCAAAAAAGTTACGCCACTACTCACCGCCATGAATTAGAGTTTGATATGGGAGATCGGGTATTTTTGAAGGTAGCACCACTAAGAGGAGTTATGATATTTTGGAAGAAGGGTAAGCTGAACCCTAGGTACATTGGCCCATTTGAGATACTTGAGAGAGTGGGGTCAGTTGCCTATAGGCTAGCTCTACGACCAGTTCTATCTAGAATTCACGATGTATTTCATGTTTCCATGTTGAGGAAATACATTCCAGACCCTTCCCATGTGATAAGTTATGCGGAGATGGAGCTCAGATATTCACTAGCATATGAGGAAGCACCAATGCATACCTTAGACAGGAAGGAATAGAACTTGTGTGCCAAGAAAATTCAATTAATAAAAGTCCTGTGGGGGAATCATGCCATAGAGGAAGCTTCATTGGAACTTGAGGAGGAAATCCGACAGAAATACCCATATTTGTTTAGTGGGATACAGTTATAGTCAGTATGGTTCAGATAATGACAGTTTTATTTTAATCAGTACAAAGTGATGAATGTATAGTTGTATTTTAGATTATTGGGTAGGTAGTGTTTCGGTTTTTGGAGAATTTTTTTTTTATTTGTATAATTATAATCTCCCAAAACTACTTATGTAACCATGGTATTCTTTTGCCATAAGTTAGGGTAATTAATATAATAAGTAGCCCTTTTTCCTCAATGGATGGTGTTTAATGCAGATAAAAAATTTCGAGGATGAAAGTTTATAAGGAGGGAAGAATGTAAAGACCCAAAGAATTATATTAATTAAATAATAAAAAAAGGGATAAAAAGAAAATTTCAAAAGGGGCTCACAGGGTCTCGTCGACGAATGCAGAGCGCTTGTCGACGAGCATCCTTCTTGGGCTCGTCAACGTAGACACGTGTCTTGTCAACAAGAATTTACCAAGAGGGGTGTAGCAGAACCTAAAGTTCGTCGATGAGGGTTATGAGTTCATCGACAAACTCTCTTCATGGACTCGCTGATGAGGTGACCTGTCTCGTCGACGAATCCGCATTTTATAAATATGCTTAACTCTGATTTTCCAGCGGGAAATTCATGCAGAAGTCCTCTCTCTCTCTCTCTCTCTCTCTCTCTCTCTCTCTCTCTCTCTCTCTCTCTCTCTAAAACATGTCCCTCTCTCCTTCTCTCTAGATTTTTAGATCCATTTCTTCCCGTTTCGATGATCATAAGCCACCACGCTACTCCTAGGAAGATTCTCTTCAAATTTGCTGGAGTAGATTGTTGGTTAGGCCAACTTGGGCACTAGCCCAAAATCAGGGTAAGTTGATTAGTTGGGTATTTTCAGTATTACCAAGTTTATTTGAGTTTAAATTCTGTGTTGTATGGGAATATACTGGTGTTTTGTGGGGTAAAATTAGGGTATTATGTTTTCAAGATTAGGGTGTTTTGGGACCCTACAAATATGGGTTAAGGACCCCAGTGGGAATATTTCCCAGAGCTCATGAAAATTATAGCTTAGAAATGCTAGATATGTGGGGTTGGGGAAAATATGAAGATAATTATTATACTAAATTCAGTTGTGTGACTAAGAATTATATGGGTGTTATTTCAGGGAATTGAAAATTATGAACGTCACATGCATGAAATTATGAGTAGTATTTAGAGCTAGATAGCCAAGTAAGGCGGATACATGTTATGCTTGTGTTATTAGACATTTTGTCAGTATAAAATAGTATTTGATCAGAGCAAGAAAATTATATAGTTTTACAGAACATATTTATAGAGGTTTATTGAATTATATGGCATAACAAATACTAGAATACTGTAGAGTATGTTATATAGTTTTATAAAAGCATGATTATATAGCCTATAGAGTTATGAAACATAACTTATACAGTTTTATATACAGAGCTATGGCTAAAAAAAATTATACAGAAATACAGTTTATATGATATACAATATTTTATAGAATCATGCTTATATAGTATCTTACAGAATTACGATTACGTAGTATATTTCAAAACAAGATTGTACAGTGTTTTACAGAGTTGATTATATAGTGTTTTTATTACCATGATTATACAAAAATATATAGAACCATGATATACATAATATAGAACCATGATGTACAAAAATACAAAATATAGAGAATATAGATCCATGACATAAAGAATATATAATTACAGTTATAGCTACAGAATATACATATATACAGTTATTACAGCGTCATGGCTATACAGTTTATACATGCTCATGGTTATTACAGAAATACAGAATCATGGTAAAATACCTAGATTTATATAGAAATATTATTATATATTATCAGAGTCGAATAGAACAAAGTAGTTTACAAGGCACAGTAGCGTGGCGATACAGTATAGACAGTGCAACCATACGTCTCAAATAAAGTATGGCACAGTCGATTTTGCCCTTAGGTAGTGTTGTGAGCTCCCTGGCATCCGAACTATGTGAAGCGAGCCTTTCATGCCAGAGGCATCTAGATATGCATACAATTAAGGTAGTACTGGAGGGCCAACCAGTGTTTAGCCCAGCCTACGAGCTGCATAACCCAGTCATAAGGGGGTAAGTCATGATATATAGCCATTCAGGGGGAAGTTTACAGATATATGGTTATGTGTAGTACACACCGAAAGCAAAGATTACGTATTATAGATAGAAGTACTTTTGAATAGATAACTTAGAAATTTTCAAATTCTATATGACATAAGCATGTGTTATTATACATATGTTTTTCTCAATGTATATTGTATATAGTATTGATTAAATGATATGTTGCCAACTAACTCATATTCCCCGCACTAGTGATAACATGTTTCTCCTTACTGAGACGTGTCTCACCCTAACATTATTAAACATTTTAGGTAATCTAGAGAGGCGAGCAGGGCTGGCTCAGAGGTAGAGGTGGTGTTGAGTTGATATAGTTTTTGGGGTGAGTTTGGGCTAGTCTATGGAGCCCACAGTATTTTAGGATTTTTGGGAAATGTTATGTATATGTGTGTATGTGTACAACTAGGTATATAGCACTCTGGTATTGTTTTTTGGAATGTGTTGGATATGTATGTACTACTTCTACTGCTAAGGTGTTATATGAAATCCATAGGATACCACGGTCCCACTTTGAGCTATGATGATGTCAGCTATGCTCATGCAAGGTATCAAAAATTGTATATTAATATAGAAGGAAAAAAAATGGATGGAAATTTCAGGTCATTACAAAAAAAGTTGTTTGTCTTTAATTTTCTTGTCATGCAGCAACTTCATCCACTCCTTTGCTAAGCGGGCATTGTCATAGGCTTCCCTCCTGGATCCTTCAAGCTCACAAATTTGCAACTTCCTTAAACCATTGGAATCATCAAGTGAAAAGTTAATCTAATTTATAGCCTAATAAAGCACGATGCTGAATTTCAACAGGTAAATAACAAGCCTTACCATAAACTAACTTGTAAGAAGACATCCCTAAATTAGTTTTGAAGGCAGATCTATATGCCCAGAGTACATCAACCAATTTTTCTGACCAATCCTATCGATTAGGATAGACTGTCTTCTTAAGTATGATCTTAATCTCTCTATTAGCCAACTCAGCTTGACCATTAGTTTGAGGGTAATGTGGAGTAGAGACCTTGTGAGTCACTCCATATTTTTGCATAAGGTTTTCAAAAGGTTTATTGCAAAAACGCCACCCTCCATTACTAATGATCGCCTTGGGTATGCCAAAATATGCAAACAAGTCTTTAAGAAATCGGATGACGACCCTATGATCATTTGTCTTACAAGGTATGGCTTCCACCCATTTTGACACATAATCTACAACAACTAAAATATAAGAATTTCCAAAGGAATTTGGGAAGGGTTCCATAAAATCAATTCCCCAACAATAAAAAACTTCAAGAGTTAAAATAGGGGAAAGACGCATTTCATTCTTTGCTGTAATTTTTCCAAGTTTTTTGATAGTGCTGACAAGTCTTGCAAAAATATTCAACATCTCTAAACATAATAGGCTAGTAGAGTCCACTTTGTAAAATCTTTTAAACAATATTCTTTGCGGAAAAGTGGCCTCCACACACTCCACTATGACAAAATTGCATCACAAAAGTAAAATTATCAATAGGCACACATCGACGCACCAATTGATCAGAACAATATTTAAACAAATAAGGATTATCGAAATAATAGTGTCGTACCTCTACAAGAAACTTACGCTTGTCCTAAGTTGCCCAATGCTCTAGCATTTGGTTGGTGACAAGGTAATTTACAATATCCACAAACCAAGGAGCATGTGACACTACAAAAAGATGCTTATTAGGAAAATCATCATTTAAGGGAGGAAGACATAAAGATACACCAGGTAGTTGCAAACGAGAAAGATGATCAACTACATCATTTTCAACTCCCTTTTTTGCCTCGAATGGTAATGTCAAACTCTTAAAGAAGGAGAATCCATCGAATTAATATGGGCTTAGCATCTTTCTTTGCCAACAAATACTTCAAAGTAGAGCGGTCAATAAAAATAATAACTGGTGACCCAACAAACACTACAGCTAACAACTCCTTCTCAGTGGTGGTATAGTTTTTCTAAGCATCATTTTAAGTACAACTTACATAATAAATAACAGACGACTTGTTATCTACCCATTGACCAAGAATGGCACTAAGAGCAAAATCACTAGCATTAGTTATAATTTCAAAAGGCAAGTCCCATTGAAGAAGTTGCATAATGGGTACAACTGTCAAGTGTTTCTTCAGGGTCTCAAAGGCATGTTGGCACTCATCAGTCCATAATAAATCAATATCATTTTGTAATGAAGCACACAATGGTTTAGAAATACTACTAAAACCTTGAATGAAATGGCTATAAAAGCCAACATGGCCAAGAAAAGATTGGGTATCCTTCGTTGTCTTGGCGAAGAGTAACTGGGAAATCAACTCTACATTGGCTCTATTGACTTCTATACCGCGCTTATAAACTAAATCACTAAGTACCAAGCCACTACTGACCATAAACTGACATTTTTCCCAATTCAACAACAAATTCTTCTCTTAACATCTTTTCAAAATAGCAGTTAAAATTTTTAAACGGACATTAATATATTTACCAACTACAGAAAAATCATCCATAAAAACTTCACTCATATCATCTAACATGTCAAAAAAGATCCTCATCATACAGCGTTGAAAAGCAATAGGTGCATTGCATAAACCAAATGGCATCCTATAAAAAGCATAAGTACAAAATGGGCAAGTGAAGGTGGTCTTCTCTTGATCCTCTTGTGCTATAGAAATTTGATGATATCCAGAAAAACCACCTAGAAAACAATAAAAAGCATTATCAGCTACTTTCTCAAGTTTTGGATCTGATAAAGGTAACAAAAAATGATCTTTTCGGCTAACCAAATTCAACTTATGGTAATCGATACACATTCTCCAACCCATTACCTTCCTAGACGGGATCAACTCTCCACTAGCATTTTCAATAATAGTTGTTGATTTTTTGAGTCCGATCTCTGTTTTGATGTTGACAAAGTATAAGGATCTTATGCGTTTTTAAGTGCTTGAATATGTTTATATTTTGGGACACATATAAGACAAAGGGAAGATGGAAGCTTGAAGATCTTAAAGCCTACTTATCTGGCATATTCTATGGAAGACAGAAGAGCAAAGAAGAAGACAAATTTTATTCATTTGTAATGCATTTTGTTTGGTCTGTAATAATACATGTCATGCATGATGTGAATGGAAGCTCAATGATGACCATTGACCGACCTTAGGGAACCAACGTTTTCAGGAAAAACCATTCACATGATTTGCTAAACACTTACAAAGGTTTTGAGAATTTAGGTATACTCCTAAGAGGGGGGTGAATTGGGTTTTTAAAATTTCTTTATAACTTTGTTTCACAAATTCTTTAGTTTAATTATTAACCCAGCAAATTGATTTTCAGAAATCACACAAACACAATGATATCGATCAACAATCCTTTAAACAATCCAACCCCAATCTTTTATTAATGAATAAGGTTAAAGACCAGCTTGATTAAAATCTCAGAACTTCAATATTCAAAAATTTGAATTTTCTTCAACAAAAAATAATTTCATAAGATTAATTTTATAAATCCTGGAACTTTCCTTTAATTAATTAAGAAAGATTAACATCAACTATGATATAAAAATCAGTATTCAACTTTGAAATTATTAAACTAACCAATGATAGCCAACATGTTCGCTGCTTTCAAGTATGAAACAAAATCAGTATTTTAACAACTTCCAATATGTAGCAAGTTCTCAATAAACCTACACATAGATTATAAACTTACAATAAAGTAGAAAGACTAGGGAAGAAGAACTGCAGACTAGATTTTTTACAAGGTTCGGCCAGAAGACTAAGACCTTGCCCCAAGCAACGCGCTATGAGGATTTTCCTTTGCAACTTCGTTACCAAGTGAAGTTATAACCTCTCTCCCTCAAAGGTGGAGTTTGCCTCTCTAAGGAGAATCTCCTCTCGCTAGGCAACGATCCAAAAATCTAGAATCATCAAGAAAACAAAAAACATGAACAATCTTGGTTCTTACAAGTAGAACTCTTAGTTAGAACAGATTTGTATAATTAAAAAACAATATACTTCAACAATAATCAATATAGAATAGTGAAGCTTAGTAGAATATCACTAGGGTTCTGATTTGAATTGAAATTATCAATAGAAAAGATCCAAAAACCATGGGTTGTTTCAGCAAAAACACAATTATACTCCCGAAAATATTTTAGTCGGAGAACTTTGAATTTGTAATTGGTATGACCTTGATTTCTTGTGTGTAATTTATAAGAATAACAAGTATTTACAGAGTTGTAAAGTTACTTTATGTTTTTCCCAAGTTACTTGCAGTATTTTCTAAGTAATCTCTAAGTTTGGAGCACAAGAAATCAAATTTGGAAACTTTTCAAATGCTGTTTAAAAGTTAAAACATGAACTTCAGTCAACTATGTCCAAGGTCAGTCGCCTGAGCCTTTTAATCTCAACATATTTTGAACACACAGTGTTGGGTCAGTCGATCGAGCTTTAAGGGTCAGTTGCCAATCTCGGTTTTGTTTTCTCTTTTAAAAACACATAAAAATGTCAGTTGTCTGATGATGATTCATTAGTCGTCTGTCCTGCTTTCAGCTTAAGTGATTTTTCAAATTTTGATTTCAAAACTTTACTTGGTCTTGGAAAAACATAAGTAAAAATTTAAAACATTTTCCACGATTTTGAAATAAGGTCTCTAAGTCACTTAGAATTTCCTAAGAGCTTCATGCATCAATATTGAATTTGTATGAAGTATTTACATGAGTCTTCTTATAAACTATAACTTTCTAAGCACCAAGTTTTCATGCATTTGCTTCCATTATTTGTTTATCTTAAGCTTCTTTCTTCAAATAATCTTTAGCTTCATCAGATCTTCTAGCTTTAAGAACAAGCTTTTGATAAGGCTATTCAAGCACTTGATCTTAATCTTTATCAAAGCATTTGAGCCCTGAAACTTCACTTATCTAAACATGTTAAGTACACCCTTGATTTGTTATCATCAACACAAGATTCTAAACCTTATTAGGTCAACAGGTTTTAAAAATAAAATTGAGGTCAAAAAATAGGGCTAAATCTTATGTTTTAAGTAATCTCAGTCGACTGATCCTTTAGCTTTAAAATCACCTAGCCGACCGACCTTATAGGATTTCTTGTTTAAGAAGCCTTGGTCGACTGACCTTCTATATTGGCTGCATTTTTAAACGATAGCCGACTGGCTACTTTAGTGTTAAAGAGGTAAAGCTAATCGGCCTCCAAGGGCCAGTAGAACGTTCCTTAGGCCAACCAACCGAACTTACGAAGGTTTGGAATCGCCTTCTCCTCAGCCGAACGGTGTTTTCCTCAGCCAACCGAGCTCTTTTGAAAATTCAAATTTGAGCTTGCTTCAGTCAACCGGGGAAGCCTTGGGTTGAAGAAACCTCTAAAGAAAAATTAATTTTTAGTGCTAATTGTGATTAATTTTCAGATTAAACAAATTTAAAAATTCCCTTTATGTCCCAAATGGTCATATTTTTCTCAAACTCTATATATACCCCCTCATTACTCATTTTTTTAAAAAAACTTATGCTTAGATTAGAAAATCCTCCCAAATATTTTATGCTTTAAATTTATTTTCTCTCTTATACTCATCTATTTTAAAATTATTTTTAAGAGAGCATTTGATTACTGCTCTCCTCCTTCACTAGCACACTTATTGCTTTTAAAGTTTGGTTGTGATTTATTGTTTTGGGTATTTGACATATAGGTTTTGAGAATTTACTCTCGCTTAAACTCAAAATTTTAGAAAATCATTTTGAGAGTAATATTTGAGTTTCTCCTATTTATTTTGTTGATAAATATTCTTGGAGAAATTTTTTATCGGTTATATTTGAAAGACTTGAGCACATATTTTTTAAATTCATAGTTTTCTTGTGCTTGGAAAAGTCATCTGCATTTATGCCTTCATAGATAAATTTTTATCTTGCAAAATTAATTTGAAAACCAGAACCCTAGGTTCTCTTATATCCTTTATTGAAAAATATTTTGGAGAAATTTTTATTAGGGTTTGAATCTTTGAAGTGCATTATCATATACATCATTTCCAAAATTGCAAAATCATTTTGAGAAATACCACACATACTCATTTGAGTGTATTTAATACCATATGTGAGTGCATTGAGCTTAAAGTTGTACATCATTTCCTTGTTGCAGAAGCATTGTCTTTGTACGCAAATTTTTATAACTGTTGTATTCTTAGCGTGTGATCATCGGAAGACGATTGCACTGGCTTGTAACGTGCACCAGACTTGTTCAAACCCAGTTAGGAGAACTAGGAGCACCATCTTGTAAGGTGTAGTTGTAGGTTGGGCTCAACCTTGTTAATGTGAGCTGGGGTATTCCTTGCCCAATAAGGAGAGGAGAATGTAATCGGTGTTGCTCCACCCGTTAAGTGAGCATTAGTGGAATCCTCTGATTGGTTAGCTAGAGGTGGGAACGTAGGTAGGATTTTCCAAACCCCGATAACATATTTTGTGTGCTTTTTAATTTCTACACTTGAATGCTTTATTTAATTTGCTATATCTTGATTTAAATATATTTTCCTATCTTATTATTTGTGGAATTGGTTACTATTTTAAAAAAACCCTAGGTTGTGTTCTACTGACTGTGGATATTGACCTAAAATTTTAAAATCTCCAATTCACCCCCCCTGCCCTCTTGGAATTATACCAATTATATCAATTGGTATCAAGGCCTCATTGCAAAAATCTTAATCGCTTGTGTTAAAGATTGCAATAGCTCACATTGGTGTATCCCCATCGATGAGGGACAATTATTTACTAGGCCTCCAATATTTTGTGGTATTGATTACACCACTTGGAAAGAAAGGATGAGCATTTTTATAAAATCAATGGACTAGAGGACCTGGCAAATGACTGTTAAAGGAAATTGCTTGAGAATGCATGAAAATGATTTTAGTGTAGTGAATCCAAATGCCATGGATATGTTATTTAGTACTTTAGATTCTAATGTATTTCATAATATCTTGGCATGTAAAAATGCGAGAGAAATTTGGGAAGAGCTTGATAGGAGGTATGGGGAGTCTAAGAAAGTGAAATTCATCTCTCCTGATGCTCCGCGCACGAATGATCATAAAGGAGAAAGGTGCAACCATGTATAATTAGCGGACAACAAAGTATATGATTCTTATTCTAAATCTATTGATGATTTGGTTGATGAATGCTGCTTGTGCTGAATCATCTAATGCCTCTTGTGAAAATTCTGCTAAATCTAGTGATAGTTGTGTTGCATGCATTAATTTATTTGATATTTATTGTGATAACTCTTGTAATGAATCATCTATTGGATTTAACAATGAAAGCATGCCTTCACATGGAGAACTAGAAAAGACCTTATTTAATTAGGATATCTAAGAAGAAAACATTTACAGAAAATGAGAATAAAAGGATAGCAAAACAATTAGAAAAGTTGGAAAATTATCATGCTATTCTAGAAAAAAAAAGATTCAGAAGATCTTGAAAATTATCTACTCAGAAAGAAATATGGAAGATCATTCTGAAATTACATCCAATGCTAAACATGAAAAGAATAATTATGATAAATCCTTTATAATTAAAAGAAAAATCTTTTCAAAAAGGATTCAAAATCATCTTGTACATCCCACAATCATGCCTCATCAAATAGTAATAGGAGATATAAGCAAAATTCTTCAGATGTACATAATACTAGCTTAGATTATAAAAGGAAAGGGCACACTAGGTTTACTTGTCTATGTAAAAGTGCCAGAGACATGGATAAAAGGATTGCATGGGTTGTCATGAAGGCAAACCTCTCAGGACCAAAGGAAGAATAGATTCAAATCTAAATTACATAATCATTTAATCCATCATTAGCTCTTAGGTTTAGGAGTAACGATGACTATGGGCTTGGGAAGTGATCTGCGCTTAAAACATTAGATCTTAGTATATGCATTCACTATATACTATTGTTAAACTAAGACCATTAGATGGTCAAGCCAACATGAAAATTCATGTAAGATATCCAATCTGAACTTAATGCTTACACATCATCATGATTGGTTAAATAAGAAAATATTGGCTATAGCATGCTAACTTTGAACTGAAAAATGAATGAGATTATCTCTACTTGAATGAGGCATTGGTCTCTACATAACTCATACCATTCCCTTGAATTGTTCAAAGTGAAAGGTTAGGAGCTTAACTGGCTAAAATATCTGGAACTTTAAATCTTTGAGATAAGCAACATTAATCATCACATCCTGAACAATATTTTAGAAGCATGCTTAAGTAAAATCCACTTCCAAATGGACAAAGGTATTGTTACCTGATATATAAGTCTTAATGCTTATACATGCTTAAATTTGAAAATCTTAAGTTAAGCATCTTTTGTCCATTGCCCATATTAAAGCTTTAGGGAACCCATCTTGCTATATATCGTTATACCCTAAACTCAATTTTTGAATATAAAAACCTACATCAAAATTTAGTCATCACTTAGGTTATAAGCACTATGGATCTTAACTTCCTATTTTGTTAGTGGTGTTTAAAGTCATCCTTCCATAATCAAAAGTAAAATCATCCACTAAGGGACTCATGTTTTGTTGACAAATCACAATATTCCCCTTGAGTCTTAATTATAAAATCTCTCTATTTTGGTTCATGCTAAAGCCATCTCCTCCATAGGGAATCTTTACCAAACCACGATCATATCTGGTAAAGATTCTACCTATTCATTGGTTCGTATCCTTACTCAAATTTGTGATCATATCTAAAGGATACTTTCCAAATCACCAAAGAGCGACATTTAGAAATTCATATTTTCCTAATTGCTCTTTGCCTAATCTATTTGGGCATCCTAGCTAGCACGAATATATCTTGAAAATTGTCCACTCAGGAATACTCTTCTAAACTTTATAGAAATTTAATCTTTAAGAATATTTATCACATCCCGCTTCATAAGCTCTCAAACTCTAAATCAAATCAAATAGAACTTCTGAATGAGCTAAATGGCTAAGAAGATTGCTATAGGTTTCAATCTTGATGGAGGTAGAAATATATAAAAGACGTATGCACAAATAGTTAAAATTAGAAGCCATTCAAATTTGTGCCTCTCACGCATTGAAATTCATGAAAACAGAGGCAGAGTAGGCTTATGACCTTGAAGACATATTCATTGTGACTTTTTGGTCCTTTAAGCCTAAGTTTTCAAAGCCAAGTTTTATATCATTAAAAACTCTTGAACACTTGGCTAAAAAATTTGAATAATAAAGGCATAAACTGGAAATGAGTTGTAGTGTATAACTCATGGGGAGCGTCTATCTTTCATGGTCATATAAATTGAAAAGCTCTCATAATCATTGCAGCATACTATCCACGATGTGTTAAATGATTAAATCTCTTTGATTGATGGTTTTATTTTATTGATTGAACTACTAGATTGCATGCTTTAATTGAATGCCACCTGCATGGCTGATGTAGTGATGTGAATTGCATGCTAGTAGTGGATTTAGGTTGTTGCATGCTTCTTATGACTTATTTTTTGAAAACAACCAAATATTAGGCACGGGTTTTATGGGAAAATGTTCAATTTATAGAAAACATGTAATGACCTACTTAATTCACTACATAATCAACCATATTAAATACCATGATACCATTAACTTATAACATAACAAATTCGACCCGAACCCATGGGTAATGGGGACACACTTGTCATACATAGCGGACACTTAAGCAGCAGTAAACATAAATTTCATCCTCCCAACCATAAAATACAATATACCAGAGTTACTTGCATTCCACCATATTACTGTATGTATATATATACAATTCTCAAAACACAAAAAGATACAACTAGGATTTTACATAAAAAACCTACTGACCCTAGTTCAATAACTCACCCTCCTAGTGGGGTAGTGAAATCCACCTCTAATAGTGTGGAGCTCGATCCTCTTGTCTGTCTGGGTTCCCTGAAATGGTTTAAGTTAGGGTGAGACACCTCTCAGAAAGGGAAATAAACTAAATACAGTTATGTGGAAATATGAATATTTGCGTGCTATAATAAATATATAGTACATATTACATGTCTAAAAACACTTATAATATCATAACTAAAAAATCATACATTTCATGGTTATATAGAATCATACTATATCTCAATGTTCATAAAATCATATACTATGAATAGTAGTACTGAAATATACCTAGGATGAATAGCTAGCTGGTGTTATGTATTACCTCATATGATGGGTTGTGCAAACCAAAGACGGGACCTGACAATAGCTGGCTGACCACTACTGAGTCAAAAATATCTATAAGTACGATGGGTCCGCCACACCTTGGTCCAAACTGTCAGGTGGAAGTCTACAACTCTATACTGAAAGCTACATCAACTATCCATCTCTCACCCCCTCTACTAGTAGGGGCGGTTAGCACAAGTTTGAACCATATAGCTACGGTACCGTGTTCTTGATGACTAATCTGAACTATCATCCAAGTTCTAATAAGATATAGTACATAATAATATACTATTTTAGCATAAATATATTGATAGCATTTTCTGAATTCTGTGTCATAACATAAATAATCATGGACCTGCGCCGGATACATACAAAACTGCGGCCTTGTGCCAGCTATCAATAACGGCCTTGCGCCAAACATATAAAAAATACTGAGCTGAGCATATGTACTGTTTATCATATATTCTGAAACCATAATTTCCTGTTTTACCATGCTATTCCTGAAAATACCTATAAACATGTTTTTCCTGTAAAACTGACTTAACATAATACAATATACGTAAAATAATATTCATGCCACACAAACTGAATAAAAACATGAAATTTGTTCTAGAATTATATTTTATGATATTTTGCACTAAAAACATATTCTTGTGTAACAACAGTATTTTCCCAAATATATATTGAAACCTAAGGTGTAGTCCCAAGAGGGGGGTTGATATGAGTTTTAAAAATTCTTTTAATCATCTTCAAGAATCCTTAACTTCTTTTAAGTCATTTTAATGAATTCTTGTTTTCTTGTTGTTTTATTAAATACACAATAAATATTTAAAAACAAAATTCAATCCACAAATTATAAAAATAAGGTTTAATCAAACAACCAATTGATTTGCAAAGTATAAGTTAACTGCAGCACTATTTAGATTTGCAAGATTCAGTACTCCTTGGAAAATAAACACAATCCACTTAATATCAAACTTTAAACCATTCAATCACAATATAGCTTTTGTTGTCAGCCCTGGGTATATCAGTTTGAATCAAACCCTGTATATATAAGATTTGTCTCTCAATTTGATATTCAATACAACATCGAATCACTCTTTCCAAATACTAATACCTTAAGTAAACTTTAAGTTAAAGAGTCTCGAGGTGTTGAATCAATCAACATACTACTTTACAGTTTCTGCAAAATATTGATCAACTAATGTATTCCCTTTCGGTTTTCGCAATCCCAAAAGCAAATTAAGCTTTAAGTTTAATATCTAATTCATGTAGTGTATATAATTCAGATATTTAAAACATCCACACAATTGTATATGTACTGAATATAAAGAGAGTAAGGGAAGAGAGAGTGAGACAAGATTTTTACGAGGTTCGGCTTATTCCCATCCTACATCCTCGCCTTTGAAAAACCAACAAAGGATTCGCTAAACCTGTTCCTTTAATGGGTGGAACAATACCTTTTCACACTCCTTCAAGAGGCAAGAGCCCGTCTCTCCAAAGGATATACCTTCGTTTGGTCACTCCTTCAATTAGGCTAGAGCAGCACCTCTCTAAGCGATATCCCCTCGCCTAGCGAACAATCCAACAAACCTAGAATCGTTACAATCAATAGTACAAGACAAATTCTGTGTACAAAAAATACACTCAAAATTTAAAGCAGGTTGTACAAATTTGAGTTCTAAATTGTATTTCAAAAAACCAAAACAATACAGAACATGTGAAGCTCTAAAGTTTTAGAAGTCATCGATGGTTCTTTAAAAAAAATTGAATTGCAACCCGGAACCAAACTTTGATATTCTCAATCTACCAAAATTGTAGAATTTTTCTCCAACAAAAGATGTGAGCAAATGGAACTCAAGGAGAACTTCAACGCAGGAAGAACTTTAACATATTGACTATTTGATAACTTTTCTTGTGTATTTTATATCTTATTTTTCATTACCCAGAGAGGTATTTATAGGCTTTTTCAAAGAATAATATCATTAAATTAGGTAGCATTAAATTATTGAGTTAATTTTGAAATTCAAAATTTTTCAAAAAACAATGGTCTCATTTAATTAGGTAGCAATAAATTATTGAATTAATTTTGAAATTAAAATTTTTTTTCCAAAGAACAATTTCCTCATTTAATTAAATTATTGAATTAATTTTGAAATTCAAATTTTTTCCAAGGAACAATTTCCTCATTTAATTAGGTAGCATTAAATTATTGAATAATCTTTGAAATTCAAATTTTTTCCAAAGAACAATTTCCTCATTTAATTAAATTATTGAACTAATTTTGAAATTCAAAATTTTTCCAAAGAAAAATTTCTTCATTTAATTAAATTGTTGAATTAATTTTTAAATTCAAAATTTTTCCAAAGAACAATTTCCTCATTTAATTAAATTATTAAATTAAATCTTCTTTGCTTAATTAATCTTGGAATATTAACTTGTTTAATTTTGAAAAATGTGTTCCAAGACTTAAACTAAGGTCTCTAAGTCTTTTTGCCTAATGAGCTTAAAAATGAAAAAAAAAAACATATTTTAAGCTATTTTAACAAGGTGTTTCTTTGTTTTTTTTTATTTGTGAGAGATTCACATATCTAAATAACGTTTGGCTTTGAAGTACTTACAACAGTCCTTCTAATCATGGTCTTCTTTAAGCACTAGGTCGTTCAGCCTCTCGAAGTTCACTTTTGATTTTAAGGTTTGCTTGCCCTTTTAACTTCTTCATTTGTTGTTCATTGACTTCAATATTCTGATGAGCTTCCACTAGATTAACATTGAACTTCATCATGTCAACCTTAAGAGTCCTTTTGCCTAAAACACATCACTCAACACCATATGTTAAAGCCTCCTTCATTTTGTTATCATCAAAACAAGATTGAAAAGCCCAGTTAGGCTAACAATCTCCCTCTTTTTGATGATGACAAATCAGGAGCAAAAAATATGAATAAGCATTAAAAAAATCTCCCCCTTACAACTAGCATTATTCTAACAATTGTAGATTTAAGACCAATCATGTTCATTGCTCAATTTTTCATTCTTACAATGCTTCTCCCCCTTACAACTAGCATTATTCTAACAATTGTAGATTCAAGACCAATCATACTCATTGCTCAATTTTTCGTTCTTATCATGCTCAACATGCTCAAAATTCAATATCATGCTCTCAATCATGCAAAAGTTTCTACTCCAAATACTACTCCCCCTTTTGACATCAATCAAAAAAGGGTAAGCATTTAAATGAACATATGATCACACACTTCTCAATCATTCCAAAATTCAATATCATATTTCACATTGGGCATTCTTATTTCATATGTGTTATGACATCTTGGAATTTTCAATTTTCCATATGGTGCTCAACATTCATATTTGTGAAAAAAACCATTTGTCATGCGTAATGCATCGCTCAAAAACCAAGATCATGACAATATTACCAATGCTCATAATTATGTTGTATTGCTTAAAAATCAAGTGATATATTCATGGATACCAATATACATCTTAGATATTCATGTTGAAATTTTATCATGCACTGCTCATAGATTCTACTTTTTCATTCATTCATGTGATCATAAACATACATGGTCAAGATATTTTTAAAAAAAATAACTTTATGCTTAGATTTTCAAAATATCAATTTCAAGATGTCAATTTTTCAAACATCCATATGTAGCGTGCTACATATCACATATCACATATCATGAACCTATTTTTCAAGCACCAAGGAAAGCAATTCAAGCTAGGTGTTGTATTATACAACACATGAAAGTACACGCCAAAACAAACTTAGATCACACAAAGAGACAGACCCTAGGTGAGTTAACTGACACTTTTAAGTTTCACAAACAAGTCTAGGGTTACTCTATCAGCTAGTAGGCTGACCTTATTGTCAGTTGGCTGAGTGGTCTCTATTCCAAAAGAAAAACACTTTATTTAGTCAGCTGACCTTAGAGTCAGTTGGCTGACTGTAGATTTTTCTTTAAGCCTTGCCCTTTTAGTTTGTTTCTCTATTGTGTAGTAGACAAATACTAATGCAAAGAGCTTAATTTGCTTTTGATTTTCTTTTCATATGAACTCCAAATTTTGCTTTGCAAAACTTAATATTTTCTAACTTAAGCCTTGTACGATTCATTCATTGATTTAGGCCAACAATATTCATTAGTTTTAATATGATCATTAGGCTTCTTAAAACTAATCTTTTCATATCAACCGGTTCAATATCCTTGTAGAAGATGTGTTTAAGTTTCTTTCCTAGTTTCTAAAAGGAATGCCTAACATCTATGGAGTCCTTGATTTTTGAACTTGACTTTTATCTTGGTACCCATATTTTCTTAGGTATTGATCTTTTAACAGGAGAAGTTTCTTTTACTTTCCAAACTTGTTTAATTATCACATCTTTCATCTTTAATGGACATTCAAACTTTATATGTCCCTTCTTCTAACATAGGTAGCATATAGTGTGAGTATAGGCATTAGAAGAGGTGCTAGCATAACTTTTTTAGGCTTTTGTAAAGTATCCCACGTAGAGATTCTTTTTTCTTTTATTCTTAGTTCCATTAAATCCTATGCCTTCTTTGTTTAGGGACATTCTTTGTGATCCAATTATTTTATCAAAATTTTCTTTCCCTCTAGTAAAATTGTAAATGACCTTTTCTTTATCTTCAATTTGTCTTTTAAGATCATTTATCTCTATATCTTTCTTTCCATCTACATTTGCTTGTGATTTCACTATTTCTTGAGACAAGTTATTGATTTTATTTTTTAATTCAGAAATGTATATGTCTTTCTCAATTTTCATAGAAGTTTGGAGTCTTAGATCTTCTATTTCTTTCATCAATTTTTCATTTTTGCTTTCTAACCTCTTGATTTTCAAATCTTTTTCATTTTCAACAAGATTTTTAGCTTCTAAGTCTTTCATAACTCCTTCATTATTGTTTTTCAATGATGTGTATCGTTTAGTCACATTAACTAACATTTTATGAACCTTAAATAAATCATTTTAAAGTTCTTCATAAGATGGCATACTCTCATCATCATCGGAGTCATTAGATGAACCACTTTCATATTCATTATCTGATTTGGATAAGGAACAATGTTCTTCATCATCGTCCCATGCCATATAAGCAACCTCTTGGTTACTTGATTCATCATTAGAGCTACTTGTATCTAGATTATCCCAAGTGGCTTTCATTGCCTTTTTCTTTTTGGAATCCTTCTTGAGTAGCGGACATTCCGATTTTATATGTCCACCTTTATTGCAATTATAACATGTAGGAATTTTATTTCTTGATTTCTTCTAGCTAATTTCTTCTTCATCTGATTCAGAGTTTTGTTTTCTTCTTTTGAATTTGTTTTTCCTTCTAAGAAATTTTGTAAGTTTCTTGGATATGAAGTCTAGTTCATTTTCATCCAACCCTTCTTCATTACTAGAGTTTTCTTTTGAAGCTTTAAATGCTATAGATTCTTGAGCCTTGGTTTTACCATTCCTATCATTCACTGACATTTCATATGTGAGTAGAGAACCTATGAGTTCATCTAAAGAAGTTGTTCTAAGGTTTCTACCTTCCGTTATTGTAGTAGCTTTCAGTTCCCAAATAGGTGGAAGTGCTCTTAGAATTTTACGGATCATCTCATGGGTGGAATGAGTTTTTCCTAAGGCACTTAGTGAGTTTATGATATAGGTGAACCTAGTGTACATGCTTGTTATACTTTCATCGGAGTTCATCCTAAAAGCTTCATATTCACTGGTTAACATATTGATTCTACTTTCCCTAACATCTACCATGCCTTCATAGGTTACTTCCAATTTATCCTAAATCTCTTTAGCTATTTTACATGCCATTACTCTATTAAATTCATTTGTATAAGTGTACAGTATAAGGTGTTTATTGCACTTGAGTTAATTTGCAACATTTTTTAATCTGAGTCATTTCATTCTTTATCTTCTTTAGGTGCTTCTTTTCCATCAACTAGCTTAGTGGGGATTAAATTTCCATTTGTTACAACATTCTATGCCCTCCAGACCATTGTTTGGAGGTATATTCTCATTCGTTGCTTCCAAAAGGTGTAATTTATTCCACAAAAAATGGGTGGCCTAGTTGAGGAATGACCATCACCAAAGGGTGCTACTCCTATTTGTGCCATTTTGATCTTTATATAGCTACTTGTTAGGTTTTTCTATAACCGTGCTCTAATACCAATTGAAACCTAAGGTGTAGTCCCAAGAGAGGGGGTGAATTGGGTTTTAAAAATTCTTTTAATCCTCTTCAAGAATCCTTAATTTCTTTTAAGTTATTTTAATGAATTCTTGTTTTCTTGTTGTTTTATCAAATACACAACAAATATTTGAAAAAGAAATTCAATCCACCAATAATCAAAACAAGGTTCAATTAAACAACCAATGGATTTGCCAAGTATAAGTTAACTGCAACACTATTTAGATTTGTAAGATTCAGTGCTCTTTGGAAAATAAACACAATCCACTTAATATCAAACTTTAAACCATTCAATCACAATATAGCTTTTGTTGTCAGCCCTGGGTATATCAGTTTGAATCAAGCCCTGTATATATAAGATTTGTCTCTCAATTTGATATTCAATACAACATCCAATCACTCTTTCCAAATACTTAGACCTTAACTAAACTTTAAGTTAAAGAGTCTCGGGGTGTTGAATCAATCAACGTACCACTTTACAGTTTCCGCAAAAGATTGATCAACTAAAGTACTCTCTTTTGGTTTTCACAATCCTAAAAGAAAATTAAGCTTTAAGTTTATTGAATATCTAATTCATGTAGTGTATATAATTTATATATATTTAAAACATCAACACAATTGTATATATACTGAAAATAAAGAGAGCAAGGGAAGAGAGAGTGAGACAAGATTTTTACGAGGTTCGACTTATACCTAGCCTACGCCTTTGCCTTTTGCAAACCACCAAATGATTCACTCAACCTGTTCCTTTAATGGGCGGAACAATACCTTTACACACTCCTTCAGTTGGTTAGAGCTCGCCTCTCCAAATGATATACCCTCGTTTGGTCACGCCTTCAATTAGGGTAGAGCAGAACCTCTCTAAGCGATATGCCCTCACCTAGCCAATAGTCCAACAAACCTGGACTTGTTACAATCTACAATAGTACAAGATAAATTCTGCGTACAAAAATACTCTCAAAATTTAGAGCAAGTTGTACAAATTTGAGTTCAAAATTGTACTTCAAAAAACCAAAGCAATAGAGAACATGTGAAGTTCTAAAGTTTTAGAAGTCACTGATGGTTCTTTAAAAAAAAAATTGAATTGCAACCCGGACCCAAGCTTTGATATTCTTAATGTACTAAAATTGTAGAATTTCTCTCCAACAAAAGATGTGAGCAAATGGAACTCAAGGAGAACTTCAGCGTAGGAAGAACTTCAGTGTATTGACTGTTTGATCACTTTTCTTGTGTATTCTATGTCTTATTTTTCATTACCTAGAGAGGTATTTATAGGCTTTTTCAAAGAATAATGTCCTCATTAAATTAGGTAGCATTAAATTATTGAATTAATTTTGAAATTCAAAATTTTTCAAAGCACAATTTTCTCATTTAATTAGGTAGCAATAAATTATGGAATTAATTTTGAAATTCAAATATTTCCAAAGAACAATTTCCTCATTTAATTAAATTATTGAATTAATTTTGAAATTCAAAATTTTTCCAAGGAACAATTTCATCGTTTAATTAGGTACCATTAAATTATGGAATTAACTTTGAAATTCAAAATTTTTGCAAAGAACAATTTCCTCATTTAATTAAATTATTGAACTAATTTTGAAATTCAAAATTTTTCCAAAGAACAATTTCTTCATTTAATTAAATTGTTGAATAAATTTTAACATTCAAAATTTTTCCAAAGAACAATTTCCTCATTTAATTAAATTATTGAATTAAACTCTTCTTTGCTTAATTTATTATGGAATATTAACTTGTTTAACTTTGAAAAATATGTTCCAAGACTTAAACTAAGGTCTCTAAGTCTCTTTGCCTAATGAGCTGCAAAATGAAAAAAAAAACATATTTTAAGCTATTTTAACAAGGTGTTTCTTAGTTTCTTTTGATTTATGAGAGCTTCACATATCTAAATAGCATTTGGCTTTGAAGTACTTAAACCAGTCCTTCTAATCACGGTCTTCTTTAAGCACTAGGTCCTTCAGCCTCTCGAGACTCACTTTTGACTTTAAGGTTTGCTTGCCCTTTTAACTTCTTCATTTGTTGTTCATTTACTTCAATATTCTGAGGAGCTTCCACTAGATTAACATTGAACTTCATCTTGTCAACCTTAAGAGTCCTTTTACCTAAAACACATTTCTCAACACCACATGTTAAAGCCTCATTCATTTTGTTATCATCAAAACAAGATTGAAAAGCCCAATTAGGCCAACATATATATATATATATATATATATATATATATTCCCAAATATACTCATACATAGTTCATGCTTTCTAAAAATTAGTTTGCTATTAAATAATAATAATTTTCATGAAAAATTATTGCTTTATTTTACTCCCTTACCCGACTACTCGAAAGCCCCAAAATAACTAGTCCTGCACCTGCAGGGTTCCCCATTTAACACCCTAAAAACAACATTGCCCCAAAAAAAACTTCAGTATTTCTTCAAATGTTATCTTTCCTACAATTGTAGGAAAGCCAAATACTCAATAAAAAGTATTACCCTAAACTTGGTATGGAGTCCAAGTTAGCCCCACCAACGATCTACTTCAGCAGATTTGAAGAGAAACTTCCCAAGAATGTCGTGGTGGCCTTGAATCGTCGAACCAGCAAGAGATTGACCCATAATCTCAGAGAGAAGGCAGAGGGGATGAACAAGAGAGAGAAAATATGATTTTCTTGAATAATCTGCGCTGAAATCCGAGTTTAGAGCTACTTATACATTTGCCCTCGTCGACGAGACACATCACTTCATCGATGAGGACATGAAGGGAGTTGGTCAACGAATGCTTATTCCTCGTCGATGAAATTCAAAGCTAAAAGTAGCCCCTCAGTAACTTCTTTTCGCTGAGACGCGTGTCCCTATCGACGATCCCATCAATCGTGTTTATCAACGAACGCACTGGGTTCATCGACGAGACCCCTGTTGAATTCCAATTATAGTCTCTTTTCCTCTGATTCTCCTATTATTTAATTAATATAATTTACTAGGTCTCTACATTCTCCCCTCCTTATAAAAATTTCGTCCTCAAAATTTAGTATCCATATGATTCACCATCCCCTAAAAACAAACAGTCAACTTATTTTATTACTTACCCTCACTTGTGGCGGAGGAATACCATGGTTACATTCAAAGTTCTGGGAGATTACATATATAAAATAAAATTCTCCAAAAACTAAAATACTATTTACTAACTAAACTATTACATATATTAACTAACCTGAAAAAGAAATATCTCATAACCACTTACACTTTTCTGATTATAACTATCCCCACTGAATATATGCGGACATTTCTACCTTATCTGTTCCTTGAGCTCCCAAAAGGCTTCTTCTATTGCGTGATTTCTCCACAGAACTTTCACTAGAGGAATCTTCTTATTGCGTAATTCATGTTCTTTCCTGTCCAGAATCTGTACTGGTACCTCCTCATAAACTAGTAAATCACTGAGCTTTAATTCACCATAACTGATTATGTGAGAAGGTTCAGGGACGTATTTCCTCAACATGGAGACATGGAATACGTCGTGTATCCTGGATAACATAGGTGGTAAAGCTAGCTTGTAGGCAACCGGTCCCACTTTCTCTAGAATCTCGAACGGGCCAATGAACATAGGGCTAAGTTTACCTTTCCTTCCAAATCTCATAACCCCTTTTAGCAGAGCTATTATCAAGAACACATGATCCACGATATCAAACTTCAATTTCTTGTGGAGAGTGTCGGCGTAACTCTTCTATAGACTCTGAGTCGCACTGATTCTGTCTCTAATGAGCCAAACCTTATCATATGCCTGCTGCACAAAGTCTAGTCCCACAACTCACCACTTTCCCATCTCATCCTAGTATAGAGGAGAATGACACCTTCTACTGTAGAGCGCCTCAAACGGTGCTACGCCAATGGTGGCCTAATAACTGTTATTGTATGCAAATTCCACCAACGGCATAAACTGGGTCCAACTACCCACAAAATCTAGCACGTATGCTCGAAGCATACCTTCTAATATTAGAATTGTCCTCTCAATGTGCCTGTCTGACTGAGGATGGAATTTCGTGCTAAAATATACCTAAGACCCTAGAGCCTCTTGCAAGCTCCTACAAAATTGTGACTGTGAAAAGCGGGTCTCGATCTGACACTATAGAGACTGGCACACCATGATATCGGACTATCTCCTGAATATAAATCTCTGCCAATCCATTAATAGAGTAGCTAATCTTGATGGGAAGGAAATGGGCAGTTTTAGTCAAATGATCTACAATCACCCAGATTGCATTCTGGCCATGCAATACCGATGGTAGCCCTGATACAAAATTCATAGAAATGGGATCCCATTTCCACTCTAGGATAAAAAGTGGCTGCAACTGGCATGCCGACCTTTAGTGCTCAGCCTTTACCTGCTGGCACGTCAAACACTGTGCTACATACTCGATAATCTCCTTCTTCATACCACTCCACCAATAAGACTCTCACAAATCCCTATACATTTTCGTACTGCCGGGATGGACTATGTATAAAGATCTATAAGCCTCTTCTAAGAATAAGTATGTTAAGCATAGGTGATGACTTGATGCTTAAGGCTGAGTTTTAGGGTTATAATGGACACGGTACACAATGCCTCATCTTGCTATAAATGATCTAACTAAACCCTAGTTTTGTGAGAAGGAATGAGAAATGTTGCGCTTAGAAATAACCAAACTGTGCATAATCATATTTTTAAGTATACCCAAGAGACAAATCAAGAATGAGAAGTTGACAATCCACTTAAAGAAGGTAGAAGCGTTTATCCAATGAGGAATGGATCATTAGGGTATGTTTTTGTGGCTCAAACCCAAGGTACATGACCTAAGCTTTGTTATGTGTGGTTCAACTTTAACCTTAACAAGGTCACTATATTGTTTCTATAGTTGCCCACAAAAGCCTAATCGAGTCTCCAACCTTCACCTTTGGAGGTTCAGGAAGGATACAACTTAAGCAGGATGTTTCATGGGCCTATGCGGAGACTATTTTCTTACGAGAGCAAACACTATTCCATTCCTATACAATCCTAGGAGGACAAACCCAAGTATAGAGACTATGAGTTTGTGCAAGTCATATTACCCCATGAACCATAACATATGTTTCCAACCACGAAAAAACAACCAACATGAAGACAGTAAGACTTCAAGACTATACTTAATTTGATGTTTGAACAATACCAAATTTATCATTCGGCTTGACTCTTTAAAGTTCTCAATGGAATTGCCTCATTGTCAACATAAGTTGACTAGGATCTGATGCCTTGATGGGGATGGCTATCCTAAAATATTGCTTATAACCTTTATCTTGCACTTTATAGGTTCATAGAGTCACCACTAACCCTTTTTTTTTACCTAGGTGTGGTTAAATTCACCTCAATATTATCAATTAATTGGTCTCTAACTAATCCTAGGGTCTAAGCAACCAATAGTTGGTCTTTAATTAAATTCAGGGCTGATTGTTGAACTTGTTAAAAGCAAAATTCAAACTTTGCTTTTCAATTTCATACATATCTAGGATTTTCTATTGGGATAGTACCGTTCGCTAATTAGTTGATTGTAATTGAGATTGTGTTTGGTATATTTTAAAAGGTTTAAAATAAACTGAGATTCCGCATAATAATTTTTAAAATACCCAATTCACTCCCTTCTTGGAATTACACCATTACTTCCAAGGACCTCTTTCTTCTCAACCCAAAGTTGTATTCAAAGTACATCACTTCTCATTCTTCATAGAAGAATTCTTTTCGGCCCGAGAGGATGATGAGGATCAACATGCTTTGACTATCTCCTTTGCCAATATGGTAACATGTGGACGACCTCCCAATCTCCACTATTACTCATAATTGTTTTTTAGGAGCACATGGAATTACTTGAGGACTTTTGAAGACTTTATTATTTGTGGGTGCATTCTTGAAAATGATACTTTATGTTCGACTTTATATTTTGCATGGCCACTTTAATTTGGACTTGGACATTTTATTTCAAGACTCTATGGACTCATAGATTAAAGATTTGAAGACTTAGATATTTATTCTTGAAGACCATTAGGTGCATGAAGATGCAAGTGAAAATTTTGAAGCAAGATCAAGCCCAATGACACATGTGGGCCCCACACGATTTTATTCTCCATGGGCCACACAGTTTTGGCCTCCTTTTTGGCACATGTTTGAGTCTCTAATTTGAATTGTAATAGAACTAAGCTTGAGTTCTGTGTCTATAACTTGGAGTTCCTTGTCTTTTAGTGAGTATTGATTGTGTTAGGTTGTCTTTTAGTGTGAGAGTTATTGAGAGTGTTTAATGCTTTATCTCCTATGCTAGTTGTTATAGCCTTTCTTGTGAATTCCAGTGTTATCCCAAGAGGTAGGTGAATTGGGCATTTTAAAAATTAAGCCTTTCAAGTTCTAATTTTGAAAACAATCATTTACAAATTTGCAAGCTACTTACAACTACCTCAATATTTTTCAATTAATCAACCTAATTTACCAAATTAATTTGATTACCTACTATATATTTAAAAATATTCACAATATTCACCCAAATAAGATTACGCGGAAAATAAACAAAGGTAAGGGTAACAAAGATGCAAACTCAATTTTTACAAGGTTCAATCTACCCCAGCCTACATCCTCGCTTTGAGCAACCCAATCAAGGATTCCACTAAAAATTCACTCCTTTAATTGGGACAGAGCTTCCCTTACAATATGATCCTTATAGGAGGCATAGCTTCCTCCTTAACCCTGGTTCACACCCTGAACCATGAATACAATATAAAGATTACAATTTCAGTAAAACTCAAAATGCTTCTAACTAAGCTAGTGAGTACAATAGAAATTCTAGTACATACTCATATGATAAAAACTTGAAACTCAATATGTATGTAACAATATTATCTTTATATGAAGAATGAGATGCTTCACAAATCTACCCTTTAATTAATGTCACCCAAAAATAATTTTATAAGTAAATGCTTTGGAGAAACTTAGGGTTTCATTTTAGAGTACCTTTTGCAAGAATATAAAATAAGACCCCTTGTAAAAATAGTCTTGAATAATACGTAGATCTAAGTTCTCGCTATCAAATAATTTATAAAATTAAATCTTTGAAGAAAAATAAGAACTTTGAATATTGCAAAGATTTAAACAAAATATTTAATAGATATTAATTAAGAATATGTATTTAGAATCTCTGAGAACTTGCAATCAAATAGTTTTTGCAATAACTAAATATCAAATCTTTGAATGAAAATAGGAACTTGAATATCACAAAGATTCAACCTTTAGCAAAATCCTTTCTCAAATAACTTTTTCAAATAATACCACAAGGATTTTTCTTCTCAATAAAAAACAGTAAATATATGAGTATGAGATATGAAAAATCTTTGGGATATATATATATATATATATTGAAACCACAAACCAATCACTTATTTTTCAAACCTCAATCACTAGGGATTGCTTGCAAGATGTGTAGATGAAATCCCTTTGAAAAGCTGAGATAATTTGGCCAAAGAGTATAGATGCAATACAGTATTGGCAAAATCTTGGAATGGAGGCACACATAGCACAAGATATGACAATAGGTCTCTAGAACTCTTACTCTTGTGTTTTTAGGGTTTTGGGAGTGTTTAAATAATGTTCTCGTCGTTAGATTACTTTTTGGCTGTTGGATTAAAGAGATTAAAAATTAATCTATCCATATGGAACGTTGTTCTGCACCGTGACCTTCGTCGACCAATGGGTACATTCGTCGACCAGTGTACAACACTCACTCGTCGATGAGGCTATGATTTTGTCGATGAGAGCACTGTATTAACTTTTTAGGCTCTCGGTATAATTTCGTCGAAGATAAAACATTGTTCATCGCCGAGTGGCCTTCATGTGTTCATCGATGAGGCCTCTAAAAATTTGCCTCTAAAAATTCATTCCACCTAGAACTAATGTAAATGAATCTTTCATGAAATGCATAAGCCCTAAGGTCTGTTTAAGGTATATTTGAGCTTCCAATTAAATCATATGAAACATGTAAATATATTTATTTCTAAATACCCATTCCCATTGAAGATCTTGAACTTGACACTTGCTTCTTCATCCATTTATTCATCTAAAGCCATGGATTGAGCCAAGTGATATGTACTATAGGCTCCTCAGGGCTTCCATACAAGTTTACCATTCATGCATTCTAAATCATGATCATGTTCACAAACTCAATTGCACGAGTCAAATACCAAGTGATTTGTCATTATCAAAACAAGATTGGACTCTTAGAGTCAACATTTCTCATTGTAAAACTCTAATTACTTCATGGTTGAATATTGAAGAAAACTCCATTGTTGAAGCTTGAAGCTTTGTCTAATCTTGTGATTGTGTAGTGTGAGCCTACGCCGTTCTCACCAGAGATCAAGTGGTGAGAGTCCACTCGATCCAACACCACCATCACCCCATCCTCCCTCTCTCACCCGCACGCCCCCCCCTCTCTAAACACCCACACAACTTCCTCTCTCTACACATCCATACCCACTTTCATATTTATGTTTCAAAGCTTGATTGAAAGACTTCAAGTGTGGTCTAAGCTTGTTTTGAACAATGTCAAATCATCCAACGATTCTCTTGGGTAAACTCGCTACTTTTTTGGAATCCTTGCTTGATTGTGTGAATTATTACTTGAAACCTAGCACCCCATCTCTAGAAGAGTCACTTGATTCCTTAGATTTCAATATTGTCACTTGCTAATAGCAATCGTAAGAATATTAAGTTGTTAACTTAGAACTTGCATTTTTGAATTATGAAAACAGCATCTTTCCACATAAAAACTTGATTCCTTGATAAATGAACACTTGGGACATGATTTCTAGATAAAATCATACACTTTTTCAAAAATCTTACAACATGTGAATCGTTGCATAATTTATTATGTTTGTGTTTGGTTGATTAATTTCTTGAACCAAAGTGTTCACGTGTATGTGCTTGCTTTAGGATTAACCATGGGATTAGGTCATCCTTACCCATCTTACATCATTTATAGGTTAGGCTGATCGACCTAACACTAACCATTAGAGTAAAAAATTGAGTCCTTGGAACAAAAACTAGTTAGACCAATCAACCGCCTACTGGGGTTGGTCGACTGCCCACTACTACTACCTAGGCTAATCAATAGAGCCTTAGGGGCTGCCCAATGCCTTAAGCTACACAGCCTGGAACTATTTCATTTTCCTCTCTTTTTTCTACTTTAGTTACTTTGTTGCATGATTAATAAATTTATTTAGAGATTACATACAATTAAAAGTCAAAGATACAACCAAATATGCTCATAATTACAACAAATACAAGAATAGGTCTTAAATATTCTTCAAACTTTGCCAAATTTGGAGTCCTTGAAAGTACTTTAAGCTTTAATTCATTTATAACCTGTTTATCACTCCTAAACTCAAAGTAATTAGATCTTAAGTAGTTTTTTTCATCAAAAGTAGACTACGAAACCTTGGGGCTAACATAAAGCCCTTTGAAGGAGCATAAGTGATCCAAAGGTGTCGAGGTGGTCAATAAGGTATCAACTTCCATCATAAGACTTTACTTGTGGCATTTTGAACTTTGCAAGCAACAAGGCTTCAAAAACTATTGTTGTGAATAGAAAATTTGTTTACTTCAAACCTAAAAATTCTAGCTTTTCTCTTCCCTCATGCATCTCCTCGGATATATTATCAAATCATTCATTCATTTCTCTAAACTTCTCGTTAATAATGGAGAAGTCACCTACTATTATGCTTGTTTCAACAAATGACCCCTTTATTGAAATAGTAGCTATTGAAAGAACAAAACTGGTGATAATTTCTCCTATTTTATAGGGTTAGTGGTGGTTAAGTGGTGTGTCAGTGATGGAACCTGCTAGTTTTGAAGGATTTCCTCAAGGATCCTTTCAATTCTCCATTGGAAAGAACTAAATTAGTCATGGGTAATTGGCTAAGATAACAAGGGTGGTAGGAGATCACCTACACTAGGCTTCAGATGACTCAGTAGAGAGGTTGCTAGGTTGGTTTGCTACTTTGGAAGTGACCTTCTTCGACCTTGTTGACGATATGTTCAAGATTATAGGGGTGACTATGTTATCCCCATTGGAGTCACCAATTCTATTGATGTTAAAAAATGGATCGCTGCCTCATAGGATGATTGAATGGCAGTCTGGTAAAGAATCATCATCAACTTGATCCATAGGATAAAAATAGGCTCTTGTGGCCTTTGGGGTAACTCTCTTATGAATAAGTACTCAACATGATAAAAAGGAGAGTGTTCTCAAAGAATAAGAGTTCTGAGTTTGATTGTACCTTTTCTCTTTATGTGATCTCCTTATATGGTTTGGTTTCTTATGGAACAATTGCCCTTTAGACGTAGGCTTCCCACTAAGGATGTCGGTGGTTATTAATGGGCTAATAACCACCTACATAAATGAGTTCATACTTTACTGCTTTGGTGGTTTTAAATGGGATTTCCACTTACCCAACTTTCTTGGCAACCACTTGTTTTAATTAGGTTATCCACTCACTTTGATTTCCATGCCTCCAGCAGAAGGGAACTGCTCAGAGTTAGAGTTGGACAACCAACTCACATGCTTGGCACCTTAGTAGGTTAGTTGCACCTCGATAAGGTTCTGCACACCTCACAAGCAATTAGGAGCACCTTGATAAGTTGATTGTACCTCAGTGAGATCATGCACATTTCACATGCGCTTGGGGCACCTCGGCAAGTCAATTGCATGACCTGCACCTCCTTGAGGTCATGTTCACCTTGCATTCTTTTGGGGATAGCTCGATAGGTTGATTGCGCCTCGATGATATCTTGTATAGCCTATATATATTTGGGAGCACCTCAACAGGTCGATTGCGCCTCAATGAGGTTGTACACTTTAGGGCAACTCAGCAAGTCGGTTGCACCTTGGTGAGGTCATATGCGCCTCACGTGCACTTGTGGGCATCTAAATAGATCAGTTGCACCTTTATAAGGTCATATGTGCCTCACATGTGCTTTGGGGCACCTTGGCAAGTCAATTGTGCCTAGAATGGAGCATACACTGGGCTCCTCGATAGCTTGATTAGTCAAGCCACATGCGTTGCATATGTTGGTCATTGTTGATGTAGCCCTCTTCCCAACAATAATCTATATATATAGACCAATCAAAATGGAGGAAAAAATATAATATAAATTTGAATTTTAAAAATTCAACTAACAAGCTAAACTATGCGAGACAAGGTAGTTACACTGTACTGGGCGTGGTAGGACACCAATCAACAAATAAAGGCACATGGCAATGTCGGAGCAATCAACCAATCAATAAGAAACAATACATTTTTAAAAATTTTTTTAGACCAATAAAGCGACCTCAAAGGGCTGATCAATCGCCCATCAGGCAAACACCAACCACTTCACAAGTGCATAAGTGGTTGGTTGGCTGCCTTGCAAAAATTTATTTTTCTAATATTTTTATCTTGAAAATTTTATTTCTTCGCCTAGATTATTTATTATTTGATCAAAATAATTATCAACTAGAGTTATTGTTGGCTTTTTGAGTCTAATCCCTGTTTTGATGCTAACAGAGCATCTGTATCTTATGTGTTTAATTAGTTTATGAACATGTTCATATTTCAGCACACACATAAGGATTAAAAGAAATTAAGGCCAAGATGGATCTTTATGCACCTACACTTGGTGTACTCCATCAAGTGAAAAGAGCAAAAGATCAAGAAGAAGACATTTAATTTTATTGTACTGCATTTAGTTTATAATTTGGTCTATAATAATGCATGACATGCATGATGTGGATGATGAGCTCAGGTCGACCTTAGAATTACCATAAGGGACCCAACAATAGAACCAAAAATATTTTTCTAAAAGGTTAAAATTAAACAAAGATTTTTGGAATATCTATAAGGTCAAAGAGAGGCATAACCATGATCTTTCAAGGGGCTGAAGTCAAAATGTTAACTATGCCTCGAGCAATTGAATGTCCTTGAGCGTATCTTCCTCCGTTGACCGAACATTAATTTCATATTTCTCCACCTAAATCAGCCGACTGAATTGAAAGTTCAAAATAGGCACGATCGATCGAAGTTCAAATCTCAGCAAGTTAAACCCTCACCGGGCGACCGAAACCACATAGCTTTGGAAAATCGCCTGCCTTAGCCGACCGGCCATTGGCCACAGTTGACTAAACTGGAAAATTGCCTATGAGCTATCGTGAGTGTTTGAGCGACGGAACCTCTCGGGTTGGGTTGGCCAATTTTTTACCGCAAATAACTGAGGTTAAATTTAATTAAACATCATTAATCTTTTTCAGAAAAGAGCTCCATATCCCCAACAGTTTTTTTTGTGGATATCTAAATGTACTCATTCATTTGTCTTAATTAGCATCAGATTAGAAAAATATCATTAGCAAAAATTCTCGGAAATTTTGTATACTCATCATACTCCTCTTATTGCTCATATTCTTTCAATCTTTCAAAGCATTCTATTCATTCTCCTTACACATTGATTTGAAAATCCTTTTTAGAGAGAATTCATATGGGCATTAATTTTTCATATCAAAATTTTTTTATCCTCCTTCCAACACTCATTTGAAAAATCCTTTTTTGAAAGAAAGCAAATTATTTGTGGGCATTCATTCTTCATTAAAAGCATAATACTCTCACTCATATTTATTTATTGAAAATAATTTTTGAGAGTATTGTTAGAGGTTACTCCATATATTTTACTTGATATATATCTTTGGGGTGATTGTATTCTCATTGCAAATTTATTTTTAGCAAGGATCCTAGTTCCCCTAAGCTTTATTTGAAAAAAACTAGTTTTGTGAAATTCTTGGAATATTTTTATTTTAATATCTTTTCTTGAAAGGTCTCTTACTCTTTGTTAGTACGAAAATTATTTTTCACACTTGGTTTTTATGAAGAAATATTTTTGGGTGAAAAATACACATACTCACATTGAGTTTTAATTCATATCATCTGTGAGTACATTGAGTTATATTGTTGTACACACTAGCTTGGTTTAGTAGCACATTTGTTTGTACACAAAAATTATTTGATTATCTGTTGTATTCTCGATGAGTTGTTGGAAGAGGGAGACTAGTCCCGTGAATAGTCCATATTACTCAAACTCGGTTAGGAGAGCACCGGACTAGTTCAGACCCGGTTAAGAGAACTAGGTGCGCCATCCTATAAGGTGCCGTAATCAGTGTTGCTCCATTTGTTAAACGAGCATTAGTGGAATCCTCTTGCTTGTGAGCTTGAGGCAGAGACGTAGGCAGTACTGGCTGAACCCTAATAACATTTCTTGTGCCTGATTTTAATTTCCGAAATTTAAATTTCTGCAAAACTATGTGGCACGTATGGTTGTTTACTTAGAAGTGCCTAAGGCTTAGATAGGAAGATGAAGTGGGTAATCATGAAGGCAAACCCAATCGAACCTAAGGAAAAATGGATTTAAATTAAAATTTCCAAATTAGGTAATTTTTTCTTGGACCCTAGGATTGGATATAGGGGTTAGTAATGACAATAGGCTTGGGAGGTGGTTTAGATTCAAAATGTAGAAGCTTAGTATACACATCCACTTCCAAATGGACAAGGCATCCTTGCCTGGTATATAATGCTTAATGCTTATCCCATGTTTTTATGAAAATCTAAAGTTAAGCATATTTTTGTCCATTAAACAAGCTTGAGCTTTGGGGAATCCATTCCTATACACCTTTTCATCCCTAAACTCATTGATCAAAACTAAGTCATCATTCTAGCCTAAAGCACTAATGATAATAAATGTCCATTCCACTATGTGCTTATTAAGAAGACATCCTTCATAATCAGATTAGAGGGCGTCCACTAAGGGAATTAAGCTTCTCTTCCAAGTAAATCAAAATATTCTCTTTGAGCTTAAAATATAAAAATCCTCTATTTTGATTCACCATCTCATCCATAGGACTCTTTACCAAATCACGATCGTATCTGGTAAAGATTTTACCTATCCATCGGCTTGTATCCTTGCTACAAATCGTGATCATATCTAAAGGATACTCTCCCATCACCAAAGAGCATTATTCAAGAAAATTCATATTCTCATAAATGCTTTTTGCCAAAGTTATCAGGACATGAACATTAGCTTGCTCATCATTTATATTGTCCTGACTCTCCTAAATACTCTCGTGATCTCAATGGTAATTCAATTGTTAAGAGTATTCATCTTAACTCCCTGTTATAAGCAATCCAATAAAAGTCAAATCAGTTAGAGCTTAATATCCTTAACATAGTGTTCAATGGCTAAGATGATTTCCTAGGTTTCAATTTAGATGAAGAATCATATTTCAAAGGAAACCTATACATGAGTAGTATAGATTGAAAGCCATTTGAACGTGAGCCTCTCACGTATTGAGATTCACAAGAAAAGAGATTATATAGGCTTTGTAAATTTAAAGAATATTGATTGTGACTTTTTGGTCCGTTCAAGCCTATGCATTCAAGGCCAAGCTTAAATCATTGAAAATCTTAAAACACATGGCTATGAACTTAAAGAGTGAAAATAAGATTAAGACATACAAAAGTAATAATGCTTAACTCAAGGGGAGCATTTATTTTTCATGTCCATACAAATTAAAATGCTCTTAATTATTATTTATGTATGAATTTATATATGAGTACTGCATTAAAATGATATCTATCCACTATTATTTATTGTTATTTTTATCTTGATGGATGGTAAATCTTTGTTTAAATACTTTTGAGCTACCTGATTGCATGCTTGTATTGTATGCCTCCTACATGGCAGATGCAGTTATATGAATTGCATGGTGGTAGTGAACTTTAGGTTTTTGCATGTTTTATATGAACAATTTTCTGAAAACAACCAGATATCAAGTACAGGTTTTTTGGGAAAATGTCCAATTTTCAGACGACATGCTACTGATATTTCATATGATTTTCCTAAAATAAAACTTTGTACAAAGATGATTATGATAAAATTAAAGCTAAAATATTTTTGAAAGGATGAATGAAAACAAAATGAATATTAAACTTCATCCTTGCATAATCATTGAGAATATTTAGGGGAGCTCAGCTCCATCCCTATAGAAAGAGTTTAGAGAACTCATATGCATCATGTTATGCTTTTTGAATATTGAGGCTCCTTTGGATTATGAGTTTCATTTCATGCCTTAATATCTCTTTTCAAATGCATGTGGGATTCTTAGCAATAGTTATACTGGTTGCATAAAAGAGTAAATTAATCTTTACCAGTATATTTATTTTGAGAGATTTAAAATGATGGCTTATACTTCCAAGCATAGTGAAATTCGTCTTAAACTAGTATAAGTTGCTCTTTTCACCTAAGCTAGGATTCAAATCGAAAGGGAGAACATCTAGAATTAAATTCCTACCCTGTTATGCCAGCCAACACTTTTTAGTTGAGATCTGTTTTGAGTTAAGTGTGGCATGTGCTTAAATGTGATGTTTTTATTGAAAATCATAATTTGAAATATGTTGATTAGCCACAATTGTTTGTGTTGCTGTATGATCCTTGCTTTAAATTGTTTGATATATTTTGGATATGTGTGGTTGCTTTTCTGGTAATATTTTATGTGTGCTTAAATGATTTACGAGAAAATTTTGCTTGCATGCTCTTTAACGTTTCTTTGTCAGCAAGCTCACCCTTAGCACTTCTTGACAATACAAAAAAAAAAAAAGGATATATATATATATATATATATATTTATTTATTTAGCAAGAAATGGTTTTACAAGAAACATATTTTGTTTTCTTGCTTATGTGCTTAAATGCTAAGTCTTTATATATATATATATATATATATATATATATATATATATATATATATATATGCCAAAATTCTATATGAAAAAGGGAGAGAAATTTTTTTGTGCTTAAATGCCAAAGAGGGGGTAAGTGTTTTTCAAAAAGGGGAAGTTCTCTTTCGCTAAGTTTGTTTTAAATGACCAATCTTTATACTTAGCCCTTTTTCTGATATCAAAAGGGGGAGAACTCTTACGAGCAAAATGTTTGAGCAAAAGGGGGACTTTTCTTTTTAAGGACAATATTTTAAATTGGGTAATTATCTCAGCTACATGCATGTCTGTATTTGTGTCTTACTGCTAAGTTGAATACATATAAGTTAAAATGTCTTCTTTCGTTACTATGCTTGTGCAATCTTATTTAAATTTAAATTATATGTATTGAAAGAAATGTCTTCTTTCATTACTATGCTTTTGCAATCTTGTTTAAATTTTAATTATGTGTTTCGAAAAGGGGAGCCTTTTTAGGCTTAACCCATTTTGCTCTGATGCATTTGCCATCATCAAAAATGGGGAGATTCCCTTATATGGTTTGGTTTCTTATGGCACAATTGCCCTTTAGACATAGGCTTCTCACTAAGGATGTCAGTGGTTATTAATGGGCTAATAACCACCTACATAAATGAGTTTATACTTTACTACTTTGATGGTTTTAATGTGGATTTCCACTTACCCAACTTTCTTGGCAACCACTTGTTTTAACTAGGTTATCCACTCACTTTGATTTCCATGCCTCCAGCATAAGGGAACTGCTCAGACTTAAAGTTAATCAACCAATTCACATGCTTGGCACCTTAGTAGGTTAGTTACACCTCGATAAGGTTCTGCACACCTCACAAGCAATTGGGAGCACCTTGATAAGTTGATTGTACCTCAGTGAGATCATGCGCATTTCACGTGCCTTTGGGGCACCTCGGCAAGTCGATTGCACGACCTGCACCTCCTTGAGGTCATGTTCACCTTACATGCTCTTAGGGATAGCTCGGTAGGTTGATTGCACCTCGATGATATCATGTGTTGTAACGCCTCGAACCCAAAACTAGGGTCCGGAGTGTTATTTGAAGAACACCTCTGATACCACCTCATGATGCCCCGAACCCGCCAAGTGGGGCCCGGGTGCCACATGTTCCATTTACCTGAACCTGGCTCTATATAAGTTATGCAGTGAAAATAATGATAATTCCTCAATAAAATATACTCGAGTTTCTATACCTATATTAATCTCAAAACATAACCCAACGTCCCGTATTCACAAACATCCATATACATCTCTGAAAACATAAACATATTACAACCCAAAAACATAATCAAAGTTTATACCCTCTCTCTCTCTACAAAAAATGTAACAACAGCCCCATGTTCTCTAAACTTGATCCCGTGGAGGTCTAGAAAAAATGAAATTCAACTATCGAGTGAGACACATCTCAGTAAGGATGGAATACATTAAAACAGTGTGTGGCCAATATAAGATTTGTGTACAATATACATATATATATATATATATTCACTATTTTCAAATGAAACCATAAATATAAAATCATTCTCTGTTCCTACTCAAACACATGCAAGGTATTCTACCAATGAGAGTTCCCGGGGATTGGGGTGATTATCAACCCATACAAGTAGCACCCCTCTCCTCTGATACTTTACGCAACCTATGGTCAAATCTGAAGCATATTGGAGCACTTACCTTACTCAGTAAGCCCTCGAGTGATTAGTTTATCTCGTACTCACACATTTACATATAATTTTACTAAAAAAAGTTACCAAGAATAGAAAAGATTACCCGCCCATACAAGTAGCTTCCCTCTTCCCTAATACGTTATGCAACCTATAACTACATCTAATACCTATCAGGGCACTTGCTGTAAAAACCCCTAAAACAGAGATATAAAAAAAAAAAATTTTAGTGGAGTGATTTCCAAAAAAATTAAAAAAATAATAAAAATAATAAAATAATAAAAAATAAAATAAATAAATAAATAATTAAATAATTAAATATTTAATTAATTAACTAATTAATTAATCAGATTTTTTAAAAAAAATTAATTAATTAATTAAAATTTATTTTTATTTTTATTAATAAAATATATTATTATTAATAATATTAATTAAATATTATTTTATATATATATATATATGTTAACCACCTGAAGCTTCAAGAAGCTTCAGGTGGATTCCTCAAGCTTAATGCACGCGCCAGTATGATTTAATTCATACTATTCTTCTTCTTCTTCTTCTTCTTCTTCTTCTTCTTTATTCATTCATTTATTTATTGTTTACTGCAACTCTCAGAACTCTCTCTCTCTCTCCTCACGTTCTCTCTCCCTCTCTCCTCGATTTCAGTGACGGATTTTTGCCCGATCGAAAATTCGAAGATACCACTGGACTCCATTCGCCTGCTGCCGTCATTTCTACCGAAGCGGATCGATGGTAGGAGGCGGGTAGGCCATTTCCCTGGGGTAAGCCACTTTTCCCCTTTTTCTTTAATTTCTCTACAAATATAAGCCCAATTGACGAACGGACACCACCACGAGAATCTAGGGATGATTCTCTACAAGTCTATTGGGACAGAATTCTCGTGGGGTGTCGGGCCAAAACTCCAATTTGGGGTGCGGCGATATTAAGGGGCTTATTTTTAATTAATTAGCATTATTTAGAAATGTTAAAATATTAAGCATCTGCGACTAAAAATAGGATTTTTGAAATTTAGGGCTCGGGTGAGCGCCGCGGGTGTAATTTTGGGACCCGCAGGCAAAATTTGAAAAATTAAGTAGGGATATTAAATAATAGTTTAAATATTAATTTGAGGTATATGGAGCCTAAGGAAGGCTAGATGAGTATTATTTTGGAGAAATAGATTAATTAATCTGGGGAAAAATGTAAATTGCAGGAATTAAATTTCGGGCGCCAAGGGCGTGAAATTTTGGGTTCTAAGGAATTTCTGAATAGTCAGGTAAGGGAATAAACTAAAGCAGTAATTTTTCATACAAATTATTATTGATTATGAGTAAATTTATTTTCAGAAAAGCATATGTTATATTGTGTATTACGCATGAAATGTACGATTGGGAAAATACTGCTATGATGATTAAAATGTATATGTATGTATGAGATGTAAATAATTCACGTTTTTAGAATATGAAGTATGACTTTTAACAGCATATGTGTGGCATGAATATTATTTTATGTGAAATGTATTATGATGTGAAAGATTTACAAACCAAGCATGATTTCAGGCATTTATGAAAATATGAGTTATGTTGTGATGGTTTTGACGATTGTGTGATAAATGAGGTATTTTCAGTATATATATACCTGAAACAATTTTGGCGCGAGGCCATATATTTATGTTATCGGCACGAGGCCGTATTTATGTTTTTGGCGCGAGGCCATATATTTATGTTATCGGCACGAGGCCGTATTTATGTTATCGGCACGAGGCCGTATTTATGTTATTGGCGCGAGGCCACGTATTTATATTTTCGGCACGAGGCCGTATCTATGTTTTCGGCACGAGGCCGTAATGATGTTACGTATGATCATGTATTATATGTTTTCACAACCAGGATGTTAGTTTAGTTCAGACCAGGAGCTCGGTACCGTAGCTATGGGTTCATTTTGGCACGAGGCCTTATTAGTGCTACCGTCCCACGAGGGGATGGGAGATGGATAGTCGATGTGGCTTTCAGTAGAGTGTGGACGTCCACCTGGCAGTCCGGACCAGGGTGTGGCGGGCTCATCGTACTTACAGACATATTTGATTCGGCAGTGGTCGGCCAGCCATTGTCGGGTCCCCGCCTCGGGCTGCACAACCCGTCATGGGGGGTAATACATGACACCAGCTAGCTAGTCATCCTGTGTTTATTTTCAGTACTACAGTTAATAACAGATGATTTTATGTATGATATTAATTATTAACAGATGTGAAAATATATGTTTACCCAGTACGATATGATGATGTTTATGGAATTATGAAATGTACTATATACGTATAAAATGCATTAAATATTCATGTTGCCACACAGCTGTATTTAGTTTATTTTCCCTTACTGAGAAGTGTCTCATCCCCAAACTTAAATAAATTTTTCAGGAGCTCCTGAGAGATTGGCGGGTCAGGGCCGCCGTTGAGCTAGTGAGATTACCCTGTGAGAAGGGTAAGATTTTGTAATAGAGTCAGAGTTATTTTGTGTTTGACCCTAGAGATATTTGATGTATGTGAGGATGTTATAGAATGCTCTAGTATTATATTTTATGACTGGATGTTTGAGATTTTATGTGTACTGCTGGCTAGGTTTCCGCTGTGTATGACAGGTGTCCCCGCTACCCACGGGTTCGGGTTGACCATTTTATTTATTATGTGATATTTATGTTAACAAATTGAGGGAACGTTACATTTGGTATCAGAGCCTAGGATACTAGGTTCTGTAGACTCTAGAGTGCAGCAGTAATAATACCAGAGTATAGGATAAAAGGATTGAGGTCTGGTTTTGTAGTCTAGATTGCAAAACTTCCGTGGTGGTTTGTATGATTTTCCTGGGGTGACGATTTCAGGAAATTCATTGTAAACTATCGTCGGGTCGGGTATCTAGGTTGCAGGATTGAACCTTGAATTGAGATTAGGAGTGAGAAGTTAATTAGGAGAATATACTATATGAGTTGGGGGATACACGTAGGAAAAGAGGTTTTGAGTTAAGTTATTTCTTCTTCTTTTCAGGATGGACCAACGGTGGAAATAGTGCCCACGCTAGTGGGAGTGAGGGCGCTGGACCCTCAGGCGCTGCGGGTAGTGATTCAGATGCAGTCTTACCGCAGCGTACACAGCAGGTTATGGCAGAAATTACCAGGAGTTCGAGAGAACAAGGTGGTCCGTCTGTAGGCCACGGTTGTACGATCGAGAATTCATAAAGATGAATCCTCCAGCTTTCTCAGGGGGAAACGGATCCTGCAGTCGCTGAGAATTGGGTGGCAGGAGATGGAGAAAATATTTGCAGTGGCTGCAGTGTTCAGAGGAGCAGAAGGTGCTGTTCGCACACTACAGATTAACTGGAGAGGCCGAGAGATGGTGGTCACAGTGAGATTGTTTGAGCAGCAGAGGACTATACCGGTAGAGATGACTTGGGGGGCGATTAGAGAGATATTCTTCGACAGGTATTTTCCAGCCTCTTCCCAGGGACGCTAAGATTCCGGAGTTCCTGAATCTGAAGCAGGGACAGCTGTCGGTACAGCAGTACGCGGCGAGGTTCATCGAGCTATCTCGCTTCGCCCCGTACATTATTCCAGATGAGACGAAGAAGGTACGACAGTTTGAAAGAGGCTTGAGGAGAGAAATTTACAAGCAGGTATCGATATTGAAGTTGCAGGACTTCACCGAGTTGGTTGACCGAGCCACTATAGCAGAGATTGGTGAGCGATTGGAGGCTGAGGAGCAGAGTCAAGAAGAAGAGATCTATAACCTCTTATTCCAGCATGGAGCCCGACCGGCACTGGAAGAAAGGTGGCTATTTATAGGGACCGGAGACAGAAGACCCGGGAAATCGCGGTTTCCAGGTGCACAAGCCATCTCCCCGCATGCCCATCTTCGGGAATCAGACACCTGGGAAAAGGAAAGAAAAGCTGTCCGTTCTGGGCGAGGTGCTGCACACGGTGCGTGGAGCCAGGACATATGTGATGGAGTGTCCAACACTATGGTACTGTTCCTATAGACCTTGCACGAGGAGTTACCCAAGCACCACAGGAGGCCAGTAGAGGAATACTGCTCCCGCCAGAGTTTTTGCTTTGACACCGGCATGCTGATGCGGCTGGAGATGTGGTGTAGGTCTGTTTCATACTTTCATTTAAAGCTACTATTTTGGTTTGATTCTGGGGCGAAACGCCTTCATTTATCGCCTGGTATTTGTTAATTGTGTGGGTTTGAGCTCATAGTTAGCAATTAGTTTGTCTGTTGCTACGCCAATTGGGACTGTAGGGGTAAGTGTAGGAAGTAACTCAAAGGGAATGTCCCAGTGGATAGTCAAGGGAGGTATTTTGTAGCTAATTTGGTGATTTTAGACCTGGCATGGTTTTGATGTGATCTTGGCATGGATTGGCTAGCTGCCCACTATGCTAGGCAATTGAGTGCCATCCAGAGAGTGGTAGTGTTTAGTCCTCCAGAGGGCAGGATACAGATTTGTGGGATCACATTGCGCACCCCACTCAGTTATTATCGGCTATCCATGCGTGTAATTGCTATCAGAAGGTTGTCAGGATATTTAGCCTATGTGAAAGTCTGTATCAGAAGGCGAACTGAGGGTGGGATACCAGTGGGTTAGAGATTTCCCTGATTATTCCAGAGGATTTGCCGGGACTACCTCCTGATCGTGAGGTAGAGTTTGTTATTGATCTGGTTCCGGGGACAAACCGATTTTCGAAGGCTCCGTATAGACTGGCACCGCAGAGCTAAAAGAATAAAGAGCAGTTGCAGGAGCTGTTCGATAAGGGGTTCATTCTGCCCAGTGCGTCACCCTGGGAGCACGCGTTTGTGTTTGTGAGGAAGAAGGAGGCTCGATGAGATGTGCATCGACTATCGAAAATAAATAAAGTAACTATCAAGAATAATACTCGCTCCCGCGTATGTGATGATTTGTTTTACCAGTTACAGGGGACAAGATCTTTTCGAGATAGATTTACGCTCCGGGTACCCATCAGGTGAAAGTCAGGGCGGAAGATGTTCTGAAGACGGCTTTAGAACACAGTTTTTAAACAGTCACTATGATTTCTAGTTATCCGTTTGGGTTGCGAATGCTCCTGCTGTGTTTTATGGTCTTATGAACAGGGTTTTTCAAGTATTTGGATTCAGTTTGTGGTAGTATTTATTATGATATACTGGTATATTCGAAGAGTGCAGAGGAGGCATGAGGATTCATTTGATTATAGTGTTGGCAGGTGGTGCGAGAGAGAAGCTATATGCAAAACTCAAGAATTGTGAGTTCTGGCTGTAACAGGTTACCATTCTCTTGGACACGTTTATCCAAGGGTGGTATTTCGTGTTGATCTAGGAAATAAGATTGAGGCGGTAGTTTGACTGGGTAACGCCAAGAATGTGCACGAATCAGGAGTTTCCTAATTGCTGGTTACTATACCGTAGGTTTTGTGGAGGGCCTTTTTCCTCGATTGTCGGGCCCGTTGACCCAGATTGACTAGAAAGGAGGAAGTTTGGTGGTCTGATGAAGGTGAACAGGCTTCCAGGAGTTGAGCCAGCGACTCATCACGCGCCTTGCCTGTGTTGACGATTCCTTCCAGGATAAGAGGGTTCGTAATTTACAGTGATGGCGTCCCATAAAGGGCTCGGATGCGTGTTGATGCACGTGGGAGAGTGATAGCCTATGCCTCACGACATTGTTGAAAGAATATGAGAAGAACTACCCTACCACCCACAATCTGGAGTTGGCGGCGGTTGTTTACGGCGCTGAAGATTGGGAGGCACTATCTATATGGGGGTAGGTTGTGGAGGATATTTGCTGACCGATAAAAGTTTTAAAGTATTTCTTTCTTCACGCAGAGGAATTGAATAGAGGCAGAGGAGGGTTGGATCTATAAAGGATTACGACTGTCACTATTGCTACACCCCGGGAAATGCTATGTGGTTGCTGATGCTTTGAGTCTGAATCAGTGGAATCATCTGTATCTGCATTGGGGATTTCAGCATCCGATTCAGATGGATCTAGAGAGGCTCGGTGTTGAGCTGGTAGAGGGTGATCACCAGCGTTCATTTCTGACCTTGGTTTTGCAGCCGACTCTCAGGAGAGGATTAAAGCAGCTCAGAGGATGATGCAGACTAGTAAGAGCTTAGGGAAAATGTTACAGGTGGTCCTGAATCAGAGTTAGGCATTTCAGTGTGGAGGCCACTGAGGTTCCATACCAGGTTTATGTGTTCCTGCCGATCCTGATATCAAGAAAGGTCATTCTGGAGGAAGCACATCGATCCCTACTACTTACATCCGGGTAGCACTAATAATGTACATGGATCATCCGAGAGTCCTTCTGGTGGAGTCAACAGAAAAGGGGATACTTAAGTTTTTTGGGTCAGTGTTTGCCGTGCAAGCAGGAAGCTGAGCATCAGAGACCGGGGCGGGATCGTTGCAAGCCACCCACATTCCTGTGTGTGGAAGTGGGAGCATATAGCGCTGGATTTTCGTCTCCAGGATACCACCACATTGCATGACATGATGCTATTTGGGTAGTGGTGGATCGATGACGAAGACTGCTTGCCCACTTTTTGCCGATCGAGTTTAGCTTACCCATTGACAGATTGGCTGAGTTAACATCCGATATAGTTAGACCATCACGGCGTCCCACCAGTGTCCATAGTTTTCAGATAGAGACCCACTTTTTACATCTCTTTTTTGGAAGAGTCTGCAAGGGGCATGGGTTCTCATTTGTCGTGCAGCACTCCCCCCGCTTTTCATCCTCCAGACAGTATGGACAGACAGAGAGACGATACACAGATTTTGGAGGATATGCTGGCAGCATGTTGCTGGATTTTGAGGTCGTTTGATGCAGTATTTGCCACTGGTTTGGAGTTTTGCGATATAACAACAGCTCCCGGCCAGCATTGGGATGTCACCATATGAGGCACTGTATGGCAGGAGGTGTCGATCCCTCATTGACGGATTATGTTGGTGAGAGACAGGTATTGGGGCCAATAGCTGATACAAGCAGACTCAGGATAAAGTCAGACTCAGCATAGACACTAGGATCGGACACGCAGAGCCCGGCAGAAAATTATGCCTGAGACCATTCAGGCGAGAATGAGTTTTTGACACAGGAGATCACGGTTCCTGAACGGTGGCAACCCGCCTTGAAGGGTTATGAGGTTCGGGAGGAAGTGTACGCTGAGCCCTAGGTAATATTGACCATTCGAGATTCTTTGAGGAGTGGGTACAGTTGCCTATCGTTTGGCATACCACCGGTCCTATCTTGATCCATGACGTATTCCACGTTTTCTATGGCTAGGATACTTTCCCAGACCCCTCCCATGTGATTAGAGATTGAAGCAACTGGAATTGGGCGATACTCTTTAGTTTTGAGAAGTGGCCAGTGCAATTTCTTACTGGAAGGAACAGGAGTTACGTCCGAAGAAATTCCTTGGTAAAAGTGCTGTGGCCAACCATCTTGAGGAGGGCTTCTTGGGAACTAGAGGATCAGATGCGCCAGAGATATCCGCACTTTATTCAGTGGAGTTTAGCCAGTCAAGTGAATGAAATATTGTGTAGTTTTTATTTGTATCCTGTCCGTAATTATAGATGACGTTTTTAGTTTAAACTTGCACTGGTTTTAGGAGGACGTTTTGAATAGTTGTAATCTCCTAGAGCCCTTGTTGTAATCAACGTATTCCTTTCCTTGTCCTCCGCATAATTGGAGGGTAACAATAAAAATAAGAAGTGTTTTTCGCTAGAAGGAAACAGGGGAATGGCAAATTTCAGGACGAAATTTTTATAAAGGAGGGAGAATGTAAAAACCCTAAAGCTGAGATATAAAAAAAAAAAATTTAGTGGAGTTATTTCCAAAAAAATTAAAAAAATAATAAAATAATACAATAAAAATAAAATAAATAAAGAAATAATTAAATATTAAATATTTAATTAATTAACTAATTAATTAATCAGATTTTTTAAAAAAATTAATTAATTAATTAAAATTTATTTTTATTTTTATTAATAAAATATATTATTATTAATAATATTAATTAAATATTATTTTATATATATATATATATATGTTAACCACCTGAAGCTTCTTGAAGCTTCAGGTGGATTCCTTAAGCTTAATGCACGCGCCAGTATGATTTAATTCATACTATTCTTCTTCTTCTTCTTCTTTATTCATTCATTTATTTATTGTTTACTGCAACTCTCAGAACTCTCTCTCTCTCTCCTCACGTTCTCTCTCCCTCTCTCCTCGATTTCGTGACGGATTTTTGCCCGATCGAAAATTCGAAGATACCACTGGACTCCATTCGCTGCTGCCGTCATTTCTACCGAAGCGGATCGATGGTAGGAGCGGCGTAGGCATATTCCCTGGGGTAAGCCATTTTCCCCTTTTTCTTTAATTTCTTGCAAAATATAAGCCCAATTGACGAACGGACACCACCACGAGAATCTAGGGATGATTCTCTACAAGTCTAGTGGGACAGAATTCTCGTGGGGGTGTCGGGCCAAAACTCCAAATTTGGGGTGCGGCGATTATTAAGGGGCTTATTTTTAATTAATTAGCATTAATTTAGAAATGTTAAAATATTAAGCATCTGCGACTAAAATAGGATTTTTGAAATTTAGGGCTCGGGTGAGCGCCGCGGGTGTAATTTTGGGACCCGCAGGCAAAATTTGAAAAATTAAGTAGGGATATTAAATAATAGTTTAAATATTAATTTGAGGTATATGGAGCCTAAGGAAGGCTAGATGAGTATTATTTTGGAGAAATAGATTAATTAATCTGGGGAAAAATGTAAATTGCAGGAATTAAATTTCGGGCGCCAAGGGCGTGAAATTTTGGGTTCTAAGGAATTTCTGAATAGTCAGGTAAGGGAATAAACTAAAGCAGTAATTTTTCATACAAATTATTATTGATTATGAGTAAATTTATTTTCAGAAAAGCATATGTTATATTGTGTATTACGCATGAAATGTACGATTGGGAAAATACTGCTATGATGATTAAAATGTATATGTATGTATGAGATGTAAATAATTCACGTTTTTAGAATATGAAGTATGACTTTTAACAGCATATGTGTGGCATGAATATTATTTTATGTGAAATGTATTATGATGTGAAAGATTTTACAAACCAAGCATGATTTCAGGCATTTATGAAAATATGAGTTATGTTGTGATGGTTTTGACGATTGTGTGATAAATGAGGTATTTTCAGTATATATATACCTGAAACAATTTTGGCGCGAGGCCATATATTTATGTTATCGGCACGAGGCCGTATTTATGTTTTTGGCGCGAGGCCATATATTTATGTTATCGGCACGAGGCCGTATTTATGTTATCGGCACGAGGCCGTATTTATGTTATTGGCGCGAGGCCACGTATTTATATTTTCGGCACGAGGCCGTATCTATGTTTTCGGCACGAGGCCGTAATGATGTTACGTATGATCATGTATTATATGTTTTCACAACCAGGATGTTAGTTTAGTTCAGACCAGGAGCTCGGTACCGTAGCTATGGGTTCATTTTGGCACGAGGCCTTATTAGTGCTACCGTCCCACGAGGGGATGGGAGATGGATAGTCGATGTGGCTTTCAGTAGAGTGTGGACGTCCACCTGGCAGTCCGGACCAGGGTGTGGCGGGCTCATCGTACTTACAGACATATTTGATTCGGCAGTGGTCGGCCAGCCATTGTCGGGTCCCGCCTTCGGGCTGCACAACCCGTCATGGGGGGTAATACATGACACCAGCTAGCTAGTCATCCTGTGTTTATTTTCAGTACTACAGTTATAACAGATGATTTTATGTATGATATTAATTATTAACAGATGTGAAAATATATGTTTACCCAGTACGATATGATGATGTTTATGGAATTATGAAATGTACTATATACGTATAAATGCATTAAATATTCATGTTGCCACACAGCTGTATTTAGTTTATTTTCCCTTACTGAGAAGTGTCTCATCCCCAAACTTAAATAAATTTTTCAGGAGCTCCTGAGAGATTGGCGGGTCAGGGCCGCCGTTGAGCTAGTGAGATTACCCTGTGAGAAGGGTAAGATTTTGTAATAGAGTCAGAGTTATTTTGTGTTTGACCCTAGAGATATTTGGATGTATGTGAGGATGTATAGAATGCTCTAGTATTATATTTTATGACTGGATGTTTGAGATTTTATGTGTACTGCTGCTAGGTTTTCCGCTGTGTATGACAGGTGTCCCCGCTACCCACGGGTTCGGGTTGACCATTTTATTTATTATGTGATATTTTATGTTAACAAATTGAGGGACGTTACACTTGCCTTTCTCAGTAAGCCCTCGGGCGAAGAGTATACCCCACCCCAAATACATGTAATAATACCATATATTATATATTTCATTCGTAACTCTATCTATCATTTCCGTATCATTCATTACATTCATATTCATATTCCATATTTCTTATAATCTGTTTCCATATCATTCTTGTCCATATCATTTCAATTTTCCAATTTCCATATTTGTTGTTCTTATATCTGCTGTTTTCCATACTAACCTTGGTTAAAATAACAATTATGCATTTAGAATTCCCTATACCAATCGAAGATCGTAGTCATGTTTCCGCCTTATAATGGGTTGTGTGACCCGAAGGCTGGACTTAACTTTGGTTGGCCTACCAGAGCTAAATCAACCACATTCTACTGTCTGTAGGTCCGATTGGCTGCTCTCACACTGGTCTAGACTCCAGGGAGACACTACCCTTCCCAAAACAATCGACCATCCCATCTCCACACTCACTCTAAGACATGTGGGTGCACCAACTCCGCCAAATATATCTACAACAGTACTGTGCCCATTTTCCAATTTACCAGTTTCCAGTTTACCAGAGTTCTCAAACCATGCGTTGCCATTTAACAATCCCAAACATATGCATGATAAACCATATCGCATTTTGATTATCAATACATTTCGAGTATTTCCTTCATCTCATACATATATCATAGTTTAGCACAAAAATTTCCTTTTACTCATGCCACACAATTTAACAACATATAATCATATGTTTACTAAAAATAAGCCAACCATAATCATCGTTAATATACTAAAAATATACACTTAATTTCTTGCATAATTATCTAGAAAATCTGCCATTTTATCTTTCTTTTTTCGCAAATATAACTAGTAACACAGCCCTAGGCTCAGAAATTTACATTTCAAATGGTTGGCTTTTCAGAACTCACATGAAAATCATATACATATATACATAAATTTTCTATTTTTACTAGTTAATTTCACAATAACCCTAATTTAATATATTCCCCTTACCTGATTTCCTGAAATACAACAGCAGAGACCCAGAAGCGATACCTGCGACACTCACCCAAGCCCTAATTCAAAAACCCTAATTTATCAATTCAAACCTAAAACAACACTCATTTAATACTTCTTAAGTTCAATATACTTCAATCTAACAATAAACACTAAAATATCTCTTTTACCCTGATTTTGGGATGGTTCCCCAAAATCCCAAATCAACCATCTGCTCTAGCAGCCTGTAAAGAATGATCCCACGAACCTTATGATGGTTCCAGATCGTCAAAACAGACTTTTATGGAGCAAAAAATCGAAGAAAAATGAGGGAAGAACCATAGGGTTCAAAGAGAAATGAAAGGAAATTTTGATTTCAGTTAAGAAACACTTGCAAGACTTTTCTTTATATCACCTTTGCAGAGAAAACCATCACCGGTTTTCTCAGCCCTCTAGAAAAACGTCGCCGGTTTTCCTTTTAACCAGCCTTACTTTTACCATTTAACCCATTACTGACTCGCGGTAATTCCACATAACCGTCATCGGTTTTCTCCTCACTTCAGAAAACCGCCACTGATTTTCTTTCTCTCAATTGTGTCTCAGTGAGGTCATACACTTCGGGGCAACTCAGAAAGTCGGCTGCACCTTGGTGACGCCATATGCACCTTACGTGCACTTGTGGGCATCTCAATAGGTCGGTTACACCTTGATAAGGCCATATGTGCCTCACGTGTGTTATGGGGCACCTTGGCAAGTTAATTGTGCCTGGTATGGAGCCTGCACTGGGCTCCTTGGTAGTTTAATTAGTCAAGCCACATGCGTTGCATATGTTGGTCATTGCTGATGTAGCACTCTTCCCAACAATAATCTATATATAAACCAATCAAAATGGAGGAAAAATTATAATTTAAAATTTGAATTTTAAAAATTCAACAAACAAACTAACCTATGCGAGACAAGGTAGTTACACTGTGCTAGGCGTGGCAGGACAGCTATCAACAATTAGGGGCACATGGCAATGTCGAGGCAATCAACCAATCCACAAGAAACAATACATTTTTTAAAAATTATTTAGACCAATCAAGCACCCTCAAAGGGCTAATTGGCCGCCCATCAGGATAACGCCAACCACTTCACAAGTGCATAAGTGGTCGGTTGAACACCTTGTAGAAATTTATTTTTCTAATATTTTTATCTTGAAAATTTGATTTCTTCACCTAGATTATTTATTATTTGATCAAAAATAATTATCAACTAGAGTTATTGTTGGTTTTTGGAGTTCGATTCCTGTTTTGATGCTGACAAAGCATCTGTATCTTTTGTGTGTAATTAGTTTGTGAACACGTTCATTTTTCAGCACACACATAAGGATTAAGAGAAATGGAGGCTAAGATGGATCTTTATGCACATACACCTCGTTTACTCCATGAAGTGAAGAGCAAAAGATCAAAAAGAAGACATTTAATTTTATTGGATTGCATTTAGTTTATAATTTGGTCTATAATAATGCATGGCATGCATGATGAGGATCATGAGCTCAGGTCAACCTTAGAATGACCATAAAGGACCCAACAATAGTACCAAAAATCTTTTTCTAAAAGGTTAAAATTCAACAAAGATTTTTGGAATATCTTTAGGGTCAAAGAGAGGCATAACCATGATCTTTCAAGGGGCTGAAGTCAAAATGTTAACTATGCCTCGGGTGACTGAATGACCCTAAACGTATCTTCCCCGGTCGACCGAATATTAATTTCATATTTCTCCACCTGATTTAACCGACCGAATCGATGTTCAAAATAGGCACAGTTGACCGATGTTCAAATCTCGGACAATTGAACCCTCACTAAGCAACCGAAACCACATAGCTTTGGGAAATTGCTTGGCTCGGCCGACCAACCATTGACCACAGTTGATCGAACTAGAAAATTGCCTATGAGCTATTGTGAGTGTTTAGGTAACCGACCCAAAGCGTCGAACGACCGAACCTCTCGGGTTGGCCAATTTTTTACCGTAATTAACTGAGGTTAAATTTAATTAAACATTATTATTCTTTTTCAAAAAAGAGCTCCATATCCCCAACAGTTTTTTTTGTGGATATCTATATATATACTCATTCATTTGTCTTAATTAGCATCAGATTAGCAAAAAATCATTAGCAAAAATTCTTTGAAATTTTGTATATTCATCATACTCCTCTTATTGCTCATATTCTTTCAATCTTTCAAAGAAGACTACTCATTCTCCTTACACATTGATTTGAAAATCCTTTTTAGAGAGAATTCATATGGACAATAATTTTTCATATCAAAATCTTTTTATTCTCCTTCCAACACTCATTTGAAAAATCCATTTTTAAAAGAAAGCAAATTATTTGTGGACATTCATTCTTTATTCAAGGCATAATACTCTCACTCATATTTATTTATTGAAAATAATTTTTGAGAGTATTGTTGGAGGTTACTTCAAATATTTTACTTGATAAATATCTTTGGGGTGATTGTGTTCTCATTGTAAAATTATTTTTGAGCAAGAATCCTAGTTCCCGTAAACTTTATTTGAAAAAACTAGTTTTGGGAAATTCTTGGCATAATGAAAAGAGTACCTTGAACATACTTTTATTTTAATATCCTTTCTTGGGAAGTCTCTTACTCTTTGTTAGTAAGAAAATTATTTTTCACACTCGGTTATTATTGAGAAATATTTTTGAGTGAAAAATACATATACTCACATTGAGCTTTAATTCATATCATCTGTGAGTGCATTAAGTTATATTGTTGTACACATTGGCTTAGTTTAGAAGCACATTCGTTTGTACACAAAAATTATTTGATTATCAGTTGTATTCCCGACGAATGGTCAGAAGAGGGAGTCTAGCCCTGTGAATAGTCCTAAATTGCTCAGACTTGGTTAGGAGAGCACCTGACTGGTTCAAACCCGGTTAGGAGAACTAGGTGCACCATCCTATAAGGTGTTGTAATCGGTGTCGCTCCACCCGTTAAGCAAGCATTAGTGGAATTATCTTACTTGTGAGCTTGGGGCGGGGACGAAGGTAGTATTAGCCGAACCCCACTAACATTTCTTGTAACTGATTTAAATTTACACAATTAAAATTTCTGCACTTGAATGTTTATGTTTTATTATTGTGAATAATTGAGAAACTAAGCCTGCTATACTTGCTTCGATTATTTGCTCAGTTAAATTCTTGTAGGGTAATTGCTATTCATTTAGACCAACCCTAGGTTGTGTATTACTACTACTGGTTTAATTTGACCTAGGAAGAAATTTTTAAATACCCAATTCACCCTCCCTCTTGGGAATACACCAATCCCAACAATGATAGTGCAAGAATGCAAATATGCAATGGGGGAGTGGGACCAAATTAGCACTGCACAACTAGATACAAAATAAGCAATAATCTCAAGGAGAAAAGAAGCACTCAAACGTAAAGAAATGGGAATTAAGTAGAGTGTTAGGGGTTGACAGTGTGACCTTGGTTAAATGGGGAGGAGAGATGTCTTCACTTGCCCTTGCTAGGGATTTTCATACTAGATGTTGAATAACTTGGATGAGGGCTAGTGTGGTTGTCTAGTTGATTCAATATAACAACTAGTTCCATATGTCTTTAAGTATGAAGGTCACTTGTCTTCATGAATTCATTGTTGTTGGAATTGATATTTCATGCCTATGATGACTTTCGAAAACCTCTGATTGAACGTGTAGAAATTGGCCGACTCTATCGAGGGAGAGCTTCTACGAGTGCCGCATGCCCCTTAATTGAGTTGAAGTTGGCGGTCCGTGACAATTGGTATTAGAGCATGGTTTGTGTGAGCCCGGTGGGCATGAACACTATAAGTTGGAAAATGAGAATTTAAATTTTTTTTTTTTTTTTGTAAAATAGAACGATGTGGAATCATATAAGACAAGGGACAACTCAAGAGAAAGTCGTGTCAATTGAGTTGAGGCCACCAAAGAAAATTTATTTTGAAAATAGTATTGTGGAACTTGAGTATGTCACTCCATGTATGAAAATCCCTGGTATGGATTAGTTAAAAGCCTCGAGAATATGTTGAAATACATTGAGGGCATGATGCCATCTCCCAACTCATGAAGGAGAAAGACAAACAGGGCTTGCGGTATTTAAAAGGAGGATTGAACAGTCAAAAACTCATCATGGTTATGATTCCATACATAATCCCCGGGGTAGTGCCAATAGAGCTTGAGGCCTCCCTATGGGAAGCAATCCAATAGAGCTTGAGGTCTACCGAAGAGTATTGAGTTGTTGCCTTGAATGGGCTGAGTTACATTACCGACGTGATGCCATCCATGATCCCAAAGGGGTAGTGCCTATAGAGCTTGAGGCCTCCCTACTGGGAGCAGACCAACAGAGCTTCAGGTCTACTAGAGAATATTGAGTTATTGGAAGCCTTGAGTAGGCTGAAACATATTTAAGGCGTGATGTCATTCGTTGTCCCAAAGGGTGGAGCCAATAGAGCTTGAGGCCTCCCTACGAGAAATAGACCAATAGAGCTTGAGGTCTATTAGAGAAAATTGAGTTGTTAGAAGCCTTGAATAGGCTAAATGACATTAAGCTTGGATGCAATATAGAATCCCATGTGTTTGTGCCAATAGAGCTTGAGGCCGCCCTATGGGAGTTAATTGAGATTGTTGCTTATGTTGCGCGTATATAGGATAGGAAAAGAATCCATGACAATTCGATGGGTAAGTAAGTAGAGGACTTCCAATAAAACTACAGAGAGAAGGTAATGGTTCACACCAAACACCTAGGAAAGTAGGCAGGGTGCCATACAAAAGTGAAAAACGGAAGGCAATGTGAACGCTACACGCTTTGTAAGTCAACGTGGTAGAGAAAGGGTAATGGTTAACACCAAGAGCCCAGGGAAGCAGGTAGGCTGTCACACCAAGTGCTAAAGGGTTGGCAGGGTAAATGATGCATGCTCGGTTGATATGGTAGAGAAACGATAATGGTTCCCACCAAGTCCCTAGGAAAGTAGGCAGGGTGACATGTCAAACGCGCGAAAATGGGGTAGGCAGGGTGAACGCTAAAAGCTCTGACCAAGTTAAGATAGATAATTGCAAGCCTATAATGACTTGAACAATGGTATGATGCGACATTCGGTAGATTTCAACACCCAAAAGACAACCAACTTGAATGGATGAGTCGTAGATCTTTTCGGTTCTTTACCTCTTAGTCGTTTGTTACCTCACATAGCAGATGAGTTGTATCCTCTTTCAAATCCTTACCTGTTAGTTGTCATCGTTATCCCGTATAGTCAATGAGTTGTACCCCTTTTTTAGATCTTTACCAACCAGTAGTTGTAGTAAACTCACACAGTGAATGAGTCATTTATCTCTTCAGCTCTTTGCAAGTCAAAAGTCATCGTAATCTCATATAGTGGATGAGTCAGTGTCCCTTTTCAACTCTTTGCATGTGAGTATTGATGGTTCCCTCATACTGTGGATAAGTCATATAGAGTAGATACTAAATATGTAGAATATAACCTTGTGATAACTTGATTTTTCTACAATTATTTTTTTCAAAGAATAGCAATAATAATCAATCATCTGTCAAATAACTCTAATACCATATATCATACATAACCCAACCCAAAGTGGGGTACCGGGTGATTAGTCTATCACATATAAGTATACCTAACAGTGGAAATCCATATGTATACACCATCCCAAATACAAATACCAGAGCACTAAACCATCACACATAAACATATGCACATCTATATATGTCCCCAAAATCCACCAAAATACTCCAGGAGTTACACAAAACACATTCCCAACTCAAAATACTTACCTTGACTACTAGGATACCAGCTCCCCTCTGTCTCAGAGCTCTCTCTACTCTTATGTCCTAATTACCTAAATTGTTTAGATTCTTGGTGAGACACCTCTCAATAAAATGGAATAAATTATTTATAGTGTGTGGCACATCAGTTTAATTATATCATAAAACATTCCATTTTAATAAATATATATGTTTGGCCTTTAACTTCTTCATTTGTCATTCATTACTTCAATATTCTAAGGAGCTTCCACTAGATTGACATTCATCTTTAGCTTATCAACCGTGAGTGTCCTTTTACCTAGATCTGAAATCAAATCACTTAAAACCACATGTTAAAGCATTCTTCATTTTGTTATCATCAAAACAAGATTGAAAAGCCCAGTTAACCAAACAATCTCCCCCTTTTTGATGATGACAAATGAGGAGCAAATAAGCATTAAAAAAAAAAATCTCCCCTTACAAGTAGCATTATTCTACTCCCCCTTACAATAAGCATTATTTTAACAATTTGTAGATTCAAGACCAATCATACTAATTGCTCAATTTTTCATTCTTATCATGCTCAACATGCTCAAATATGATTTTTCACTATCATGATATCATGCTTAACATGCTCAAATATGATTTTTCACTATCATGCTCAACATGCTCAAAATTCAATATCATACTCTCAATCATGCCAAATTTTTTGCTCAAATACTACCTCCCCCTTTTGACATCAATCAAAAAAGGGTAAACATTCAAATGAACATATGATCACACACTTCTTAATCATGCCAAAGTTCAATATCATATTTCATATTGGGCATTCTTATTTCATACGTGTTGTGACATCTTTGAATTTTCAATCATGCATACGATGCCCAACATTCATATTTGTAAAAAAAAAAAAACACTTAAAAAAATTATATTTGTCATGCATAATGCATCATTCAAATACCAAGATCATGACAATATTACCAATGCTCATAATTATGTTATATTGCTAAAAAATCAAGTGATATATTCATGGATACCAATATACATCTTAGATATTCATGTTGAAGTTTTATCATGCACTTCTCATAGACGCCAATTTTTCATTTATTCATGTGATCACAAGCATACATGGTCAAGACATTTCAAAAATCATGTTTCATACTTGATCACTTTATGCTCAGATTTTCAAAATACCAATTTTTCAAACATCCACATGTAGCATGCTGCATATCACATATCATGAGCCTATTTTTCAAGCAATAAAGAAAGCAATCCAAGCTAAGTGTTGTATTATACAACACATCAAAGTACACACCAAAACAAACTTAGATCACACAAAGAGACAAACCCTAGGTCAGTTGAATGTCAACTTTAAAAGTCTAAGGTTGCTCCGTCTATCAGTCAACTGACCTCAGTGTCAGTTAGCTGACTACTCTCAAGTTCAATGCAATGTACCTCAGTCAGTCGGCTGACCTCTAGGTCAATTGGCTGACTAGCCTCTGTTCCAAAATAAAAAAACTTCAGTTAGTTGGCTGACCTTAGAGTCAGTTGGGTGACTATAGATTTTTCTTAAGCCTTGTCCTTTTAGTTTGTTCCTCTACTATGTAGTAGAACAAGCCCTCTTCTAATGGTTATAAATCTATCTTTTGAGAGTGGTTTAGTAAAGATATAAGCTCATTGATCATTTGTATTGATGAATTCTAGAATGATGTCTTCTTCTTGAACATGATCTCTTAAGAAGTGGTATCTTATGTCAATGTGCTTTGTTCTTGAGTATGAAATAGGATTTTTAGATATGTTAATCGCACTCATATTATCAGACTTAATTGGTACAGTTGCGTATTTCAAATTAAAATCTCTTAATTGTTGTTTCATGTAAAGAGTTTGTGCACAACAACTACCAACTGCTACATATTCGGCCTCAGCAGTTGACAAAACCACGGAATTTTGTTTCTTAGAAAAGCAAGAAACTAAAGATCTTCCCAAGAAGTGGCATGTGCCACTTGTGCTTTTTCGATCTATCTTAAAACTGGCATAGTCCGCATCTGAATAACTAATCATTTCAAAACCAGTGTCTTTAGGGTACCATAGTCCTAAGTCGATAGTGCCTATTAAGTATCTTAGGATTCTTTTAACAGCTATTTGATGTGATTCCTTAAGTGCTAATTGAAAATGTGCACACTTACACACACTAAACATTATATCAGATCTACTGGCTATTAGATATAATAGAATTCTAATCATACCTCTATAGTGCTTTGTGTCTACGAATTTTCCCTTTTCGTCTTTGTCTAGGCTAATGGTGGTACTCATAGGTGTGCCTATGGGTTTACTATTTTCCATACCAAATTTTTGTATCATTTCTTTTATGTATTTGGATTGACTTATAGAAGTCCCATTCTTAGCTTGTTTAATTTGCAATCCAAGAAAATAGTTTAATTCCCCCATCATGCTCATTTCAAATTCTTCTTGCATACATTTTACAAATTCTTTACATAGATGTTCATTTGTAGCACCAAATATTATATCATCTACATAGATTTGAACTAAAAATATGTCATCTTCTTTATTTTTAATGAACAAGGTACTATCAATTTTTCCTCTTGAAAATCCTTTCTCAATTAGAAATCCACTAAGTCTTTCATACCAAGCCCTAAGGGCCTGTTTTAGTCCATACAAAGCCTTAGTTAGTCTAAATACACGGTTAGGATTTTCAATATCCTCAAAACCAGGGGGTTGTTCAACATATACCTCTTCATTAATATACCCATTCAAGAATGCACTTTTGACATCCATTTGGTATAACTTAAATTCTTTGTAGGAAGCATAGGCTAACAACATTCTAACTGCTTCCATTCTAGCTACGGGGGCAAAGGTTTCATCATAGTCTATTCCTTTTTCTTGATTGTACTCCTTCGCTACAAGTCTAGCTTTCTTTTTAGTGATTGTACCGTTTTCATCCTTTTTATTTCTAAATACCCATTTAGTTCCTATGATCGAATGATTTTCGGTTTGGGTACTAACTTCCATTCTTGGCTTCTTTCAAATTGGTTTAATTCTTCTTGCATTGCAACTATCCAAGATTCGTCCTTAAGGGTTTCTTCAACATCTTTAGGTTCATTTTGGGATAGGAATGCATAATGATTGCAAAGGTTCTTTAGTGAAGATCTAGTAGTCACACCTCTAGATGGTTCACCTATAATTTGTTCTTGAGGGTGATCTTTCTTATACTTCCATTCTCTTGGTGATTCCATATTTTCTATGAGTTCATCTTTTGACTTTTCTTCGTTTATTTTCTTTTCTTCCTTGATTTCTATCTCATCCTCCTTTTTGAACATATCATCTTTTTCTTCATTTTTGACTTCCCTTGAAAAGGGTTAGATTCATCAAAGTTTACATGAATTGATTCAACTATGGTGAGTGTTCTTTTGATGTAGACTCTATAGGCTTTACTGTTTGTGGAGTATCCCAAGAAAATGCCTTCATCCAATTTAGCATCAAATTTTCCTAAGTTATCTTTGTTATTTAGGATGAAACACTTACATCCAAAGACATGAAAGTAATGTATGTTAAGTCTTCTTCCTTTTCACAATTCATAGGGTGTCTTGTTTAGGTTTGATCTAATGGAAACCCTATTAATTGTATTTACAGCTTCGGCCCAAAAATATTTGGGTAGGTCATTTTCATTAAGCATAGTCCTTACCATTTCTTGAAGGGTTCTATTTTTCCATTCCACAACTCCATTTTGTTGTGGGGTTCTAGGTGTTGAAAAGTTGTGATTTATGCCATGTTCATTACAAAATTTTTCAACATCTTGATTTTTAAATTCTCTTCCTTGATCACTTATAATATTTGAGACATTATACCCTTTCTCATTTTGAAGCTTCTTACATAAAGTGATTAATGAGTTGCAAGCTTCTTCTTTGTTAGCTAGGAATAACACCCATGTGTATCTTGAGTAATCATCAACGATTACGAAGGCTTATTGTTTTCCTCCTAAACTTTGGGTTCTAGTAGGACCAAACAAGTCTAATTGTATGAGTTCTAAGGGTCTATTAGTTGATATATGTTTCTTCTTTTTAAAACTTTTCTTGATTTGTTTTCCTAGTTGAAAAGCATCACACATTTTATCTTTGACAAATTTGGTGTTAGGCAAGCCTTTAACTAAATTCTTTTTAGAGAGCTTTGATATAAGATCCATGCTTGCATGTCCTAACCTCCTACGCCAAAGCCAACTATTCTCGCTCATGGCTACTAAGCAAGTTATGTCTTGAGAGATCAAGCTATCAAGGTTTATGCAATATACATTGTTCATTCTAAGTGCAGTGAATAATGTCTTTTGATCCTTAGAATCTTGAATTCTGCATTTGTCTCTCTTAAACATTATTTCAAATCCTTTGTTGCTAAGTTGACTAATGCTTAGTAAATTATGCTTTAGACCATCTACTAACAAGACGTCATCTATAGTAAGTGAAGTGTCTTTACCTATTTTACTAATTCTGATGATCTTGCCTTTTGCATTGTCGCCGACGGTTACAAATCCTCTATCCTTTTGAGTGAGAGAGGTGAACTTAGATTTATCTCTCGCCATATGTCTTGAACATCCGCTGTCCAAGTACCATTTATCCTTAGACAGAGTGGTCCTAAAGCAAACCTACAAGAAAGGATTTAAGTTGTTACTTTTGGAACCCAAACTTTCTTTAAATTTTGCCTACTTTTAGCATTTATCTTCCACTCATTCTTTACTTTAATATACTTTTTCTTAAGTGGACAATTAAACATTATGTGTCCTTTATTTTTGCACATGTAGCAAGTGGTGTGCTCATAAATATTCGTTGATGAAGTTCTTGCATAATATTTAGATTGATTTACAAAATATCCCATAAACAAGTTTTTCTTTCTTTTGTTTGGTGCTCCATTATAACCAATTCCTTCTTTGTTGTTTTCCATCCTTTTTTGTCCTACCATATTTTCGAAGTTATCTTTACTTTTGGTAAAGTTGTAGATGACTTTTTCTTCCTCTTGAATTTGGTTTTTGAGATCATTTATTTCTTGCACTTTTTTACTATCTTCATTTACTTGAGACTTAGCTAATTTTTGAGACAAGTTATCTACTTTCTTCTCAAGTTCTTCACTCTTTAAGTCTTTTTCTGCTTCAACAAGTTTTGCGGATTCAAGTTGATTTCTAAGTGCTTCATTTTTTTTGTTTCAAGCTCGTGTTCCTCTTTGAGACTTTAATAAACTTGTTATGTAGAAAGAGTAATTCAGCTTGAAGTTCTTTGTAATATGGCATACTTTCACATGAATTACTACAAGATTCATTACACGAATCTCCAGAGAGAGAATAATAAGAGTTTACCTCTTTGTTATCTACCATGAAGCACATGTTTGCTCCTTCTCGATCACTTGACTCACTTTTTCGATTCACTCGAACTAGTGTCATCCCAAGTTGCCTTCATTGCAAGCTTCTTTTCCTTCTTTTCCTTCTTGAGTTGTGGGCATTCTGGTTTGATGTGCCCGACCTTTTTACAATGATAGCAAGTGGGAGGATCATTTTTGTTTTTGCATTCTTTTTTATTACTTTATCCTTTTTCAGCTTTTGATTCATTAAATTTTCTAGTGAATTTTTTGTTTCTTCTTAAGAATTTTCCAAGTCTTTTAGTTATGAGAGCTAAGTCCTCATCTTCTAATTCACTAGATTTATTATCTTCCTCACTTGAATATTCTTTCAAAACTTTTAGAGCTATATACTTCTTATTTTTGTTTTCAGTGCTTTTTTCTTTCATCATTTCAATTCATTTGCATCAAGTACAAAGTATAAGGCGTTTATTGCACTTGAGTTAATTTGCAACATTTTGTAATCTAAGTAGTTTAGTTCTTTATCTTCTTTAGGTACTTCTTTTACATCAACTAGTTTAGTGGGGATTAAATTTCCATTTGTGACAACATTCCATGCCTTCCAGTCCATTGTTTGAAGGTAGATCCTCATTCATTGCTTCCAAAAGGTGTAATTTAATTCACAAATAATGGGTGGCCTAGTTGAGGATTGACCCTCACTGAAGGGAGCTACTCCTATTTGTGTCATTTTGATCTTCACATAACTACTTGTTAGGTTTTGCTATAACTGGGTTCTGATACCTATTGTCAGGAAGAAACGCTACTGGTTCTTCTAAAAACAATTTGTGGTAGAAGGGGCACAACTTTTTCCTTTAAATGGCAGCGCAGAGCCTCGCACTAAGTGTCGAGTGGACATAAGGGACTGCACCAATTCCAAGCAGGGTGCCGACGGGCTAGCATGCCAAGCACTGTCAGGATAGGACCCACTGGTACGATCCCTCGCAACAGGGTTGACTGCTGACTCCCCATAAAGCCAGCAATATCAACTGGGAAAAATATATACAGATATGTACTCATAATCACATAAGTATGTGTATCATAGTTTCAAAAGCTTTCATTTCATTTTCATAATCATATATACATATACTTCCAGTTCTCAAATCATATACATACCCATTCATTCTCGTGTCATATACATACTCATTTATTCTCATATCATTTACATACTCTCTCATTCCTCATAATCATATTCATATTCTTTCATGTCTCATATTCATATTCACATTTCCTAGCCTATGGGTGTCCACCTAAATATAGCACGTCGCGTCTGTAACCCACGACTATTCATTTCTCATATCAATTTCATATTCCTTAATTTCTTATATTCATATTCACATTTTCTAGCCCATAGGTATCCACCAGCCTGTAGCACAATCCGTTTGTAACCCATGGCTATTCATTTTACTTATTAGTTTTTATAACATTATCTAGCTCATAAGCATCCACCAGTATATAATACACGTTGCGTCTGTAGCTCATGGCTACCCTGAGGATATTCACATCGTCATGTATTCACCCCATATGACCGAGTTGTGTGGCCCGAAGGCTAGACCTAACCGCGGCTAGCCTACCCAGTTAGATCAAAATAGGGAACGCATCTATAGTATGATTGGCCTACCCAATCCTGATCTGGACCCCAAGGGGTAACACAACCCTTCCCAACCCCAATCGACTGTCTCCCCACACTTTGTACTAGACGTGTGGTTGCATTAAAACAATGCTAGCAAAGGTACCGTGCTCTGAATACTATGGTCCATCAGGGTTCCCATTTTCACCTTTCTATATTCATATTTCATCATTTCTGTATATCCCATCATATTAATAATATTCTCAGCATTTTCTGTATCATTCTCATCATATCAATAATATACTCAGCATTTTTTGTTTATAACAGCTCTGTATATATCATGTATATTTCTTTTCCAGTAAAACATATTTGTATAACACATTTTATCATATCTCTGTAACACATAATTGTATATCTCATATTTCATTATTTCTGTATATGTCATATCCATATAAATCTCATATCTATATCAAACATATCAGGGTTTCTCACATTATCATTTCTATATAAAAACATCTTCATATAACATATATATATACATATACATTCCATTTTATTGCAATCGAGTATAAAATATTATTTCACATTCCTCAGGCAACACAATTTCATCTGATATTCACAATATAATATTCACAAGGAAAATATCATAATATATAGTTCCAAGGAAAATATTCATTTTACCATTTCCCCAAAACTATACTCCAAATTCCTATTTTCACATATTTTACTTAACCAATAATTTCAAAAATAGTTGTTATAATTTATTCCACTTACTTGGCTTACTGAGAGACCTACTAAAATTCCTAATTCCACGCCCACAGCATTCAGAACTCAAAATCCTGATATCATTTTTCCCCAATTCAATCAACTTAACCCCAAAATAATAATTATTTTAATATTTCCTAAGCCCGCACCCACCTAATAGCTAATTAAACTTTAAAAATAATTAATGGATATAATTTCATTATCCTTACCCTAACCGTTGAGTGGTGCCTAGGAAATCCAAATTAAAAATATGCTCTGATTAAAATGATGAGGATCAATGCTAGGACCTTGTGGTGGTGTCTGATTGTCGATTTGGCTAAATATTTGAGAATAATTTAGGGGGGAGAGAGAGAGAGAGAGAGAGAGATGACCTTATCCTAGGAGTGGTGCCTACGATGCTCCTACGACAAATCCACTCCGATTAAATGTCGGTGGTGGAGAATGGAACCTAGGGGTATTTTTTGTTCTCTGATCGACGCACGTTTGGCCGAGAAAATTGAGGAGAGAGAGAGGCGAGAGAGACAAAGACGTGAGGGGAGAGAGAGAGAGATGCCTTCCTGAATTTCCTTCTCCAAAAATAAACATTCCCGAAGCATCTCAATATATATATATATATATTGTAATATTATAAAATTATATTAATATATTATTATATTATATTATTTATTTAAAAATAATTATTATTTAATTATTTAATTATTTTTGGGAATCACTACATTCTCCCCTCATAAAAATTACATTCTCGAAATTTGCTAATTTACTCTTATCACAATCTTCTCTTAGGAATCATTGAAATGTTTATCCAACTCTAAGAAGAGCCAGCAGCCACCTACACAACGACCCCGTCCCAAATTTATTAATAACTTTCACTTATGGTGAAGGAATATCATGGTTACAAGGAAGGGTTTTGAGATATTACAATCATCCACATAAAAAGAAAAATCTCCCAAAACCATTCATAACCCAAAACCGAAAGCACTAATTATCGACCATTCATAACCCAAAACCAAAAGCACTAATTATCTTGCACTATACAACTCAATAATCATACATTGTCATTTACTTTTACTCTTACCAGCTTAACTCAGAGCTCCACTGAACAAGTGTCTCTGGCGCATCATATCTTCCAATTCTCTTGAAACTTCTTCAATTGCGTGGTTTCGCCATAACACTTTTACCAATGGAATCCTTTTTGTGTGTAGCTCCTAATCCATTCGATCTAAACTATGCACTGGCACTTCTTCATATGACAAAGTATCCTTAAGCTCCAGTGCCTCAAAAAAAATCATATAGGAGGGATTTGGAACATATTTCCTTAACATAGAAACGTGAAATACGTCGTGAATTCTAGATAAGACGAGTGGTAAAACAAACTTGTAGGCAACTAGACCCACTCTCTCAAGAATCTCAAATGGTCCAATATACCTAGGATTCAGCATACCCTTCCTCCCAAATTTCATAACCCTTTCATTGGTGCCACTTTTAGGAACACATGTTCTCCTCCATCAAACTCTAACTCTCGTTAGTGAGTATTGGCATAGCTCTTCTGCCGACTCTGTACTGCCCTAATTCTGTCTCTAATAAGTCTGACTTTATCATGAGTCTATTGTACCAACTTTGGCCCAAAAATCTATCTGTCCCCAATCTCATCCCAGTATAACAGGGATCGGCACCTCCTGCCATATAAGGCCTCATATGGTGCCATCACAATACTAGTCTGATAGCTGTTATTATAAGCAAACTCGACCAGTGGCATAAACTGCATTCAACTTCCCACCGAAGTCCAGTACACATGCTTGTAGTATATCTTCTAGAGTCTATATCATCCTCTCCGTCTGCCCATCTGTCTGAGGATGAAATGTTGTGCTGAGTGTCAACTGAGAGCCCATGGTCCTCTACAAACTCCTCCAAAATTGAGACGTAAATTGTGGGTCTCGGTACGAAACTACGGAGACTAGCACGCCATGGAGTCTAACTATCTCCTATATATACAACTCTACCAATCTACTCATGGAGTAGTTAACTCTGACAGGAAGGAAGTGGGCATTCTTTGTCAAACAATCTATGACTACCCAGATGGCATCTTGTCCATGCAATGCCAACAGTAATCATGTGACAAAATCCATAAATATATGCTCCCACTTCCATTCGGGGATGTGGAGTCGCTGCAATGATCCCGCTGGTCTCTGATGCTCAGTTTTCGCCTACTAGCATGTCAAATAGTGCTCTAAATACTTAGCTATCTCTTTCTTCATGTTGCCTCACCAAAATGACTCTAGAAGATCTCTATACATTTTAGTGCTTTAAAGGTGCACTGTATAAAGGGATCGATGCGCTTCCTCCAAGATAATCCTCTTAATCTCAGAGTCAGCAGGTATGCACAACCTAGTGCAGAATCTCATGGCTCCATCATCTGAGATACAAAACTATGCCCCCTATCTATTATGCACTTTATCCATATGTTTTACCAACTCTACATCACTCCTTTGACCAACTTTAATTCTTTCCAATAAGGCGGGCTGTAACACTAGGTTAGCAATGAACACCTGGTGATGACCCTCTACAAGCTCCACCCCAAGTCCTTACATATCCATTCTAATCAGATCTGCACCACCACTGCTAATACTATTGATCCTACTAATTTCTGACTCAAAACATCAGCTACCACATTAGCTTTTCCCAAGTGGTATTTGATGGTGCAGTTGTAATCTTTTATCAGCTCTAGTTATCTCCTCTACCTCATGTTTAATTCTTTCTATTTGAAGAAGTATTTCAGAATCTTATTATCGGTGAAAATCTCACACCTACCCCCAAATAGATAGTGTCTCCAAATTTTCAGAGCATAGACCGTTGCTGCGAACTCTAGTTCATGGGTAGGGTAATTCTTCTCATATTCTTTCAGTTGTCAAGAGGCATATGCTACAACTCTCCCCTGCAACATCAGAACACATATGAGCCCTTTGTGTGATGCATCACTGTAAATTACGAAACCCTCTTCTCCTAAAGGAATCATCAAAATCGGTGGAGTGATAAGTCGCTACTTTTACTCCTAAAAGCTCCGTTCATATTTGTCAGTCCACTCAAATTGCACACCTTTCCTGGTCAATCTTGTCAAAGGATCCAAAAATTTAGAGAAGCCCTTAACAAATCTACGATAGTACACAGCCAATCCCAAAAAAATTCTAATTTCCTACACACTTTATGGTCTTTTCCAATCCACTACTGCCTCAATCTTGCTCTAATCAACCGAAATACCACCCCAGGATACCACGTGTCCGAGGAAAGTAACTTGCTCGAGCCAGAATTCACTCTTTTCAGAACTTTGCATACAAATTCTTCTTCAACACCTAAAGCACTATCCTCAAATGTTCCTTGTGCTCTTTAGGGCTCTTTGAATACACCAAAATATCATCTATAAAAACTACTACAAACTGATCTACGTACTTATGAAAGACCCTGTTCATCAGGTCCATAAACACAACAGAAGTGTTTGTAAGACCAAATGGCATAACCGGAAACTCATAGTGGCCATATCTGGTTCTAAACACTGTCTTTGGAACATCCTCTGCTCTAACCTTTACCTGATGGTACCTAGATCGCAAATTAAACTTAGAGAATATATGTGTTGTGATGACCTGCTTAATTTTCCCATTTTTTTATAATATAAATACAATATCACAAAACTCCGCAGATCATAATCCACCTGGACCCGTGGGTACCATGGATACATCAGAACATATAGCAGAAGCCTAAGCAACATGAGACATAAAATTATATACATCTCATTATACCATACATCACAATACTAGAGTTACTACAATCACGGTATATATATACACAACACTCAACCCAAAAAGTTGTCTTAGGGCCATTTCCACAAAATACATTTGACCCTATCAAAATACTTACCCTTCTGGAAAGGTAGATCTACCGTACTAGATCAGTGGGGCTTTACCCACTCTCTTATCAGGGGCTCCTGAAATATTTATGAAATTCGGGGTGAGACACCTCTCAGTAAGGGAAATAAACTAACACTAGTGTGTGGCAACATGAGCATTTTTGTGTTTTATATAGAATCATACATAAACATATCAGTATAACTGTCTATATCATATCTGGGAAACATATATTTTCAAACCATTACAGAACATACATGATTTTCATAAATATAATTCATCTTATATAACATAATAAGAAAACAATCCTGGTAGGTTAGTTAGTTGTTGTCATGTATTACCACATGACTGGGTTGTATGGCCCAATGGCAGGACCTGACAATGGTTGGCCAACCACTGCCAAGTCAAAAGTACAGCCTGTAAGTCTGATGGGTCTCCCAGACTTGGTCCTTACACTAGGGGCGCTCACACACTTTTTTAAAAACCACATCGACCATCCAATCTCACACCACTTCGTACAGTGGAGTTAACACAAATATCATAATCATGATGACCATGGACACATAGCAATGGTACCGTGCAAGTGCTAACCTAGACCAAGCCAACCAGGTTCTGATAATATATATCATATACTAAAATTATGATACATGGATATTCCATATTATTAATTATCAAATCAATCATATCATTTTACATATATACGTATATCATGAAAATCATTGGCCCGTACACCGGTATTTCACATTTTACCATAGCTTGGCCCATACGCCGGCAAATCATATTCATAGCACACCCCGTACATTGACAAATCATTTCTATAGATTGGCCCATACGCCGGCAACATATCCATAGTTCAGCTCATACGTTGGCAAATCATATACATAGCACGGCCCGTACGCCGGCAAATCACATACATAGCTCGGCCCATACGTCAGCAAATATATCAAAATCTCGGCCCGTACGCCGGTTTTTCATTATAAAAATCCGTATCATTAACACATTTCTAGAAAACAGTATTTCATAACAATTTCTACTCATGCCACACTAAACAGGTTTTTCATATATTTAACATACCATCATTTTCAGCAATATTTTCTAAATATAAATCATATATATATATATATATATTTTTTCCTGAAATCAAATGTTGTAACAATATACATATTTTTCATAAAATTATTAGCTTAGTTTATCCCCTTACTTGAGTCCTGAAAAGCCCCTAAGAGAAATATCACTACACTCGCAGGGTTCCTCGTTCAACACCCTGAAAAACAACATTCCCCGGAACTAGAGTTCAATATTTCTACGCGTACAACACTTCCTACAATTTTCAAATAACCAAATACTGAGTAGAAAGTCTTACCCTGGATTTAGGATGGTTTCCAACTCAGCCCCACCGACGATCCGCTCCAACAGACTTGCAGAGAACTTTCCCACGAGCGTCGTGGTGACTTCAGATCGTTGAATCGGCGAGAATCTAGCCCAAGATCGTAGAGAGAAGGTAGAAAGGGCGTAAAGGAGAGAGAGTGTGTAAGAATTTTTGAATTTTGTGCGTTTAGACGAAGTTTTAGGCTATTTATACAAGGGGATTATTTGACGAGCCACGTCACCTCATCGACGAGTCCTGTAGAAAGTTCATCGATGAACTTCAACCCTCATCGACGAATTTCAAGTTTCCACAAATCCTCTCTTGGTATTGTCAAAGAATCCTGTCCTCATCGACGAGCTCCTTTTATACCCTTGTCGACGAGTCCCTTGTGTTCGTCGACGAGGAGCTGAAAAAATCCTTGAAATTATCCCATCAAAATGCAACGTTGTCGATGAACGTGAAGTTGACTGCCTCATTCTGCTCATGTTTCTATTTTCCTTTCTTGTTATGATTTAAATACCATTATTCTTCGGGTCCTTACGTGTGTCCCCTGTAACTGATCAAACAAATCATTAATGCAAGGAAGCGGTTACTTATTCTCGATAGTCACTTTATTAATTTCTCTGTAGTCGATGCACATTCTTATCGACCCATCCTTCTTCCTCACAAATAATACAGGTGCTTCCCAGGGCAACACGATGGGCTAAATAAACCCCTCATCCAACAATTTCTGCAATTGTTTCTTCAACTCTTTTAGTTCTATCGGTGCCATTCTGTATGGCGCTTTAGAAATCAACGTTATCCCGAGAACTAGATCAACAGCAAATTCTACCAAAAAATCAGGAGGTAGTCCCGGCAAATCCTCGAGCAATACATCCGAAAAATCCCTCACTACTGGAATGTCCTCTAACCTCAACTCCCCTTCTGATGCTTCCTTCACACAAGACAAATAACCCTGACAACCCTCCAGTAACAACCTCCTCACCTAAATGGCAGATAACATCTATGGTGGGGTGCGCACACATGACCCCACAAACCTATACTCTTGTCCTCTTGGAGGTCTAAATATTGTCTCTCTTTGATAACAATCAATACTGGCATAGTGGGAAGCTAGCCAATCCATCCCCAAAATGAGCTCAAAACCATGCATATCTAAATCTATCTGGTTAGCCAGAAAATACCTCGCTTGTATGTCTAACACTAACTGAGGCAGGGAATGCACCCGCGACCCCAAAAATCTGACTTCCTGCTTTCCTAGTGGTCTGAATACCACCTCTTTCAAATGACAGTCGATACTAGCATAGTTACCTACTGGCCAATCCATACCCAGTAATACATCAAATCCATGCATATCTAGCATAATTAGATCAGCTGGCAATACTCCCCCCTAAATATCTACTAGATAGCCTTTGAGCACCCTACGACACCTCACCACTAACTCTGTATGTGTAGCTACTGAAAATTCAACATCTAATATCTATGTCTCAACACCAAATAGTTTAACATATCCCACAGACACAAAAGAGTGGATGGCACCCGAATCAAATAAAAAAATATCTTAACATGATAAAATAGTAAGGGTACTTGTCACAACGTCACCTGCGGTCTCAGCATCTCCTGGCGTCAATGCGTAAACCCTCGCCAGGGTTACATTCCTCTACTGGCCTCCACGGGATGCTTGATAACCTCCCCGATTAGGTCTGGGAGCAAGAGTGATACTAGGTGGTGTAGAGAAATATCGTGCTAAATGTCCCAGTCCACCACAATGATAGCATATGCCTCTCCCTACTTGGCACTCTCCTAGAAGTTTCTTTCCATATGTCTGACAGACAAGGTAGCTCTGCATACCCTGAACCTCATGGCCCCTCATTTCTTGCCTCTGTCCTCTACCATAATTACCCCTCCTCCACGGGCCTTGACTAGATCCCTACTGAAAACCTAAAGGTGTGGACCACTTCTTCTATCCTTGCTCCTCTGCACCCATTCTTTCACTAGCCTCTTCCACAACTGCTTTGTCTACTAACTCAGCAAAGTCCTACACTTTCAACACCGCTACATGTTTATATATTTCTCACCTCAAACCTCTTTAAAACTGTCTCGCCTTCTTTACCTCATCAAGAATGATATACAAGGTGAACCAGGACAACTCTATGAACCTCGCTGTATACTACTGGACTGATTGCTATCCCTGCTTCAAATTCAAGAATTCCTCTACTTTGGTCTCCCTAGTAGTGGCCAGGAAGTATCTGTTGAACAACAACTCTCTAAACTGGCACCAGGTCATAACTATAGGTACTGTCCTCTGTTCCTCCAATAGTTTTACCATAGTCCACCATCTCTCGGCCTCTCCTGACAACTTATAGGTGGCAAATAAGACCTTCTTTTCTTTCGTGCACTACAGCACCACCAATACTTTCTCAATTTCCAGTATCCAGCTTTCTGCGATTGCAAGATAAGCTCCTCCTAAAAATGCTAAAGGATTCATCTTGGTGAATTTCTCTATCATACACTCGTGGCCTGTAGATGGACCTCCCTGTTCCCTGGAGCTTCGTGCAATCTTAGCCATGACCTATTGAGCTACACTACATAATACCGCATCTGAATTAGCCCCGCCTGCACCCAAGGGCCCAGCACCCTCACTACCACTCGCATGAGCACTGCCACCCCCAGGGTCCATCCTAAAAAGAAAATAAACATGGCTTAGGGACCCTATCCTTAAAATTATCTAACCACTATCTTGACATCCTTATCTTAAATCAAGATTCATTCATACACTATAGAAACACAACCCAGCAATAGTTTACTATGGTTTTCCTGAAATCGTCACCCAAGGAAAGACACAGAAACCACCATGAAAGTACTGCTTTGACACTGCAGAACAAAACCTCAAATCCTTTTTCTTATATTCTAGAATTGTTTCTTCTACACTCTAAAATCTACAGAACCTAGCAACCTAGGCTCTAATACCAAACTGTAACGACTTGCCTATTTTACCATATATTTTTTTCCTACACAACAACATATATAATAACTCTAATATTTTGCTAATACTAATTTAGTTATGATCAACTTGGACCCGTGGGTACCGAGGATATACATGTCACACATCTCTGATACCTAAGTAGTGGAAAACATAATTTACACACATGTCATACAACAATGGGCACAATACTAGAATTCTACTAAACCTGTCATATATGTACAATCATCCATAAAGAACCAAAAAGTACCCTAGGGTCGTAACTCAAAAACCATTCTGACCCTAACTTAACAACTTAACCATCTGACAGGGTAGTTCGATCAACCTATACTGCTACGGAGCTCTATCAGCCCTTCTATCTGGATTTCCTAAAATATTTGTAATGTTGTGGCAAGACACCTCTTAGTAATGGAAATAAACTAATATCGGTGTGTGGTAACATGAGTATTATCATGCTTAAACATGAACTTTACATAATATGCATATCTGATAAAAACTAGCTATATAAACTTTGAGCAAAACATGATTCATTATATCATCATAAATTTCAAAATAAATATCATACTAATTTCTGTAATCATGTAAAACATATTCTATAACTGTACAATATTGAAATAATACCCAGGATGGATAGTTAGCTGGTATCATGTCTTAACCCTCATATGACAGGGTTGTGCGGCCCGCAGGCGGGACCTAGCAATGGTTGGTCGACCATGCTAAGTCAACATAAGCCTGTAAGTACGATGGGCTTGTCCCTCCTATTCCGAACCACCATTGGAACATCTGCACTACATTGAAGCCACATCGACTATAATCTCCCACACTCTATCTAAGATATGTGGTAGTACTAACATAAACTTGAACTTATACGTATAGCTACGGTACCATACTCTAAAATACTAAACTAAGTCATCCTGGTTCTGATAACATATAGTACATTTCATACTTTTGATACATAAATCTTTCGTATTTCTACGTAATATCTGACATGATCATATTTTCATGAATTCTAACATATCATACATAATTATGGCATCTACGTCGTTCATAAATCACGACATCTATGTCGACCATATCATAACATATAAATCTAGGCATCTATGGTCGTCATATCATAACATATAAATCACAACATTTATGCCGGTTATGTCATAGCATATAAATCACGGCGTCTACGCCGGCCATATCATAACTTACTAAACATAAATTTTCTGCAATGTTTAACATAATATTTTAAACCATAGTTTCTAAACTGCTTTCATGGTTTTTCTGAAAACTATTGTAACATGCTTATTCTGGAAAAATCATATTATTCTAGTATAACATAATTTTCATGGAAATCTATACTCATCCCACACAAATATGAATAATATTCTAAACATAAAATTTGATCTGAAATCATATTTCCTGATAAAATGTATTAAATCTATTTTCCTGTTCAATAGCAATATTCTCAAACCCTGTACTGCACATATATAATTTCTGAAAATAAATGTTGTATATTCAGAAATAATTTCATGCAAAATGCTGACTCAGTTTATCCCCTTACCTGGCTTACTAAGAAGCCAACCAATCTAAATAAACCTACTCTTGTGTGTGTGTGTGTGTGTTCCTAGCTCAACACCTTGAAATACACATTTCCCAGTAATTCAACATATACCAGTATAGCACCTTACAACACATTCCCCTTAGTCCAGAAATACCCAATAACTTATAAAACTTAAAATAACCAACTTACCCAAATTTTAGGATGGTGTCCGAATACTCCAAATCAAAATTTTGATCCAGCAGTATTGTAGAGAATCTTTCTAGGAGTAACGTGGCAACTTTGGATTGTCGAATCGACGAGAATTGAAGCTAGAAACCTAAAGAGAAGTCAGAGAGAAGATTTTTAGAGAGAAAGAGAGAGAGAGAGAGAGAGAGAGAGAGAGAGAGAGGGTTTTTTCATGCAAGTTCTTGCTAAACATCTGAGTTTGGTATATTTATAAAGTGCGGCCTCGTCGATGAGACATGTCACCTCGTCAACGAGTCCATGAAGGGAATTCGTCAACGAACTCGTAACCTTCATCAACAAACTTCAGACTCTGATAAAACCCTCTCGGTTTCTCTTCATCCACGAGACACGTGTCCTCATTAACGTTCCCAAGAGCCCACTCGTCAATGAATATTCTGTGCTCATCGACGAATCCTTGCTGAGCTCCCTTGGAAAAATCCTTTTTCTCTCTTTTCCTTTATTATTTAATTTCTATAATTCTCTGGCTCTCTACATACATATACTTCTAGTTCTCAAATCATATACATACCCGTTCATTCTGGTGTCATATACATACTCACTTATTCTCATATCATTTACACACTCTTTTATTCCTCATAATCATATTCATATTCTTTCATGTCTCATATTCATATTCACATATCCTAGCCTATGGGCGTCCACTAGCATATACCACGTCGCTTCTGTAACTCACGGCTGTTTATTTCTCATATCAATTTCACATTCTTTCATTTCTTATATTCATATTCACATTTTCTACCCTATGGGTATCCACCAGCATATAACATGACGTGTTTGTAACCTGCGAGTGTTCATTTTACTTTTCACCTTTCATAACATTTTCTAACTCATGAGCATCCACCAATATATAATAAACGTCACGTATGTAGCTTATGGCTGCCCTGAGGATATTCACATCATCATGTATTCACCCCACATGACCAGGTTGTGCGGCTCGAAAGCTACACCTAACTGTGGTTGGCCTACCCGGTTAGATCAAAATACATAACACATCTATAGTATGATCGGCCTACCCAATCTTGGTCCGGACCCCAAGGGGTAACACAATCCTTCTCAAGCCCAATCCACTGTCACACCACACTCTGTACCAAACGTGTGGTTGCACCAAAATAATGCTAGCAACGGTACCGTGCTCTAAATACTATGGTCCATTAGCGTTCTCATTTTCACCTTTCTATATTCATATTTCATCATTTCTGTATATCCCATCATATTAATAATATTCTTAGCATTTTCTATATCATTCTCATCTTATCAATAACATACTCAGCATTTTCTATTTATAATAGTTCCGTATATATCACATATATTTTTTTCCAATAAAACATATTTGTATAACACATTTTATCATATCTCTGTAAAACATAACTGTATATCTCATATTTCATTATTTTTATATACATCATATCCATATCAATCTCATGATTGTATCAAACATATCAGGGTTTCTCACATTATCATTTATGTATAAAAACATCTCCATATAATATATATATATATACACACACACATTCCATTTTATCACAATCCCAATATAAAATATTATTTCACATTCCTCTTGCCACACAATTTCGTCTAATATTCACAATACAATATTCATAGGGAAAATATATTCTTCTTTTTTTTCTTTTTTCTTTTTTTGTTGGAAAGAGCTGGAAGCCACCCACATAGCAACCCTGTCCCAAGTTTATTGATAACCCTCACTTATGGAAAAGGAAAATCATGGAAACAAAAGGATACTTGGGGCTCACATAATAACTAATAAAACACCCCATGCATAAAACAAAATGAAAAAAGAAAACAAACCTATACCAAAACCGAAAGGAAACCAACTAAACATACCTCATATAAGTCGTACCCATCTTATCCAATCTATAAAAACCTTTGATAACTCTAGAAAGTTGACTACTATTTGTAAACAAACTATTCCTCCCCATGGCACATTGTCAAGTCAAAGCATCTGCCACTTTATTCCCTTCTCTATACAAATGATTTATAGAAAAATTCACTCCCTCCAATAAACCAATAAGTTGCTCCCAAAAATCCCACAAATGCCATAAAGAGCATTTACTGGATCTTATCCAATTTACTACAATATTCGAATCACATTCAATGTCAATACTGGTATGGCCCAATTTTTTGCAAACCTTCATTCCTTCCATCACTACTCTCAATTCAGTTTCATTATTAGAACAACAACCAAAATATTTTAAAAAACCAAAAATAAAAGAACCTATACAATCTCTAAGGATGCCACCACCACCCGCCGGCCCTGGATTCCCCAAGCTGCTCCCATCCAAATTTAGTTTCAACCTCCCTTGCCTCGGTTTTAGCCATCTCACGCCTTGCATAGCTTTATTCTTTTTATTCACAATCTACACTTCCAGATTTTGCAACATCTGAACATCAGCATCATTTAAATGAGTCATAACTATTTACTTAAAACCCCCACCCAATTCTTAATGGACAGCCACACATCCGTACAACTCTCCAATTTTCCCTCCATTCTAGCTACACATCTCCTTCTCCACAATCTCCAAACTACAAAACAAGGAATCAAGCCCATCAATGTTGCTGATTGAGAGTATCGGGAAGCCCTATTAAACCACATTTGGACTCTTTCTTTCCAAATTTGGGGCCTAAGGAAAGGTGTTAGCTTTGGTGTATTTCCGAGAGGGGGGGTGAATTGGGTATTTAAAAATTAATCCCCTAGGTTTAGCTAATCTAGCAATATTTCACAACCTAAGGTCTTCCTATATACGCACACCCAAATGCGCAGAGAATATTCAAAAATTAAATCATTCTCTATAACATACACGTGCTGAAATGTAAAGTGCGGAAAGTATAAAGTACACGCACGATATGTTATCGGGGTTTGGCCAACTATGCCTACGTCCCCGCCTCTAGCTCGCAAGCCCGAGGATTCCACTAAAGGCTCACTTAAAGGGTGGAGCGGCACCGATTATAACCAAGTCAATTCAAGGGGCTGACCTCAACCAACACGCCTTAACAGGATGGCGCACCTAGCTTTCCTAACCAGGTCTAAGCCAATCCGAGACTATTTCATAGGGCTAGTCTCCCTCTTCAGGCATGTGCTTGGAAATACAACAGTATTTTTCTCAACCAAGTTGGTACAGTGATTGTTCTTTCATGTAAAGCAGATATGTACCTAAATATGCATAGTATACTTAATCAATCAGATACACATCAACAATGTAGGTAAATGTAAGCTCAGTGATGTGTATATGTGCAATCAACACTCAATGTTATGTCTATAAACGATCAAGCACAAGAGTGTTCTAACAAGGTATTTCTTTGAAACAAGATATAACAAATCTCAATACTAGATTAGGGTTTCAAAGATGCTGATCAAGTATTCAAACTAACTCAAAATATTTTCTTTTAGTGAAATAAGCACAGGAGTGGTTTGAAGTATATAGCTTGCAAAAAATTATTTTGCACACAAAAATAAAGCTATAGGAATCTTTGCAATGGCAATGCAAAGATCCTTAAGCTAATGAGATTTTCCCAACACTAGATTTATCAAATAAAAATCTATGGGAAAACTCTTGCTTAACTCCCCAAAATCAATGACAATCAATCAAGCAAAATAGTGAGAGTATCTAGCAATATCAAGGAATAAATAAACACTCACAGAATAAGATTTCTCATGGGAATGAAGGTGTTTGAGTGTTATGGGGTTGGAATGAACAAATAGGGTATAGGAAATTTGGGAGAATTTTTGGCTACTCCTATTTGCTAATCACCACTAATTTTTGCAAATGAACCCCTATATATAGAGAATGGGTAAATTATGACCATTGGGGGACACATAGGGTATTCTTAAATTTGTTAAAAAAGTTTAGCAAAAATTAACCCTGTTTAACCCTTTAACCTTGGTAAAAATATTAATCAACCCGAAGGAATTCGAGTGGCTGAACTTAAGTATGGTCGCCCGAATAGACACATCTTGAAAATTCATATAAAATAGTTCGGGTGCCCGAATTGTCATTCGGATGGCTGAACAAAAGTTAGAGAGTTAAGTCCAAGGTTTGGGTGCCTAGTCATATGTTCGGTAGCCCGAAATCATATAATCGGTCACCCGGGGCTTAATTTGAACTAAATCATTCGGTAGCCCGAGTTGGTGAAAAGTCCTTTTCAGGTAATTCGGGCGCCTAAGGGAAAAGTGTTCATTCTCATTTGGTAGCCCGAACTAAGGTCAAACTATTGACTTCTCAACAGTTCGAACGCCCAAGGTGATTTGTTCACTTGAGGTTCGGTCGCCCAGCCTCATTCATTTTATGCCTATTAAGTTCATTTTCATTTCAATTAATTCCCCTGATATGTTAAGTGATTATGGGGATTTTGTGCACAATGTGTAGGAACTTAGGGTCTTTTTAAGTACGCTCAAAAACCTGGCGTCAGTCGACCGAAGCCCTAAAGTCATTCAGCCCCTATGGTCATTCTACGGTCATTTTGAGCTTACAACTACCTACATGCATGACATGCAGAGATTATTACAGACCGTATACCTACTTATTATTACAGATCCAAATAATATAAATTACAACAATAAATAGTCTTCAGGGTCTTCAGGCTTTACTTTGTGTGCCGTCAATCGATTTTCTAATAATATACCTTCACACAAACTCAAAAGTCATCAAATACCAAGAGTATTTGTCATTATCAAAACTGGGTGTGACCTATAAGGTCAAAAAAAGGTACGCCTACCTCCACCGAAACCTTCCTCCAAACATCAGCAGCAAGATCTCCCTTATTCAAAATATGTTCCACATCTTCTTATTGCCTCATCTCACAACAATCACATGCCGAAGCAAGTGATACCCCTACCCTTCTCACCTTTTCATCAACACGTATGCACTCAAAAGCAACCTTCCACACATAGATAGCAATTTTCTTCGGTAACCATTTGTTCCAAACCCACTTTGCCTAATCAAACTTTGGAGCTCTAACTCTGATAACATCCCATGTCAATTGTGTATTAATCAAACATTCTTTTCTGAGAGCTATGATAGGATGTCCGAAGAGTTTCTAAGTTTTCCAACTCTTTCCATCACTTCTTCCACTTTATTAAAACCCAAAATCCTTTGCAAATTTTCCACATCCCACACATCATTAATAACCAAATCTTTTAATCTGATATGTGAATGTGCACCATCTGGAAATTCTGAAAAACAAAGGTCTTAAATCCAGAAACTTATCATACCACAATTTTACATCTCCTTCTCTAACCTTCAACTTAGATTTACTTAATAGCTCAGGCATACACTGCAGAATTTTCCTCTAAAAAAAAGAATCTGATCTATGTGGCATGTAAAGAGCAATGTCCTCCATTAACATATTTAGCTTTAAAAAATCTAGCTCATAAAGAATTTTGTGTTAATAATAGCCAACCAAACTTCATAAACAACGACCGTTGCACTTTTGAAATATCCTTTACTCCTATCCCCCCCCCTCGTCCACAGGAACACACAATTTCTTCCAAGCCCTCCATTTCATTTTTTCTTTCCCATCCTTAAATCCTTAGAAAAAAAAAAGGCAAACATACCTTGTATCTTTCTTATCAATAGTTTCAGGAAATTTAGAACAGCTAACAGATGCAGTGGCATACTCGAAAGCACAAATCTCAACAAAACTAGATGACCTTCTTGAGACAACAGTCTACTTTTCCAGCCCTCAATTTTCTTACTAATTTTTTGAATTAAAGGGTCAAAATGATAGCCCTTCAATTTACCATCCATGATCGGCACTCCCAAATACGTTGATTACGTGCTTAAACTGCGTAATTAGGTGCTTTAATTTAGGCATTGAGGCTTATATTTTTAATTAAATTCCTAATTACTTTCAATATTTTTAACACAGTGTCCTATTTATAATATTTGAGTTATTAAGATATTTATAAATTTTTGGCATTTTCTTTCATCGCAAGAAAATTATCAGGAGCTAAAGCCGGTACCAATTCGTAATTTGCACGTAATTTTCCTGTACAAGTTTCGATAGAGACGATTTGAAATCCTGGAGAAAGACTAGAAGATTATTTACAGCTTTTGTGTTTTGAGTTTTGAGAGAAACAGACTTTGAGATGGCCAAAATCATCCTCGTTTACTAAGGATAAAACGAAGTGGAAAGAAGAAAGGGAAGCAAAAAGAAAGAAAGAAAATTAAAAAAAAAAAAAAAAAATATGATGTGACCTAGCTATACAGCCAGGTCCAGGTGCTCCATTCATGTACATAGGGCAGTCCCCTTTGTAATGCGCCAAACCCTTAAACCAGGGTCCGGCGTGTTATACCTGATAAAATCCCTAATAATCCATAATCAACATATACGCAGCGGAAAATATAAATATAATCTCCACAAATATAACACCAAAGTTTTCTAAAATCTATTTACACACCATAATAAACTATACATCCACCTGTATTCAACATATATACATATCCCCAAAAAAACATCCAGCATTCACAATCATTCCTTTCTTATTATCCATAAAACATAAGACATAAAATATAAAATATTAAAAACATCATTAAAATGTTTATACCCTTTTTTTTTTATCTTATATCTCCCAAAAATACTATAAAAGCTCGAGCTCTCTAAGCTCGATCTCAAGGAGGTCCTGAAAAAAAAAATACATTTATATTCGGGTGAGACACATCTCAGTAAGGGAAGAAACAATATATGAAACACAGCATGTGGCTAACATGAGGTATATAACAACATAATATTTAACATTTGAAAATCTTTAACACAATTTCTAAAATCATTCTCTGATCCTAATCAAACACATGCAAAAGATTTAACCCACGATATTACCCAAAATAGGGGTGATTACTTGCTCATACAAGTAGTACCCCTCTGCTCTAATACCTAGGCAACCCAAAGGTCACAGTTAAAGCATACCAGGGCACTCACCTTACTCAGTAAGCTCTCAAGTGATAAATTGATCTCGTACTCACACAGTTCACACAAAAGTTTACTGACGGGTCATCAAATATTCATTCAAATATATTTTTTATTTTCTCATTTTATTTATTCTCGGTTCGTCGCAAATCTGGCTCTTCTGGAGCCCGTATCTCACAAAACTCAAAACATGAAAGTTGTAGATAATCCTTTCTCCTTTCTCCAGGGTGGTCTCGATTGTAGATAACTAACACATGTTCGTATCAATCAGAGCTCGGACGGAAAAGTTATGTACGAAATACGAACAGGTGTCAGTTTTGGTTCCCAGGAATTTTCCTGCGACAAAAAATTACCAAAATTTCATAAATAGTGCAATAAAGTTCAAGAATGATGATTTTGGCACTTTATTAAAATATTGGATAATTTTGGACATTTAATTAAAAATATAAATCATAAAGCTCGGGTTAAACATCCAATTACACAGTTTCGGCGTGTAATCACACCCCCCAACTAACGTTTTTCTAGTCTCTAGCAAATGACGTGAATGAATCTCAGGGTGGTGTCTAGAACTACATACTCCGATGATCATGAAATCAATGCACATGCAACACAAGCATATCATTTCACATACGAGAATACTACTGAATTTCACACAAGCTCATTCATATTCAATGCACACGACTCCAAAGCACGTCACTCATGCAAGTTTCATCGTTTATATGTGATTTGAAAGTAGTATACTCTCATGAAGTTAATCAGTGGCACATTCAAAGTTAATGCAATCATATAAGTTCGAGTATAAACAGGTAAACTCTCGAGGTGTGTGTGATGTGTGTGACTCAATACACCTAGGACGCCAGTGGACACCTACAGAACGGTCGCTTTGACTCGGCCTAACTGGTATACCCTCAAGAACACTCAAAGAAAATGGGTTCACTCATTATATGTGAGGAGGAGTGTTGCGATCAAACATCCCACATATTAAAAGGAACAACGCTAAGTATATGGAGTGGACTAGTCTGGAAAGGATCTAGCCTATCTATGAGATGTCGGGTCCTTCACCCTAGCATCTTCTCACCTACTCGCCATATCCAACTGAGACCACCCTAGATCAACTTACTCACAAACTTGTCGTGAATACATCTGAGGCATTAACCGGATGAAGCATCTTCATATGTGGAAAATATGTGTCGTCCTTGACTTTTTGTGATATGTATTCGAGCCGACATTGACATTTCATTTCATGTGCATGTGTATTGCTTTTTTTTTTTTTTCTGCTCATTCTTTATTTTCTATCTTTTCTTAAGCAATAAGGACAATATTACACTTCTTTTGTAATCTTCATACCATCAATGGGAATTGAGCTCAAATAGGGGTCCATAAATTAAGTCTATCTCTAGGGGTGGCTCAGCCTTCACATCTTGAGTAGACTACAAGACTTAGGTTTCTATCTCCCCACTAATTGTCACCTCTAGGCTAGCAGATCAAAAACAAAGACTAGTGTACAAAGGAATCATCCCAAAAAAGAGAATTGAGTTCTATGAACTCTAATTTGTTATTAACGCTCAAAAGGACGATAAATAGCTCAAGGATATCTCACAAGGTGTCATAGTCGCCACGGGTGTTCTCTCAGTTCTCACAAGGAACCCTAAGTGCAATGATTCACGTAAATGTGTTTATTTGGCCTCGTGAGATGCATGTAGATACAAGAAATTATATAACCAAATTAACACGAATGTACTACCAATCGATTCTTCATGGAGTCATAAGATCATATAAAGAGAAAACTACACATGATTGACTCAAGTGTGTCATTCTTAAGTTATGCATGAGTATGTGAAAGGTATACACAGTGTTAAGCATGGCATAGTGCAGTGTAATTCCTTCAATACTCCTCCTTTATTTCTCTCTTTCTTTTTGATTTTTTTTTTTAAATAATATGAAACTCGGTACATGTACGTGCACAGTGTCACATGCGAATGCTCACCCCCCCCCCCCAACTAAAGTGGAACATTGTCCTTAATATGAAAGCACAGGGGAAAAAAAATTTTGCACAATAAACAACTAATGGAAAAGTACTACTGACTAATGTAACAAGAAAGAAAAGGGAAAAACACAACTAAAACAAATAAACGAAAAAAATAAAGATAAAAAAAAATAAAAAGAAAACAGTAGCAGTGAAAAGTCAGAGGACTCCCCTAGGGTCTTGCAAAAGCAAGACCTCTGGGTCGACATCGAATGGGGTCATGAAAGGCTTTAGGCGCTGTCCATTGACTGTGAAACGGTTGCCATTCTTCGGATTTACAATCTCTACCGTACCATGAGAATGAACTTTTGCAACAATATACGGACCACCCCACCGGGATTTCAATTTCCCAGGAAACACATACAGTCGGGAGTCATAGAGTAACACTTGTTGAGAAAGGAAAAGTTGTTTTTCTTTGATGTTCCTATCATGTAGCAACTTCATCCGCTCCTTAGCCAAACGAGCATTATCATAAGCGTCCCTTCGAGATTCTTCAAGCTCGCATACCTGCAATTTTCTTAAACCTGTGGCATCATCAAGTGAAAGGTTAATCTGTTTGATAGCCCATAACACACGATGCTGAATTTCAACAGGTAAATGACACGCCTTACCATATACTAACCTATAGGGAGACATCCCTAAGTTTGTCTTGAAAGCTGTTCGGTAGGCCCAAAGTGCATCAACAAGTTTTTCTGACCAGTCCTTACGGTTAGGACACACGGTTTTCTCAAGTATCGTTTTGATCTCTCTATTGGCCAATTCAGCTTGACCATTGGTCTGAGGGTGGTAAGGGGCAAAGATTTGTGGGTAACACCATACTTTTGCATGAGTTTTTCAAAAGGTTTGTTACAGAAATGGGACCCTCCATCACTAATGATTGCCTTGGGCATGCCAAAGCGTGCAAATAATTCTTTGAGAAAACGTATGACAACCTTGTGGTCATTGGTTCGACAAGGTATTGCCTCCACCCATTTAGAAACATAGTCCACAGTGACCAAAATGTAAGAATGCCCAAAAGAAATGGGGAAAGGTCCCATAAAATCAATACCCCAACAATCAAAAATCTCAAGAGTCAATATGGGGGACATAGGCATTTCATTCTTGGAAGTATTTTTCTTAATTTTTGACAGGCCTCACATGCTTTACAAAAATTTTTAACATCTTTAAACATGGTGGGCCAGTAGAGTCCACTTTGTAATATTTTTGAAACAGTTTTCTTAGCAGCAAAGTGGCCTCCACATATCCCACCATGGCAAAAATGCATCACAGAATTAAATTCATCATCTGGAACACATCTACACACCAATTGGTTAGAACAATATTTGAACAAGTATGGATTATCAAAATAATAATGTCTTACCTCAGCTAGGAACTTATGCTTGTCCTGGGTGAGCCAATGGTCTGGCAGTCGGTCGGTGACGAGATAATTCACAATGTCGGCGAACCATGGAGCGCGTGACACAGCAAAGAGACGTTCATCAGGGAAGTCATCATTCAAAGAAGGGGACAACAGTACCTCGGGTAGCTGCAACTGAGAAAGATGGTCAGCTACAACGTTTTCCACACCCTTTTTATCGCGTATGGTGATATCGAATTCCTGGAGGAGTAGAATCCACCTGATCAACCTGGGCTTGGCGTCCTTCTTTGCTAATAAATATTTCAAAGCAGAGTGGTCAGTAAAAATAATGACAGATGCACCAATGACATAAGAGCGAAATTTTTCTAAAGCAAAAACAACAACTAGTAACTCCTTCTCAGTGGTAGTACAATTTCTCTGAGCATCATTCAAAGTTCGACTGGCATAATAAATAACCGACGGCTTGTTATCAATTCGTTGACCTAGAACAGCACCAAGAGCCTAGTCGCTAGCGTCGGTCATGATCTTAAATGGAAAGTCCCACCGATTAGGTTGCATGATAGGCGTAATAGTCAAATGTCTCTTTAGTGTTTCAAAGGCATGTTGACAATCATCAGTCCACAAAAATTCAGTTTCATTTTGCAACAAGGTACATAATGGTTTAGCAATACTACTGAAACCCTCAATAAAACGTCTATAGAACCCAGCATGACCAAGGAAGGAGCGAATATCCTAGACTATCTTAGGGATAGGTAACTGAGAAATCAACTCTACCTTGGCCATGTCAACTTCTTTACCACGCTCAGAAACCAAATGTCCAAGTACTAAACCACTACGTACCATAAATTGACATTTTTCCCAATTTAGAAGTAAATCCTTTTCCTCACATCTTTTCAAAATCACAATTAACTGTGTTAAACAATGATCAAAAGACTTACCGAACACAGAAAATTCATCCATAAAAATTTCGCACATATCATCTAACATATCAGAGAAAATACTCATCATACAGCATTGGAAAGTAGCAGGGGCATTGCATAGACCGAATGGCATTCTGCGAAAAGCAAAGGTACTAAAGGGACAAGTGAAGGTAGTCTTCTCTTGGTCCTCAGGTGCTATGGCAGTTTGATAGTAACCAAAAAATCCATCCAAGAAACAATAAAAAGAATTACCAGCTACTTTCTCTAATATCTGATCTAGGAAAGGTAACGGGAAATGATCTTTTCGGCTAGCCAAATTCAATTTACGATAATCAATGTACATTCTCCAACCCGTTACTTTCCTAGATGGGATCAATTCTCCATTAGCATTTTCAATGACAGTCAAACCAGATTTTTTTGGAACTACTTGTGTTGGGCTTACCCATTTGCTATCGGAGATCGGATAGATGATGTCAGCAGCTAACAATTTCAGCACTTCATTTTTTACCACCTCTTTCATGGATGGATTTAGCCTCCTTTGTGCATCTCAAACTGGTTTAGCGTCTCCTTCGAGGAAGATGTTATGAGTACAAATGGAAGGGTCGATACCCTTGATGTCAGCGATAGTCCATCCAATCGCTCCTCGATGCTCTCGAAGTACCTGCAATAATTTAGTTTCTTATTCATGAGTAAGGTGTGAAGAAATTACCAGAGGGAATGTGCCGTCTACTGGACCCAAGAAGGCATATTTCAGCTCGGCAGGCAATGGTTTCAACTCAAGTGTTGGAATTTCTTCTGCAGATGACTTCAGAATTTCTGGTAGATCAATGGCCTCAAATGTAGGCTTACGCCAACTACTTGTATAACTCGCATCAAACATATGAGGACCACTATCTGGGATCTGTTCCTCTGATTCTAGCAATAATGCATCAATCCCTTCAAACTGCGCAAAAGAGTCATTTTCAAGTGCGACATCGACGTCGAGTACCGACAGTAGCTCTGAAGTGTCTAAGTCATCTATCACATCTACTGCATGAGTATCTGTGTCATCACACCCACTTGACATCCTATGAGCATTAAAAACATTCATTTCCAGTGTCATGTTCCCAAATGTGAGCTTCAGGACTCCGCTCCGACAGTTAATTAGGGCATTTAAAGTAGCAAGGAATGGTCGCCCCAAAATGACAGGAGCCTGATAAATGGTGGAAACAGGCTATTGCATATCCAAAACAACAAAATCCACGGGATAGTAAAATTTGTCAACCTGAACCAAAACATCCTCAACAATACCTCGTGGAGCCTTTACAGATCTGTCTGCCAACTGTAGCATCATAGTAGTTCTCTTCAATTCACCTAAACCCGGCTGGTCATATAATGAAGACGGAAGCAGATTCACACTACTCCCTAGGTCAAGTAGAGCTCTCCCGATACGTGATTCACCAATTATAATAGGTATCGTGGGGGAGCCAGGATCTCTAAGTTTCTGTGGAGTCTGACTAAGAATCAATGCACTGACCTGCTTAGTTAAGAAAGCCTTTTTCTTCATGTTCAGTTTCCTTTTTACGGTGCATAGGTCCTTTAGAAATTTTGCATATGCAGGGATCTGCTGTATGGCATCTAAAAGTGGAATATTGATCTTCACCTGTTTGAATATCTCCTGGATTTCTGTATGATACTTATTCTTTTGACCAGATGTCAACCGCTGAGGGTACGGCACCACAGGTTGGTATTCCTTAACTGGCTCATCCTCTTTTTTATCTGACTTTGTTAAACTTGAGTTGGCCTCATCTGATTTTTCTTTTCCTTTATCTGTCTCATTTGTCACCTCAGGTGTCGGCGTGGTTGTTTGTTGGTCAGTTGCCATTTCAGGACGGGGAACTTCATTTCCACTTCCCAAAGTAATAACTGCTTTTGCTGACTCAAACGTATCCCCTGAAACATTGTGCACTGACTGTTGTGGCTATCTATATACCTGGGATTAGGCTGAGGCTGTGTAGGGAATTTTTCTTTTTCCAGGGTATTAAGCTGTGTACTCATCTTGCTTACGACATCTTTCAGTTCTCCATTGGTCGTAACTTGCATTTGCATGAATTGCTGGAGCATGGTTGCCACCTGCGCTACACTATCATCTGAAGCTTTCTTTACTGGAATGGGGACTAACGCTGGTTGGAATCCTAGTGGTGCGTAGCTCCGAGAAAACTGTTGCGGTTGATACTATAGTTGAGGAGCTATAACTGGATTGTATGTCGGTTGCGGAGGCGGTGCATATGATTGAGGTGCCTGCTAATATCGTGAAGATGATGGACCAGGATGATCATTTCTCCATTGGAGGTTTGGATGATTCCGCCACCCCGAGTTGTAAGTGTTTGAGAGCGGCTGATTATGCGTCTTGTTAACCCAATTTGCCGATAACACCTGATCAGATCTTCTCTCTTGCAACACAGGTAAGAATTGACAATGCTGAGGTCTGTGGTCTAAAGTCTCACAAATCGTGAAAATATCAGCTTTCGACTTTTCGGATTCCATGACTTCCAATTTTTTAGATAACGCAGCTACAAGGGCCTGTAAGCTAGTGTCCTCTTTAACCTCATATCTGCCCCCGCCACTGATTGCTCGGATAGGTTGGGTAGCTATCGGCACCCATTCAGGTTGTGCATTCCACTGCTGGGCACTCTCAGCGAGATAGTCTAAAAATGATAAGCCCTCATCTGATTTCGTACAGAAGAACATCCCATTGCACATAGACTGGACAAATTGTTTGCACACAGGGGTTAAGGCAGTAAAAAAATAATTCACTAACCTCCATGATTCGAAACCATGGTGCGGACATATGTTCATCAAGTCCTTGAATCTCCCCCAACATGCCTGGAATGTCTCGTCATCTTTTTGCATAAACTGACTGATCTGCTCCTGTAGGTACTGAGTTCTCTGAAGAGGAAAAAACTTGTGTAAGAACTCACACTGCATTTCAGCCCAGCTAGTAATAAAGTTAGGGCGCAAAGAATTAAACCATATTTTTGCCATGTCTTTCAGAGAAAAGGGAAACAAATGTAATTTAATGTATTCATCAGTCCCAGCCCTATTAATGAAAGTGGTGCAAACCATCTCAAAGTCTGTCAAGTGTTGGTACGGACTCTCAGAGTCCATCCCGTGAAATTGGGGAATCACAGATAACATGCCATGCTTAAGAGTGAAATTCGGTGCATCTTGTGGCAACACAATGCATGAAGGTGTAGATGTGCGTGCAGGCTGTAGAAAATCTTCAAGTGTACGTGGTGTATGTGCAACCATAGCTTCTTCAAAATAATGGCCAAACAGATTATTCAGCTCAAATTCATAATCACCCGCAGGACTAACAGGTAAACAGTCAAACTCGGTGCTATGTGTATCCTTACTGGTGCTAGGTGAAAGTCTACACAATAGATTCGAATTATCTCGAACCCAGGGCATCAAACATCACAATCGTCAGCAGAAATCCACTAACACGACAACAGAAAAAAAAATTTCAATTTTTCAATTTTCAATTTTTTTCATTTTTTCTATTTATTTGAAAAAAAAACAAAAAAATAATTGGGAGAACGCATAATTCAAAATTAAAACTAGAAAATCCCCGGCAATGGCGCCAAAAACTTGACTCACTCGAAAAATGAGCAGCTCGAAAGCTATCCCAAGTATAGGAGTTATGTCGTGTAATATTAAGCCCAAGGGTTAGATCGTCTCCTCAGGGAATGCGTTTAATCTCAGATTTTACGTTCTTCCAATCGAAATTAAAAAAGGTACTGAACTCAGTTCAGATTCGGGATTTTCAAAGTTTTGGAGAGTTAAACAAAAACTTAAATTAAAGTCCTAAAACTAGCATGCTTCAATTTAAAGAGTACGTAGGAAGGGAAACTCTAATCTACCTAAGGGAACATCGAAACACGCGCTCATTAAAAATGTTAACATTGTTCATGGAATTAAAGCACATAATGGAAACTCAATTAGACACAAACGCACATACTAAAATCGAACCTTTAACAAAACTATGAAAATTAAATCAAGCATCATATTTTAAACGCAAACACAAACTCAACGAGAATTCAAAACACACAAACAATACGGAGCGCGATAAAAATATAAACTTAAATAAAATGGACCCTAACTAAACCGGAACTCAACAAAAAGATTAAACTTTCTCGAAAAAAACAACTAATTAAATTCTTTAAAAAAAGAAAAAAAAAACACTTTTATTTATTTATTTATTTTTATTTCATAACGAACCCAAACTTAATCCGATTAAACAAATAACTTAAACAACAAAAACTAAATACTAAAGCAAAACACACTAACATCATATTAATATTCAGTCAAATACTAATTAAAGAACAAAAGATAGAGAAGCAAAACTGCATAACTTGATAACTTAAAAATTAAAATAACAATCAACTACATAAAAAAAATTAAGAGAGAGAGAAACAGAGAGTGGGTGTGCAGGAAACTCTCAGGCCTACTAGAGTATATTCTGTGGACTGGTGGAGAAGTGGGCTGCTCTGCTGCTGCTAGAGACTGACCGGAGAAGCTGCTGTGTCTGACGGATACTCACAGGATGCTGTAGCAAGGGATGCTGTGGAGAGGGAGTCTGCTGTGGAGGAAGGGTGCTCGAGCTAGTGGTTTTCTACTGCAGAAGAGGAGCTAAAGTGGAGTTGCTGTTTGGGTTGCCGGAGCACGAGAGTTGCAGAGGATGCTGCTATTGTTTGCTGTGCCGTGAAGCTGCTACTGTGCTGGAGAAGTTGCTGCAAGCTGCTGTGATGGAGATACTCCGGTGGGCTGAGGAGGACTGCTATGGTGGCTGGCCGAGGGTGGAGAGGACTAGCCGGACTGTTATGGAAGGAGACTCGGGAGATAGGGGAAGGCAAAACTAAGGAAAAACAGGGGAGAAAGAAAGGGAAATAGAGAAGGAGCAAAGCAGAAATTGAAACAACAAAAAAAACAAAACCAAAGAAGAAGAAGAAGAAGAAGAATAGCAAAGGAGAGGAGAGGAGAGGAGAGAAGAGGATTTTTTTTTTTTTTTTGGAGCTGCACTGGAGGAGTTTAAAAAGAAAATGCAGAAGCCCTACCCGGATAGCACTGACCCGACCGGGTCACATCAAATATTCATTCAAATATATTTTTTATTTTCTCATTTTATTTATTCTCTATTCGTCGCAAATTTGACTCTTTTGAAACCCGTATCTCACAAAACTCAAAACACAAAAGTTGTAGATAATCCTTTCTCCTTTTTGTAGAAATTTGAATTGTCTCGATCGGAGCTCGGATGGAAAAGTTATGTATGAAATACGAACAGGTGTCAGTTTTGGTTCTCGGGAATTTTCCTGTGACAAAAAATTACCAAAATTTCATAAATAGTGCAATAAAGTTTAAGAATGATGATTTTGGAACTTTATTAAAATATTGGACAATTTTGGACATTTAATAAAAATATAAATCATAAAGCTCGAGTTAAATGTCCAATTACGCAGTTTCGGCGTGTAATCAGCTGTTTTACCCAGCATTTTTCAGTTGTTACACATTTACCCAACATCTTTCAGCTGTTTTATATAGCATCTTTCAATTGTTTTATCCAGCATCTTTCATCAGTTTTACCCAACATTTTTCAGCTGTTTACATGGTTGCATTAACACACACAAGCAATATAGTTCATATCATGTTTTTTTCACAATGCATTACTTACTTAACCTGCATCTCATACATTTAACATATATTTGCACAGAATCTCATGCCACACAGTTTAGCAATAAAATTCATACATTGCCTTCAAAATAAGCCAACAAACATTTAATGTTTATATACAGAAAATACCTTTCATTCCTGACATAATTACCCTGAAAATATTTTTCCACTTTTATTAGTTCATTTTCTCATATTCATATCTAATAAACAGCCCTAAATTCGAAAAAAAATATAATTTAAATGGTTGGTATTTTAAACTCATTCCGAGACATATACACGTATATGTAACACAATTCATTTTCCATTAAATTCATAAAAATTCTGATTTAATATATATTTTTCCCTTTTCTGATTTCTTGAACTATGCCAATAGGTATCCCGAAAAATACCTACGGCGCTCATCTGGACCCTGAATCAAAATCCTAATTACATTAAATTAATCCTACATAAAATACTATTTTAATATTTCCTAGGCCCTTAAATGCCAAATAAACAGTTATACTCTCAAATATAGCCAAATTACCAAAATTTTCAAATCCCACTCTTACTTTGGAGTGGGGCCTAGAAAACCCCAATTGAAAAATTACCTACTCCAAAATGACGACGTTGATGACTAGGACCCCGTGGTGGTGTCTGATTGTCGATTTAACAGCAGATTTAACAAGAAATTGAGAAATTAGGGGAAAGTTTCCTTACCCTAGGAATGATGTTTACGCCGTTCCCACGACAAATCCGCTCCAGTAGAAATGTCTTTGGTGGAGCTAAGAATCCAACAACACCTTCCGTTTCCTAATCGGCACTCGTTAAGCAGACGAAATTGAGGAGAGAAAGAGAAGTGGAGACGAAGACGATGGAGAGGAGGTGAAAGATGAACGCCTGGGAGAGGAGGGGCTTGCGCTGTTCCTCTGCAAGTTTTAGGAAGCTTCAAGCTTCCCCTTTTTCTAGTTTTCATTCTTTCTTTTTCTTTTTTTTTTTCTTTACTTACTTTATCATATAATATAATAATATATATATATATATCATATTATTTATTTAATACACCATATTTAATAATACTTAATTAATTGATTAATTTATGATAAATAATTTTAATTTAATTTAATTTTTTTATTTCTTTTATTTGTTTATTTAATTAATTGATTTAATAATGTTCAACTAATTAATTGATTAATAACTTTAATTTATTAATTAATTAATTTTTTTTATTTTTTTTTTTTCGGGTTGATACATTCTTCCCTCCTTTAAAAAATTTTGACCTTGAAATGTTGCTAACCAATCAATCATTTCCTCATTTCAAGAATTCCACCCATTTCCATATAATCCAATTTAAATATCAAACACCAACTTGACCACAAATCATTTGATCACATCACCTAAATTATTCTCCTTCAAATATTTTTCTCCCTAAATCAACCAACCTAACCTTCGAATTCAAATTTCAAGTTCTTATTTCTCTGCTCAGAAACATCACCATCAATGGATTTACCATGATTTTCTGAAGCTAACTACTTCTTCAGAAAAACACAGAAGACCATCAATGGATTTCTACCCTCAAACTTACGAAATACAACTCAAAATTCCTAACGATATCTTAATCTACCCATCTCTGTACTTATCGCAACTCAATTCTATACTCTGGTATAAATCATTCCTAACATAATACTCTAATATTTCCATATCCAAGCGATGTGAAATTAATCACACTTGCGGCTGGACATTGCTCTGATACCATAAAGTAACGCCCTGAACCCTTAAACCCGGGTCCAGCATGTTATACCTAATAAAATCTCTGATAATCCATAATCAACATATACGCAGCGGAAAACATAAATATAATCTCCACAAATATAATACCAGAGTTTTCTAAAATCTATCTACACACCATAAAAAACCATGCTTCCACTTGTATTCAACATATATACACATCCCCAAAAAAACCTCCAGTATTCACAATCATTCCTTTCTTATCATCCTTAAAATATAAGACATAAAATATAAAATATTAACATTCCCAAAAACATCATTAAAATGTTTATACCCTTTTTTTTTCTTATATCTCCCAAAAATACTATAAAACCTCGAGCTCTCTAAGCTCGATCTCTAGGAGGTCCTAAAAAAAAATACATTTATATTCGAGTGAAACACATCTCAGTAAGGGAAAAAACAATATATTAAACATAGCGTTTGGCTAACATGAGGTATATAACAACATAATATTTAACATTTGAAAATTACCAACACAATTTCTAAAATCATTCTCTGATCCTAATTAAACACATGCAAAAGATTTAACCACGAGATTACCCAAGGATAGGGGTGATTACCTGCCCATACAAGTAGCACTCCACTGCTCTGATACCTAGGCAACCCAAAGGTCACAACTAAAGCATACCAGAGCACTCACCTTACTCAGTAAGCCCTCAAGTGATAAATTGATCTCGTACTCACACAGATCATACAAAAGTTTACTGGCGAAGGCTCCCAATAATAAAGAAATCTACCCGCCCATACAAGTAGTTTTCCTCTGTCCTAGCACGTTATGCAGCCTACTGCTACACCTGATACAACTAGGGCACTCGCCTTTCTCAGCAAGCCCTCGAGCGAAGAGTTTGCCTCGCCCCAAGGTAACATGTTCTACAAGCATAAATACCACTAATACCATAATACATTATTCTTTCTGTCATTGTTCAACAATTCACCTATGTTCATATTCATAACTTTAATATTTCACTTCATTTCACTTTAAGTAACTCTTTCCCATTTTACATTGTTCACATTTCACATTTTATTTCCATTTCATTCATTTCCCTTTTCATTTCATTTCATTTCATACCCAGCATCTTTTAGCTACTTTACCCAGCATTTTTCAGCTGTCATACATTTACCCAGCATCTTTCAACTATTTTACCCAACATTTTTTAGTTATTACACATTTACCCAGCATCTTTCAGCTGTTTTACTCAACATCTTTCAACTGTTTTGCGCAGCATCTTTCAGTAGTTTTACCCAACATTTTTCAGCTGTTTACATGGTTGCGTTAACACACACAACCAACATAGTCCATATCATGTTTTATTCATAATGCATTACTTACTTAACCTACATCTCATACATTTAACATATATTTGCACAGAATCTCATGCCACACAGTTTAGCAATAAAATTCATACATTGCCTGTAAAATAAGCCAACCAACATATAATGTTTATATACAGAAAATACCTTTCATTCCTTACATAATGACCCTGAAAATATTTTTCCACTTTCATCAGTTCATTTTCGCCTATACATATCTAATAAAGAGCCCTAAACTCGAAAAAATATAATTTAAATGGTTGGCATTTTAAACTCATACTGAGTCATATACACGTGTAACACAATTCATTTTCCATTAAATTCATAAAAATTTTGATTTAATATATATTTTTCCTTTACCTGATTTCTTGAACTACGCCAATAGGGATTTCGAAAAATACCTGCGGCACTCACCCGGACCCTGAATCAAAATCCTAATTACATTAAATTAATCCTAAATAAAATACTATTTCAATATTTCCTAGGCCCTTAAATGTCAAATAAACAGTTATACCCTCAAATATAGTCAAACTACCAAAATTTTCAAATCCCTCTCGCTTTGGAGTGGGGCCTAGAAAACCCCAATTGAAAAATTACCAATGTCAAAATGACGACGTCGATGACTAGGACCCCGTGGTGGTGCCTGATCATCGATTTAACAATAGATTTAATGAGAAATTGAGAAATTAGGGGAAAGTTACCTTACCCCAGGAATGATGCCTACGCCACTCCCATGACAAATCCGCTCAAGTAGAAATATTGGGGACGGAGTTAGGAATCCAACGGCACCTTCCGTTTCCTGATTAGCACTCGTTAGGCAGACGAAACTGAGGAGAGAAAAAGAAGCGGAGACGGAGATGACAGAGTGTTGATTCAGGTGTAATCCAAGAGGGGGGGTGAATTGGGTATTTAAAAAATTCTAAGGCACTTAGTTACCTCTTACACCCTTCTTATAAATTTACCAATAAACTCTTGTTACTCAATAACTTAAGTGCAAGACTATCCTATCTATGCATGCAATATACACAATTAAATGCAATACTGAAAATAAAGAGTGAAGGGAAGAAAGAAGACAAACACAGTTTTACGAGGTTCAGCTGACTTGGCCTACGTCCTCGCCTTGAGCAATCACTCAACGATTCACTAAAACCCTACTCTTTAAAGTGGGACGGAACTAAAACCCTACTCCTTAAAGTCGGACGGAGCTTCCCGTACAATCCTCTGCTTACAAAAGGCACAACTTCCTTCTACTACACTGCTTACAAGAGATACAGCTCTCTCCTCACACATCGGTTCGCACACCGAACCGTGTATACAATAGAATCAGGAAAATACACTCAAAAACAATGCTTCAAACAAAAGCTGGTAAGTACAATTCAAATTCCTAAAACATTAACATATGATATAACTTGAAGCTTGTGAATGTATGAAAACAATAAAATCGTTTTATGTATGATATGCTTCAACACACGAATCCCTTTTTTAACCAAAACTTTCAAGTAAAGATAAATTCAAACTATTTTGGAATAAACTAGGGTTCTTGGTTCACTTTGCAAAAATGCACACATATATGTTTGAAGTGAACTAGTTAGCAAAAAAACTTTGTCTTGAATATAAACTCAATCAAAATCACAAAATTTTATTTCATGTACTCAATCACAAACAAAGTATATTAATTTTCAGAAAATATCCCTCAATTAAAATTATAGTTATAAGTACCAAGGATATTTAATCAAGCTCTTATATATCTAAAATATAAATCCTTTTAGAAAACAAACACTTGAATCACACCCTTCAATCAATCACACACCATAAATCAAACAATGATCTTGTTTAAAATAGTTATGTATATGTATAGGTACTTTCAAGATCACCCTTTTTGTCAAACTAGGTTTTGCAATAATAAGCTTTTTGAAAAATATATGTATATTTATATGCTTTTGAATCTAAATTTAATCTACCAAGTTAGATAAACTTTCTCAAGTAATGATCTCTTAAAAAATTAGTTTTTGTACGAATAGGCACACTCAAGATCAATACTTTTCAATAACAAGCAATGAGATGAGATGAAAGTTCACAAGACTAATAACTTGAAAGATCAAACCTCAATACTAGATTGAAGTACAGTAAAGTAAACAAGTTCGCTTTGAAAACCTGATTTGATTTGCCCAAGCTTGAATATTTGAGATTGGTGTATAGGCAATCGAATAGCACTTAGAGTAGATTATCAACAATCTTGCAACAAGGTGTGTTCTTCTCTTTCTTGTGTGTCTAACTTGTTGTTCTACGGTTTAGATATTCATAATATATAGTATATTACCCTTAGGATTGATCTCAGCCGTTGGATCAATAAGATAGCTTGCGAGTCCTTTTAATAAAAATTTGATTTTTAGGCTTTCCCGCTAGTTCAGGCAACCGAACTCGACTTCAAGCTCCTAACATGGCAACTTTAGGCGCCTGAGGTTCCAAGGTCAAGCAACAGAGGTACCTCTGTCAGGTTCTGTCTTTCCCAGTTAATTCTTCAGGCTATCAAACTTAATCTTCAGGCTATCGAAGAAATTCTTTAGGTGCCTGAGGATAACTTCAGGCTACCGAAGTCCCCCTTTTTTATATCCTTTTTCTAATTAAAAAAATGCTCTACTCTTTTTCTTGGGCCTTTTATAAAACATATATTTCATGATTTTCCAAACATTTCTAGGTCCATGAAGGTTCCCTAATGATGTACATGAAATGCATGAATCCTAACAATCATTCTAAGTTATGAGCCTCAAATTAAATCATATGAAAATGTAAGTAGACGAGATCTAAATACCCATTCCCAAGATATTCTTGAACTTTGCCGCTTACATCTTGATTCTCGTACTCTTTGATTTCCATGATGCTTTCCAAGATTTGTAGACTTTACTTTATGGCTTCCATGACTCTTTATCTTTCCATGTATGCTTAATGTAAGTCATGTTCACAAACTCAATGCACAGAAATACCAAGTGATTTGTCATTATCAAAAACCGCATTGGACTCATAGAGTCAACACAGAGAGAAGGTGAAAAATGAACGCCTGGGAGAGGTGGGGGGTTGCGTTGTTCCTCTGCAAGTTTCGGGAAGCTTCAAGCTTCCCCTTTTTTTTTTTCTTTCTTTCTCTTTTTTTTTCTTTATTTACTTTATCATATAATATAATAATAATATTATATATATACACACACACACACACACACACACACACACACACACATATATATACTTTAACCATTATATTTATATATATATATATCATATTATTTATTTAATACATCAGATTTAATAATACTTAATTAATTGATTAATATATGATAAATCATTTTAATTTAATTTAATTTTTTTATTCCTTTTATTTATTTATTTGATTTAATAATGTTTAACTAATTAATTGATTAATAATTTTAATTTATTAATCAATTAATTAATTAATTTTTTTTAATTTTTTTTTTTCGGGTTATTACACCCTTCCCCTTTATAAATCTCCTTTTCTCCCCCTCTCAGCACCACACCCTCTTCTTCTCTTTTCCCTTCTTCCTTCTCTCAACCCTAACTCTCCTTCCCTTCTCCTCTTTTTTTCCCTCTTTCTCGACCTCACAACAACCAACCTCCCTTTCCCTCTGACTCTCTCGACTCTCTCTCCCTCTTCTCCCCCTCTCTTCCTTTTGGTCTCTCCCTCCTTCCCTCTTTGTTGCTATTTGAACTCTAATTGTTGTTCCAGTGTGCTATGGCCGCCGCTTCTGCTAGAGATCACCACCAAAAGCCTCTCTACCATAGTCATGTTGGTTTGCTGAAGTTGAGGAACCCCCCTTACCTACTATAGCTCTCTACAAAAGAAGGAGACATCCACCGTAGCTACTGGCCACCGTAGCTACTGCAACCAAGACCTCCACGGCCAGTCTCCCCTAATGTGGCTGCAGCTTCTCCTTCTTCTTCCTTGCTTTCTGAAGCATCCACAAGCTCGGGGAGAACCCTCCTGGTGCTCCAGAAAACCAACCCGATAAGCTAGCCGCTTGCAACACCAGCAACAGCTTTGCTCCAAGCATCTCTCTTTCTTTTCCCCTTCTTTCTTTTCATCTTTCCTTCCCTTTTCTTTAGTTTTTTCTTTTATTCTTGCTTTAACTATTTCATTGAGTATTTCTATTTTTAAATTGAGTTTTAGTTAAAGTTTTAATTTTGAATCTTTGTTCGGGCATTATTAGTATTAAAGCTTTTTCTTTTAATTTTTTTCTCTCAATTAAATTTAGCATTTGATTTAATTATTGTTTGAGTTATTTAGCTAATTGATTAAATTCTGATTTGGTTCTAGAAAAAAAGAAAGAGAGGAATAAAATACAAAAAAATAAATTTTTTTTAGAAGTAAAATTAGTAGTTTTTCTTAAAATTTAAATTTTGTTTGTTGAAGTTCGATTTAGTTTAGGGTTAATCTTATTAAAGTTTCCATTTTTACCATGTTTAATTATTGTTTAAGTTATTAAAGCTTTAATTTCTGTTCGAGCTCTTGTTTGCATTTAAGTGTTGATCTTGATTCGGTTTCTTTATTTTGTCAAAAGTTCGATTTTTTTTTATTTGCATTTGTGTTTGATTGAGTTTTTATTATTGCGTGTTTTAATTATGTGTTAATGTTATCATCTTTAGTTTTTATTCCTAAGTTTAAATGCATGTTTCAATTCTAGCCTAATTAAGCGTAGGATTTTCGTTTCTCGTTATTAAATTCAATGCATGTTAGGATTTAGAATTTAATTTGTATGTTCGTTTAATTTATCAAAGGAAATCTCAAAAATCAAGAAAACCTGAATATGAACTGTGTTCAGTGCCCTTTTGTTTCTTATTTTCTAATTAGAATTACATAAAATTTGAGATTAAACTGCATTCCGTGAGGAGACGATCTAGCCTTTGGGCTAAGTATTACACAACTGAACTCCTATACTCGGGACAGCTTTTGAGCTACTCATTTTTAAAGTGAATCAAGTTTTTGGCACCGTGGCCAGGGAGGGAAGTTGCTACATAACAGGAAAATCAAAGACAAACAACTTCTCCCTTCTCAGCAAGTGCTTCTCTATGACTCCAGATTGCATGTGTTTCCTGGGAAACTAAAGTCCCGATGAGGTGGCCCGTACGTCATTGAAAAAGTTCATTCTCATGGCGTGGTAGAGATTGTAGATCCAAAGAGTGGCAACTGCTTCACGGTCAATGGACGGCGTCTAAAGCCCTTTATGACTCCATTCGATCCAAATAAAGAGGTCTTACTTCTACAAGACCCTAAAGGAGTCCTCTGACCTTTCTATCTTACTGTTTTTCTCTTTCATTTTTTTTTTCTCTTTTCTTTTCATTTTATTTGTTTTTATTTGCATCTTATTTTTTTCTATTGCATTAGTTGGTAATGATTTTCTACTAGTTTGTTCACCCGTGCACAATTTTTCTATTTCCCCTATGCTTTCGCATTGAGGATAATGTTCCACTTTAGTTTGGGGGGGGGGGGGTGAGCATTTGCATGTGACACTGTGCACGTCTACTTGCTGGGTTTTGTATTAATTAAAAAAAATGAGTTACACAATTATGCCATGATCAACACTAACTTATACCCTTCACATACTTGCATATAACCTAAGAATCACACACTCGATTCATTTATGTATAGTTTCTCTTTATATGATTTTGTAACTCCACAAAGAATTGATTGGTAGTACACTCGTGTTAATTTAGTTATATAAACTCTTGTATTTACATGGTATATCATGAGACTGAATAGACACATTCATGTGATTCATTGCACTTAGAGTTCCTTGTGAGCACTGAGAGAACACCCGTGATGACTAAGACACCTTGTGAGGTATCCTTGAGCTATTTATCGTCCTTTTGAGTGTTAATATCAAATCAGAGTTCATAAAACTCAGTTCTCCTTTCTTCTAGATGATTCTTTGTACACTAGTCTCTGTTTTTTACTTACTAGCCTAGAGGTGACATCTAGTGGGGAGATAGAAACCTAGGTCTTGTAGCCCACTCAAGATGTGAAGGTTGAACCACCACTAGAAATATACTTAGTTCATGGACTATTGTATGAGCTTAATTCTCATGAGTAGTATGAAGACAACAAAAGGGGTGTAACGATTGTTCTAATTGACAATGAAAAGATAGAAATTGAAGAATGAACAGAAGAAAAAATAAGAAAAATAGAAATGCACATGAAATGAAATGTTAATGCCTGCTCCACACAAATACCACAAAAAGTCAAGGACACGACACATGTTTTCCACGTATGAAGATTCTTTATCCGCTTAATGCCTCAGATGTATTCACGCCTAGTTTGTGTATAAGTTGATCTAGGGTGGTCTTGGTTGGATATGGTGAGTAGGTGAGAAGATGCTAAGGCGAAGGACCCGACACCTTACAAATAGGCTAGACCCTTTTCAAACTAGTCCACTCCACACATTTAGCATTTATTCCTTGCAATATGTGGGATGTTTGATCGCGACACTCCTCCTTACATATGACGAGCGAACTCATTCCTTTTGAGTGTTTTTGAGGGTATAACAGTTAGGTCGAGTCAAAATTATTGTTCCATAGGTGTCCACTGCTATCCTAGGTGTAATAAGTCACACACATCACACATTCCTTGAGATTTCACCTATTTATACTCAAACATATATGACCGTATTAACTCAGAACTGTACTGCTAGTTAATCTCACAAGAGTATGCTTCTCTTAATTGCTCTATAATGATGAAACTTGCATGAGTGACGTGCTTCGGAGTTGTATGCATTGAATATGAACGAGCTGGTATGAAATTTGGTTATATTCCTGTATGTGAAATGGTATGGTTGTGTCACATGTGCATTCATTTCATGTTTTCTACAGTTAGTATTTGTGGATACCACCTTGAAATTCATTCATGTTATTTGCTAGAGACTAGCAAAACATTAATTGGGGGGTGTAATTACGCGCTTAAACTACATAATTAGGTGCTTTAATTTAACCATTGAGACTTATATTTTTAATTAAATACCTCATTACTTTCAATATTTTAACACGGTGTCCTTTTTATAATATTTGGGTTTTATTGAGAAATTTATGAATTTTTGGCATTTTTTTTACCACGGGAAAATTATCGGGAGCTAAAACTAGTACTAGTTTGTAATTTGCACATAATTTTCCCGTTCGAGCTCTAATCGAGATGATTCAAATTCCAAGAGAAAGATGAGAAGATTATATACAACTTCTGTGTTTTGATCTTTAAAAGAAACGGGCTCTAAGATGGCCAAAATCATCCTCGTTCGCTAAGGATAAAACGAAGATGAAAGAAGAAAGGGAAGCAAAAAGAAGAAAAAAAACTTTAAAAAAAAAAAATTGATGTGACCCGGCCATGCAGTCGAGTCTAGATGCTCCATCCATGTGTGTAGGGCAATCCCCCTCCCCCTTAAAAGAATCTGTTTTTCTCCTCTCAGCATTACACCCTCTTCTTCTCTTTTCCCTTCTTCCTTCTCTCGGCCCTAACTCTCCTTCCCTTCTCCTCTTTTTTCCCTTCTTCTCGGACACACAACAACCAGCCTCCCTTTCCCTCTAACTCTCTCGACTCTCTCTCCCTCTTCTCCCCCTCTCTTCCTCTTGGTCTCTCCCTCCTTCCCTCCTTGCTACTATCCCGAACTCCAGTTGCTGTTCCAATGTGCTACGACCACCGCTTTTGCTAGAGATCACTGCCAGAAGCCTCTCTGCCATTGCCATGCTGGTTTGCTGAAGTTGAGGATCCCCCCTTACCTGCTATTGCACTTTGCAGAAGAAAGAGACCTCCACCATAGCTACTGGCCACCGTAACTGCTGCAACCAAGACCTCCACGGCCAGTCTCCCCAGCTGTGGCTGCTGCTTCTCCTTCTTCTTCCTTGCTATCTAAAGCATCCACAAGCCCGAGGAGAACCCTCCTGCTATTCCAAAACACCAACCCAATAAGCCAGCCACTTGCAACTCCTTGCTCTCCTGCAGCCAGCCACCTGCAACACCAGCAGTAGCTTTGTTGTTGCCATAATAACCCGAGCATCTCTCTCTCTCTTCCCCTTCTTTCTTTTCTTCTTTCCTTCCCTTTTCTTTAGTTTTTTTTTTATTCTTGCTTTAACTATTTAATTGAGTATTTTTATTTTTAAATTGAGTTTTAGTTAAAGTTTAATTTTGAATCTTTGTTTGGGCATTATTAGTATTAAATCTTTTTTTTATTTTTTTTATTTTTTTTTCTCTCAATTAAATTTAGCATTAGAATTAATTATTGTTGGAGTTATTTAGCTAATTGATTAAAGTCTGATTTGGTTCTTTAAAAAAATAAAAATAGGAATAAAATACAAAAAAAATAATTTTTTTAGAAGTTAAATTAGTAGTTTTTCTTAAAATTTAAATTTTGTTTGTTGAAGTTCGATTTAGTTTAGGGTTAATCTTATTAAAGTTTCCATTTTTATCGTGTTTAGTTATTGTTTAAGTTATTAAAGCTTTAATTTCTATTCGATCTCTTGTTTGCATTTAAGTTTTGATCTTGATTCGAGTTTTTGATTTGGTCAAAAGTTTGGTTTTTTTTGTTCACGTTTGTGTTTGATTGAGTTTTTATTATTGTGTGTTTTAATTACGTGTTAATGTTTTCATCTTTAGTTTTTATTCCAAGGTTTAAATGCATGTTTTAATTCTGGCCTAATTAAGCGTATGATTTCTGTTTCTCATTATTAAATTCAGTGCATGTTAGGATTTAGAATTTAATTTGTACATTCGTTTAATTTATCAAAAGAAATCTCAAAAATCTAGAAAACCAAAATCTGAACTGTGTTCAGTGCCCTTTTGTTTCTTATTTTCTATTTGGAATTACGTAAAATTTGAGATTAAACTGCATTTCCTAAGGAGACGATCTGGCCTTTGGGTTAAGTATTACACGACTGAACTCCTATACTTGGGATAGCTTCTGAGCTGCTCATTTTTAGAGTGAGTCATACATAAAAGGAAATTTACCTTCAATAAAACTAGTCTCTTATAGAATTTCTCCCTTCCTCTAAGCACCCAACTTCTTTGAGAAAAAAATAGCTGATTTATCTTTATTCACCCTTTGGCCAGTCCGGTTTTCATACTCCTTGATCACTTCCATTAACTGTCTAACATATTTTTTACCATCATTAACAAATATAACAACATCATCCGAGTACATTAAATGTAATATAATAGGAGCACCACTCGGATGCGCAAATGGTAAAATCCAATTCTCAGTTATATTTTTTTTTAATTAATCTAGAAAGAACTTCTTCCATGATGATGAAATCATAAGGGGACAATGAATCCCCCTACCTTAAACCCTTTTTTGACTTGAAGAAACCCTTGTAGGTGCCATGCATCATAACAGAAAATCGTGGAGTAGAAATACAATTCTGAATCAACTTATAAAAACAATATGGAAAACCAAGAGCATGGAAAATCTAATCTACCACCTGCCACTCCACTTGATCATATGCTTTGATCAAGTCAAGTTTTAGCATCATATTGCCTCCTCTCACCGGCCTATGTAATAATTTTTTCATCTCTTGAGCAAGCGTTATATTTTCAAAAAATACTCCTCCTTTTCACAAAAGCAGCTTGCTCAAGTGATATTAAATCACCCATCACTAACGATAGCTTGCCAACAAGGATTTTGGAGAAAATTTTATAGATTACGTTACAAAGGCTTATCGGGTGAAATTTATCAAAAGACTAAGGATCTTTTACTTTTGGAATAAGAACTATATAAGAGGAACAAAAATACTAAGGCAACATGTCACCTTTGAAGAACGCCCTTACCACTTCCATCACATCATTTTTAATAATCTTCTAGCAAGTAAGATAGAGAGAAGACCCAAAACCATCCGATCCTAGGTTACGGTCCATAGAAATAGAAGAAATAGCTGCATATACCTCCTCCTCAATCGGTTATTTTTTCAACTATCTTATAGAATCCTCAAAAACCACCGATTGGATAATACTATTCAGATTTGGCCTTTGCACTAAACTATTATGCCCTAAGAATTGCTCAAAATAATTCATAGCCTTATCATGAAACATCTAAATATTTTCCAGCACCGAACCATCAAGAAGCACCATTGAATTCACACAAGAGTTACACCTTCTTTGTGCAATCACCGCATGGAAAAACTTAGAATTTTGGTCACCATCAATTAGTCATTTCTTCTTTGCTTGCTGTGCCAGCCTTGTCTCTTCCCTTCTATACCATACCCCCAATTCAACCTTAGAACCAAGGAACTCTTCTTCAACTTATTCTGAGTACACTGTCTGCAGTAAATTCTCACATTTTTCCACTCTTTCCTCCAACTCTTATATGATACCACCAACATGACCAAAAGTATGTTTATTCCACACCCTAAGCCTTTATTTTAGCCTTTTCAAATTTACCTGCCAATTTACAAAACCGTGAATCTGCCACTATATGTTCACTCCAATATGTTTCAGCCATTTTCAAAAAATCCCCATGCAACATCCACACGTTTTGAAATCTAAAAGGTGCTGGCCCATACCTCTCTATACTCGCATTAGTTGTAATATGATAGGAGAATGATCTGAAGTATTTCTTTTCAATAATGATGTCTTAACTTCACCGTATTTTACAGAAAAAACATTATTAATCAACACCCTAATAAGTTTCACCCAACTTCTCGTCAATCCTTGATGACCATTACACCAGGAAAATTGACTTCCTTTGAATCTAAGATCCAATAAACCACATCTATTAATACAACCATTGAATTCAGTCATAGACGAACCCAAACGAGGTTGACCTCCCACCCTTTCCTCTCTAGCCGAATTACATTAAAATATCCCATAACAACTCAAGCGACATCAAAACTCGAAATCTCCTAAAGTTCTTCCCATAATTCTCTTCTCTCAATATGATAAAATTTAGCATACACAAAGGTAAAAAGTAGAGAGCTTCTATCCTTTGTTAACAAAACTGTCAAACATTGATTTGAAGCACCTACCCAATCAACCTAAACATCATCTTTCCAGAACAGCCAAATCTTCCCACCCTCCTCTACATTAGAACAAAAATTAGTAAATTGCAAATACACCGCCCACCTTCTTATCTTCTGCACATCTTGAAAAGGTTTAGAAACAGCCGAAATTGAAGCCTTTTGATCTTTCATAATTTGTTTTAATCTTCTCTTCGACGTGCCCAACCCTCTTATTTTTCAATCATAAGTTCAATTTTTGAGGCACTACCTTAGCCCTCTTTGTAGAGACCTGGAAATAACAATTAAATATTAGAGAGAAAGTAAAATTAATAAAGGACAAAGCAGGGTTCATCGACGAACGCCCAGGTTTCATCAACGAACTCCTTTATATTGTTTGTGGACAAGCTTTAGTGCCTCGTCGACAAAAAGATACCAAGGGGGGGAAATTCAAACCCTTTGGTTTGTCAACAAACTCATCATCCTCTTCAACGAACACCCTTCACAAGTTCGTCGACAAGTCCACGTGTCTTCTCAATGAAGCCACATGGAACAGCTGCCTATTTATAGCCAAAAATTCATTTAACAGCGAGAAATTCTTCTTTTACCTATTTCTCTCTCTAAAATTCAGTTTCTCCACCTTCTCGCTAAGATTTCAGTCCCGTTTTTCCCCATTTCAACAATCAAAAGTTACCACGATGATCCTAGGGAAATTCTCTACAACTTAGCCAGAGCAGAATTTTGGTTTAAGTAGTTCAGGAACCATCCCAAAATAAGGGTAAAAAGGTTATTTTAGGGTCTTCATGGCTATCACGCCTTTCTGAACCCAAATTTTGAGTTATATGAAAATATGCTGAAGTTTAAGTTAATTAAATTAGGGTGTTGTGATTTTAGGGTTTGGGTTTCCAAACACCACAGGCATAGGTTGAGGATTCCAGCGGGTGTTTTTTCAGGAATTCAGGTAATATTGTTAATTAACTAGTAGTTTAGAATTTTATGGATAAAGAGATAGGCAAGCCTGGGGAAAGTGAGTATAGTTGTCATTTAGAGTTGGGCTGATTGATTTGGGAAAAAATATAATTTTAGGGTTTTGTGCTTTGAACATAGCAAGGGTATAGATTTTGAGTTTAGCAGGATTCACAAGAATCAGGTAAGACAAATATGCTATACTAGTTGTGACGATCCAAAAATTACACCATTTTTTTTTAAATATTACGCTGATACCCCTGTTATACCTGCTATAGCATCTTAGGCGTCATATGGGATCTAAAGTATCCCTGTACACAAATTGACATACCTATGCAGTAGAAAACATAAAGTCATACACCCATATATATATATACAATACCATAATTTAGTGTTTCCAAACCATATATACATATTTACATATCTCCCCAGTACCATTCACTCAAAAACATAAACCTGTGAATACACTTACCTTATAGGCAGGGAAAACAAAAGGCTTTCTATCTCCGAGCCTCATCTGCTCGCCTAACTGGTTCACCTGAAAAATGTTAGTTTGTTGGGATGAGACGACGCTCAGTAAGTGGAAATATGCTATTACTAGTGTGTAGCAACCGAGTTGCATAAACACTATAATGACAATAACGAAAATTGTATAAGCTAGCAAATCAATATAGAATATAACTTACATCTATCATAGTTTAAAATATAACTGTATCATCTGAATTTTTCTATGTATCATACTATATTTGATGAAAATTCTGTAAAACTGTATACATATACATAGCTGATATTTTTCCCTGGAAAACTATACGTCATGATTTAACCCCTCATGACAGGATTGTGCGGCCCATAGCCTTGACTTAACTATGGTTGGCCTACCAGGTATTAAGTCAACTGTACTCTACCCATTCTCAGTCAGTCCAAATTATGTCCTCTCCTAAGCACGGAACTAGAAAATGACCTCGTCAAACCGGGCCCCCTTAACCCAGAGTTCTAAGGAGACTACAACCACTTCGAGTGCGGTTGATGGAATCCACATACTATTTGAGATATGTGGTTGCACTCTGATATAAAAATAGCAACAGTACCATGCTCTGCTGACTGAATCTGTCTGAAATATTTCATCAGGGATCTGATACTGTATATATACTATTACTATAATTACCCTACTATCTTCATCATGTTTCAAAAATAAACGTAACACTATAAATCTGAACTAGAAATATTGTAATATCTAAATAACATAATTGCAGTATCTGACTGTTATAACTGTATGTCTTACTGTAATATCTGATTGCATAATCTGCAAAATCTGAGTGTTATGGTCTTAGGAAACATGGCATTCTGTAATTACTGAAACATACTGATCTGAAAAATATCTGTAATAGTTGTCTAATAAGTATCTATCGGGTAAATATAGGTCTATATATGTATATAATGTAAATCATAATATTCTGGAAAAAACTATATATAAATTTTATATCAGGCAAATATCCACTCAGGCCACATAAATAATAAAAACTCACATTCTAGAAAAACTAGATAATAAACGGACATATATATATATATATATATATATATAAATTTTCTAATAACCTTGCTAAAATTCCTAGCATAGCATATTTCCCTTACTTGGTTTCTAAAAAGCCCCTACAAAGTCTAGTCCTGCACCCGCAGGGTTCCACGTTCAATATCCTGAAAACAGCATCTCCCTGAACAAAACCTTAGTATTCCTTTAACTACTACATTTTCTATAACTATGGGAAAGGCAAATACTAAATAAAAATCCTTACCCTGAATTTGGGAGAGAGTTCAAGTCCGTCCCACCAACAATCCACTCCGGCAGACTTGAAGAGAACTTCCCCAAGAGTGTCGTGGTGGCCTCAGATCTTCAAACCAGTGAGAGACAGAACCAAAATCGAAGAGAGAAGAGGAGAGGGTCAGTTTTTTAGAGAGAGAGAGAGAGTTCTAGTGGGATTTTCTACGAAAAATTTAGTTTTTGGCTTACTTACAGACCCAGATTTGTCGACGAGATACGTCATCTCGTCAACGAGTCCATAAAGGAAGTTCATCGCCGAACATGAACCCCTCGTCAATGAATTTCAAACTGCCAAAACCCCCCTCTCGGCAACTTCTCGTCGACGAGAAACATGTCTATGTCAACGATCCCCAATAGGATATTCGTCGACGAAGTTCTACATTCGTCGACGAGACCCTTTGAGCCCCTTTTTGAAATTTTCCTTTCCTTCTTCTATTATTATTTAATTCCAATAATTATATGGGTTATTACATTCTCCCCTCCTTATAAAATTTCGTCCTCGAAATTTACTGTTTGTATTGAACACCATCCATTAAAAAATATAGGCTACTTATTTTATTACTTACCCTCACTTATGGCAGAGGAATACCGTGGTTACATTTAGGGTTCTGGAATATTACAACTATATTTATAAAATAAAATTCTTCCAAAACCAAAACACTACCTATCCTATAGTCTAAAATTCAACTATACATTCACTACTCTGTACTCAACAAAATAAAACTATCATTACTTGAACTTTACAAATCACTACTATACCCCACTAAATAGATATGGGTATTTCTGTCTGATTTCCTCTTCAAGCTCCCAAGAAGCTTCCTCCACCACGTGATTCCTCCACAAGACTTTTATTAGTGGTATTTTCTTACTATGCAACTCCTGTTCTTTTCTGTCTAAAATCTGTACTAGAGCTTCCTCATAAGCTAGAGCATCACATAATTCTAATTCTGCATAACTGATGATATGGGAAGGATCTGGGATGTATTTCCTTAATATGGAAATATGAAATACATCATGTATTATGTACAAACCTGGTGGTAAAGCTAGCCGATAGGCAACTGACCCAATCTTCTCAAGTATTTCAAACGAGCTAATAAACCTAGTGCTCAACTTACCCTTCTTCCAAAACCTCATGAATCCCTTCAATGGTGCTATTTTCAAAAACACATGGTCACCCACTTTAAATTCTAGTTCCCAGCGATGAGTATTCGCGTAGCTTTTCTATCAACTCTGTGCTGCACTTATTCTATCTTTAATAAGTCAGACTTTATTGTATGCCTGCTGCACTATTTCTGGCCCCAAAACTCGCCTCTCACCTAGCTCATCCCTGTATAGAGGAGAACGGCACCTCCTACCATAAAGCGCCTCATTAGGTGCCATACCTATGCTAGCCTAATAGCTATTATTGTAGGCAAACTCAATCAGTGACAAATACTGGGTCCAGCTACTCCCAAAGTCTAATACACACGCTCGCAACATATCCTCAAGTACCTGAATCATTCTCTCTATCTAACCATCTGTCCGAGGATGAAAAGAAGTGTTGAATGCTAACTAAGACCCTAAAGCCTCCTGCAAGCTCTTCCAAAATTGTGATGTAAAGCTTGAATCACGGTCTGAGACTATAGACACTAGCACACCATGGGGTCAAATAATCTTTTGAATGTAAATCTATACCAATCTGTTCATAGAGTAGCTAACTTTAATAGGTAGAAAATGAGCTGTCTTCGTTAGTTGATCAAAAATTACCCAGATGGCATTCTGACCGTGCGGTGCTAGCGGTAGTCTAGTGACGAAGTCCATAGATATGTGGTCCCGCTTCCACTCAGGAATAAATAATGACTATAACTGCCCTGTCGATCTCTCGTGTTCAGCCTTAACCTATTGGCATGTTAAACACTACTGCACAAATTCGGCAATCTCCTTTTTCATGCCACTCCACCAGAAATACTCTTGTAGACCCCTATACATTTTAGTACTGCCAGGATAGACTGTGTATAGAGATCTGTGAGCCTCTTTTAAAGTCGTTCTCCTAATATTATCATTAGCAGGCACACACAATCTAGAGCGAAACCTTAGAGCTCCATCATTAGAGATACTGAACTCCTCTCCCAGACCATCCGTACTCTGGCTATTACCTCTGCTAATTTTGCGTCATCACCTTGAGCAACCTTAATCTTTTCATATAACGTAGGCTACACAATTAGGCTGGAAATAAATTTATGACGATCATCCTCTACTAACTCTATGCCAAGTCTCTCCAAATCCATCAGGATCGGATGTTGAACCTCCATAGCTGCCAGTGCTGGTCCTATTGATTTTCTACTCGGACCATCTACTACCATATTTGTTTTCCCTGGATGGTAACTAATAATGCAGTCATAATATTTAATAAGTTCTAGCCACCTTCTTTGCCTCATATTTAGTTTATGGTTAAAGAAATATTTTAAGCTTTTGTGGTCCATGAAGATTTCGCATTTCCCTCCATATAGATAATGCCTCCAGATTTTTAAAGCATAAACCCTTGCGACTAATTCTAAATCATGCACAGGATAGTTCTTTTCATATTCTTTAAGTTGGCTAGATGTATAGGCTATGACTCTTCCATGTTGCATTAACACGCATCCAAGACCCTTCAAAGATGCATTACTGTATATCACTAATCCATCCTCCCTCGATGGAATAGCCAGTATCGGTGCTGAAACCAATCACTGCTTTAACTCTTGGAAACTCTACTCATAATCACCAGTCCAATCAAACTTCACATTTTTCCTCGTAAGTCGTGTTAATGGACCCAATAATCTGGAGAAACCATCTACGAAGCATCAGTAGTAGCCTACCAAACCCAAAAAACTCCTGACCTCCTAGACATTTCCTGGCCTTTCCCCAACTCACCATTGCCACTATCTTACTCGGGTCAACCGATATACCACCCTCGGAGATCACATGCCTGAAGAAAGTAACCTGCGTTAACTAGAATTTACATTTCTTGAATTTTGCATACAATTCTCTTTCTCTCAATTTCTGTAACACCAGCCTCAGATGATGCTCGTGCTCGTCAAAACTCCTCAAGTAGACCAGTATATCATCAATGAATATAACAACAAACTAGTCCAAGTACCGATGGAATACTCGATTCATTAAATCCATAAATAATGTTGGTGCATTAGTCAACCGAAACGGCGTCACCAAAAATTTGTAATGCCTATATCTGGTTCGGATTGTTGTTTTTGAAATATCCTCCTCTCTAACTTTCACCTGATGATAACCAGACCGCATATCAATTTTGGAGTAGACCTTGGTCCCCTGGAGCTGATCAAATAAATCATTGATCCTAGGAATAGGATATTTATTCTTGACTACCAGTTTATTTATCTCCCTATAATCTATATACAATCTCATGGTCCCATCTTTCTTCTTCACAAATAAAACTAGTGCTCCCCAGGGAGATACACTGGGCCTGATAAATCCCTTATCTAGCAACTCCTATAACTGATCTTTCAATTCCTTTAATTCGACTAGAGTCATAGGATATGATGCTTTAGATATCGGTGCTAACCCTTACAGTAGATCCACGGTAAATTCAATCTCTCGGTCTGGTGGTAAGCCAGGCAATTCCTCTGAAAAAATATCTGGAAATTCTCTAACTATTGATATATCAGCTTGTTTTAATTCTTCTTTTGGAAATTTCATTATGTAGGCAACATATCCCTGGCAACCACCCTGTAACAATTTCCTCACCTGAATAGCTGACACAAACTGTGGCGAGGCACATACACGTGAACCCACAAATCTATATTCTTGCTCACCCAGGAGTCTAAAAATCACTTCTTTTTTATGGCAATCTATGCTGGCGTGATTAGTTGCTAGCCAGTCCATGCCCAGTATTACATCAAACCCCTGCATATTTAGTACCATGAGATTAGCTGGTAGTACTTTCTCCTAAATGCATACTGGAAAGTTCCGAAGCACCTTCCTATATCTTACCATAGATCCTGTCAGCGTGACCACAAACAAATCTACATCTAATAACTGTGCCTCTACCCCAGTTACTCTAACATACCCCGCCGATATAAAGGAATTGGTGGCACCTGTGTCAAATAAAACAATAACTTTATATGATAATATAGTAAGTGTACCCATGACAACGTCTCCAATAGTCTTGGTGTCTCCCGGCGTCAACGCATATACCCTCACTGGCGTCGTGTTCCTCTGCTGGCCTCCACGAGGTGCTTGATGACCACTCCAGTTTGGTCTGGGAGCTAGTGCATATATCGGTGGCATATGATATGATTGAGCCATAAGTTTGGGTCTCCCACAATTGCTACAGACATTCTCCCCCAACCGGTACTCACCTGGATGTCTCCGCTTACATCTAGGGCAAGTGGGATAAGACTCTCCACCTAGAATCCATTGTGCTCTACCATCTTCCTCTGACCTCCACCCAATCTACCTCCTCTCCAAGGGCCTCATTTGGACCCCGCCTAAAAACTCAAGGGTGCGGTCCTCTTCTTCTAACTATGTATCTCAGTCTCTTTCGGCAAATTCTCCTCTGCTATTATGGCCCTGTCAACCAGCTTTGAAAAGTCCTGTATAGTTTGTACTGCCACCTATCAACAAATATCTCGCCTCAAATTCCTCTCAAACATCCTGGCCTTCTTAGCTTCATCTGGAACAATATAAGGGCATAAATGTAATAATTTGATAAATTTCACCGCATACTACTGGACTATCATCGATCCTTGGGACAAGCTCAGAAATTCCTATACTCTAGCCTCTCTAACTGAGGTAGGATAGTATTTATCAAAGAATATGTCCCTAAATCAGGTCTAGGTCATTGGAACTAGAATTGATATCTGCTCCTCCAATAATCTAGTGGTTGTCCACCATCTCTGAGCCTCCCCTATTAGCTTATACGTAGTATAAAGGACCCTCATCTTATTGGTGTTGTGAAGTACTGTCAAAATATTCTCTATCTCCTACACCCAATTCTCCACAACTACAGGATCAGCCGCTCCTGAAAATGCTGGTGGATTCATTTTTGTAAATTTTTCAATCGTGCACCCCTAAGATGGAGATCGACCTCTCTGCTCCTTGGAGCTCCAAGAGATCTCAGCCATGACCTGCTAAGCCACACTTTGTAACATAGCATCTGAATCCCCGCCTCCTGCACCAGAAGGCCCAACTCCATCATCACAACTAGCGTGAGCACTACTAGCTCCTAGGTCCATCCTGCAATATTACCAAATTATTTTGAGTATCTGAACCTTACAATACTATACTAACTAAAATACCCCTAACCTTTTATCACTAATTTAAGGTCGAGCCCTACCGTATGAAAAAAGAAATCATCGGTAGTTTACTATGGTTTTCCTGGATTCGTCACCCTAGGAAAATCACAGAAACCACCCTGAAACTCTACCTCCAAACTGCAGAACAGAACCCTAAATTCTCATTCTAATTTCCAAACATTAATTCACTGATATCTTGTTCCACTATTCTTAAGATCCTATTTCTAAATTCTAGTATTATTTTCCGTTGTACTCTAGAGTCTACAGAACCTAACAACCTAGGCTCTAATACCAAACTGTAACGACCCAAAAATTACACCATTTTTTTTAAATATTACTCTAATACCACTGTTATACCTGCTATAGTATCTCAGGCCTCATATGGGCACTGAAGTATCCCTGCACACAAATTGACATACCTATGTAGTGGAAAACATAAAGTCATACACTCATATATACATATACAATACCAGAATTCAGTGTTTCCAAACCATATATACATATTTACATATCTCCCCAGGACAATTCACTCAAAAACATAAACGTCTGAATACACTTACCCTATAGGCAGGGTAAAACAAAAGTCTTTCTATCTGCGAGCCTCATCTGCTCGCATAACTGGTTCACCTAAAAAATGTTAGATTGTTGGGATGAGACGATGCTCAGTAAGTGAAAATATGTTATTACTAGTGTGTGGCGACCAAGTTGCAAAAACACTATAATGACAATATCTGAAACTGTATAAGCTGGCAAATCAGTATAGAATATATAACTTACATCCTTCATAGTTTAAAATATAACTATATCATCTAAATTTTTCTACGTATCATACTTCTAATATCATACTATATTTGATGAAAAATCTATAAAACTGTATATATATACATAACTGAGATTTTTCCTTGGAAAATTGTATGTCATGATTTAATCCCTCATGACAGGGTTGTGCAGCCCGTACGCTGGACTTAACTATGGTTGGCCTACCAGGTAAGTCAATTGTAGTCTAACCATCCTCAGTCCGGCCAAACTGCGTCCTATCCTAAGCACGGAACTGGAAAACTACCTGTTCAAACCGGACACCCTCAACCTAGAGTTCTGGGGAGACTACAACCACTCCAGGCATGGTTGACGGAATCCACATACTATCTGAGATATGTGGTTACACTCTGATCTAAAAAAAAAAAACAACGGTATTGTGCTCTGCTGACTGAATATGTCTGAAATATTTCATCAAGGATCTGATATTATATATATACTATTACTATAATTACCCCCATTGTCTTCATCATGTTTCCAAAATAAACATAACACTATAAATCTGAACTGGAAATATTGTAATATCTGAATAGCATAATTGTAGTATCTAACTGTCATAACTGTATGTCTGACTGTAATATCTGACTGCATAATCTGCAAAATCTGAGTGTTATGGTTTTAGGAAACATGACATTCTATAATTACTGAAACATACTAATCTGAAAACTATTTGTAATACTTGTCAGATAAGTATTTGTCGGGTAAATATCTATTTATATATGTATATAATGTAAATCATAACATTCTGGAAAAACTATATAAATTTTATATCAGGAAAATATCCACTCCGGCCACACAAATAATAAAAACTCACATTCTGAAAAAACTGGATAATAAACTGACATATATATACAAAAGTTTTTTATAACCTTGCTAAAATTCCTAGCATAGCATATTTCCCTTACCTGGTTTCTAAATAGCCCCTACAAAGTCTAGTCTTGCACCCACAAGGTTCCACGTTCAATATCCTGAAAACAACATCTCCCTGAACAAAACTTCAGTATTTCTTTAACTACTACATTTTCTACAACTATGAGAAAGACAAATACTAAATAAAAAGTCTTACCCTAAATTTGGGATGGAGTTCAAGTCAGTCCCACCAACGATCCACTCTGGCAGACTTGAAGAGAACTTCCCTAGGAGTGTTGTGGTGGCCTCAGATCGTCAAACCAGCGAGAAACAAATTCGAAATAGAAGAAAGAAGAGGAGAAGGTCAGTTTTTTAGGGAGAGAGAGAGAGAGAGAGAGAGTTCTAGCGGGATTTTCTACAAAAAATCGGGGGTTTTTGGCTTACTTATAGACGTGGATTCATTGACAAGACACGTCATCTCATGACAAGTCCATGAAGGAAGTTCGTCGCCGAACATAAACCCCTTGTCAACGAATTTCAGACTGCTAAAATCCCCCTCTCGGGAACTTCTCATCGATGAGACACTTGTCTATGTCAATGATCCCCAATAGGATATTCATCGACGAAGTCCTGCATTCATTGACAAGACTTTTTAAGCTCCTTTTTTGAAATTTTCCTTTCCTTCTTCTTTTATTATTTAATTCCAATAATTATCTAGGATATTACCCTAGTATTTTTTGAAATTTTTACTAGTAAAATATATGTATTTTGGGATATAAATTCAAGATGTTTAAAGGTATGAAATTATGGGTTTTCAAGATAATTCCCCAGATCATAATTTATCTTTATTATTAGGAAAATACGGGTTTCAATATAAGGGTTTTATTCATTTAATTGTGTGGCATTAGTAATTATCAGTTCAGTACAGAATTTGCACAACTATCATAGTATCATGACTTATAGTATATTTATTTACAGAAATATGTTTTACAGAATTTAAAGAATCATGATTTACAGTATACACACAGAAAGATATTTTACAGCATTTTCATAATACCATGATATACATATTTCAGAACCATAACGTTCAGATATTATAGTTTATTCAGATAAAAAATTACAGATATTCATGACATATATATAGTTAGACTAGCACTGGTGGGCCAATGAGTGTTTTGTCCCACCTACGGGACGCATAACCCTGTCATGAAGGGTTAAATCATGACATGCAGCCATCTAGGGGAGTTTTCACAGTTATGTATATATCTAGTTTTACAGAAAAATAGCAGATATATTTATAATTACTAAAAGTATGATTAAATAGCAAGTTTAGAAACAATTGTATTTTAAACCATATAGGTGTGAGTTATACTATATATTATTTTACATGCTATCTCAACTTCCGTTGTTTTAACAGTATATTATTCATGTAAACTCAGTTGTCACACACTGGTAATAGCATATTTCGTCTTACTGAGAGTTGTCTGATCCCAGTAAATTAACACATTTCAGGTGATCTAACTAGACGAGCAGATCTGGTTCGGAGATAGAGGGGACGTTTGTACTGCCCTGTCTGTAGGGTAAGCATTTCTTGGGGGATGTATTTTTTAGATCTTAGGAGGTCTGGTGGATGTTTCTAAAGTGATGTGTATGTAGATTTTGGGAAAAATACTAAAATTCTAGTATTGTATTTATGGTATTATAATTTTATATTTTCCACTGCATAGGTGTGTTATCTTATGAACAGGTATTCCTCGGTGCTCACTTTGCGACTGAGATGTTATAGTAGATGTTATCAGGGGTATTAGAGTAATACAATTATATGGCATATAAAAAATGATATGAAAATATGTGTTTTCAAGATAATTCCTCATATCATAATTTATCTTTATTATTAGGAAAATACGGGTTTCAGTATAAGTGTTTTATTCATTTAATTGTGTACCATGAGTAAATATCAATTCAGTACAGAATTTGCACAGCTAACATAGTATCATGATTTACAGTATATATATGTACAAAAATATGTTTTACAGAATTTATAGAATCGTGATTTACAGTATACACACAGAAAGATATTTTACAGCATTTTCAGAATACCATGATATACAGATTTCAGAACCATAACGTTCATATATTATAATTTATTCAGACTAGAAATTATAAATATTCAGATTAGCTTTTACAGTGTTATGGTTATTACAGTTGAAATATAATCATGGCAAAACAATAAGATATATATATATATATATATATATTAGTATTATATAGTATCAGATCCTGATGGATCATATAAGATTTTAGAGCACGGTACCGTAGTTATTTTAGTTCAGAGTGCAACCACATATCTCAAATAGTGTGTGGATTTTATGAGTAGTCGATCGTGCCTTATGAGAGATTGACCGCTCCCCAGTAGTTGGGTTGAGGCGGCCGGTCTGATGACAAAGGTTTCAATTGATTTATCCTAGTAGGCCAACCATTGTTAAGTCTCGCCTACGGGTTGAACAACCTTGTCATGAGGGATTAAATAATGACATATAGCCATCCAAGGAAGTTTTCATAGTTTTGTATGTATATATATAATTTACAAAAAATAGTATATATATATATATATATATATATATATACACACACAATTACAAAAAGTATGATTAAATAGAAAGTACAAAAATAGTTGAATTTTAAGCCACATAAGTGTGTGTAATATTGTACTTTATCTTACATGTTAGTTCAAATTCAATTGATTAAAATATATTGTTTATGTAAACTCAGTTGCCACGCACTAGTAATAGCATAATTTGTCTTACTAAGAGTTGTCTCATCCTAATAATTTAACATATTTTAGGTGATCCGGTTAGACAAGTAGATCAGGCTCGAAGATAGAGGGGATCTAATACTGCCTTATCTGTAGGCTAAGTGTATACCGGGAGATGTGTTTTTGTGTAAATACTAGTTGATCTAGTAGTGAAAACTTGAGTAATGTATATATATGTTTTGGGAAAATACTGAATTCTAGTATTGTACTTATGGTTATATGGTTTTATGTTCTCCGCTGCATAGGTGTATGATCTTATGAACAGGTATTCCTCGGTGCCACTTTGGGACCGAGATGCTATAGTAGGTATTACAGGGGTATCAAAGTAATATAGTTTATAGCTATGAAAAATTTATATGAATTTTTGGGTCGTTACAATTTGGTATCAAAGCCTAGGTTGCTAGGTTCTGTAGACTGTAGAGTACAATGGAAAATAATACTAGAATATAGGAATAGATCTGGGAGAGAATGGAAATTGAGATATATCAGAATTTCAATGAGTTAATGTTGGGATGTTAAGGTGAGAATTAAGGGTTTTGTCTCGTGGTTTGGAGATAGGAACTTTGGGATAGTTTCTGTGTTTTTCCTTGTGTGACGATTCCAAGTAAACCAAAGTAAACTATCGTCGGTTTCTATTTCCGGATTGTAGGACTAAACCATAAATTAGAAATAAGTGGTGAGGGGATATCTTATTTAGATTAATGTAAGAATAATGTTATGAGGTATAGATTCTCAAATTATTTTGGTATTGTTGCAGAATGGATCCAGGAAATAGTAGTGCTCATGCTAGCGGTGACGATGAGGCTAGGCCTTCTGGCAAGAGCAGTGGGGATTCTGATGTTGTTCTGCGCAGTGCAGCCTAGCAGGTTATGGTTGAGATTGCACGGAGTTCTAAAGAGCAGGGAGGCCCATCGACAGATAAGGGTTGTACCATCGAGAAGTTTACTAAAATGAATCCTCCGGCATTCTCAAGAGGAGCCGACCCTGCAATTGCTGAAAATTAGGTAAAAGAGATGGATAAAATACTGATAGTGCTCGACTGCACCGATGAGAAGAGGGTCCTCTATGCCACGTATAAGTGGACATGCGAGGCCAAGAGATGGTGGATGACTATGAGATTATTGGAGTAGCAGAGACGTGTACTAGTGGCTATGACCTAAAGCCGACTTAATGAAATTTTGTTTGATCGTTATTTTCCTGCCACCCTCAAAGAGGCTTAGGTAGCAGAATTTCTAGAATTGACACGGGGAAATCTCCCGGTCCAGTAGTATGTGGCAAAGTTCATTAAGTTGTCATGCTTTGCCCCTTACACTGTCCTAGATGAGGTTAAAACGGCAAGGATTTTTAAGAGGGGTTTGAGGCAGGACTTCTACAAGAAAGTGATAGTCCTAAAAGTGTAGGATTTCTCTGAATTGGTGGATAGGGTCACAGTGCCAGAGGAGACTAACCAGAGGGATGCGAGGACCCCGAATCAGTGAAAGAGGCCCACACCTCCTAGGTTTGAGGTAGGGTCCAGTCAAAGCTCATAGAGAGGAGATAGATATGGAAAATCTCAGAGACAGGAGAGGGGAGATCATGGGTACTAGGGTGAGCAGACATACCCTATTTTCCCCATTTGCAGTAGGAGACATACGGGAGGATCCCGGTTAGGAAACAATGTTTGCTACAGATGTGGTAGATTCAGACACATAGCATGGGAATTTCATTGGCTACCAATGCACCAGCCCCTAGATAGATCTAGAGACATAATCAGGCACCCAGGGGTGGTGGCCAGCAAAGGAACACAGCTTCGGTGAGGGTTTATGCATTGACGCTGGGAGATGCAGAGGCTGCAAGCGACATCGTAACAGGTATTATTAATTTTTTACCATATAAAGTTTTTGTTTTGTTTGACTCAGGTGCCACCCATTCTTTTGTGTCATTAAGATATGCTAAATTATCTGGGGTTGAGGCATAGCTGTTAGATGTTGAATTGTCAGTAGCCATGCCAACTAGATCAGTAATGAGTTGTAGAAGGGTGCTTAAAAACTATCTAGTAGGCATTCAAGAGAAAGTATTACCAGCCGATCTCGTGGTATTAGACATGAAGGGATTTCATGTGATATTGGGTATGGACTGGCTAGCAGCTAATTATGCTAGCATTGATTTCCATAAAAAAGAACTGATCTTTAGACCCCTAGGTGAGCAGGAATTCAAATTCGTAGGGTCACGTGTACGCGCCTTACCACCGTTAGTGTCAGCTATGCAGGTGAGGAGGTTGCTTCAAGGTGGTTTCCTGGAGTATGTTGCTTATATAAAGGAGATGTCAAAGGAAGAATTGAAACAAGTTGATATTTTGGTACTTAGAGAACTTTCATGTGTTTTTCTGAAAGAATTGCCTAGTTTACCACCAGATCAAGAGATCGAATTTGTCGTGGATTTACTACCAAGGTCAACACCGATATCTAAAGCACCCTACAGAATGGCTTTAGATGAACTGAAAGAATTGAAAGACCAGTTGCGGGAGTTGCTTGATAAAGGATTTATCAAGCCTAGTGTATCGCCTTGGGGAGCACCAGTTATGTTCATGAAAAAGAAAGACGGGACTATGAGGATGTGCGTTGATTATAGAGAGATAAATAAAGTGATAGTTAAGAATAAATATCCTCTTCCCATAATTGATGATTTATTTGATCAGCTCCAAGGGACTCAAGTCTACTCCAAGATTGACCTGTGGTCGGGATATCAGCAGGTAAAAGTTAAAGTAGAGGATGTTTCAAAGACATCTTTCCAAAGTAGGTGTGGGCACTACGAGTTCTTGGTAATGCCATTCAAATTGACTAATGCAAAAGCAATGTTTATGAACCTAATGAATCAGGTGTTCCATCAATACTTAGATCAATTTGTTATGGCATTTATTGATGATATACTGGTCTACTCAAAGAGTTTTGAGGAGCATGAGGATCATCTGAGGTTGGTATTGTAAGTATTAAAGGAAAAGAAGTTATATGCTAAATTCAAGAAATGTGAATTCTAGCTAAGGCAGGTCACTTTCCTCGGGCATGTGATCTCTATGGATGGCATATCAATAGACCCAAGCAAGATAGAAGCAGTAGTGAATTGGGTGAGATCGGGGAACGTTCAGGAGGTCAAGAGTTTCCTAGGTCTAGTAGGGTACTACAAGCTTTTTATGGATGGCTTTTCTAGATTATTAGGTCCACTGACATGACTCATGAGGAAAATGTAAGATTTGAATGGACTGACGAGAATGAGGAGAGCTTCTAGGAGTTGAAGCAGTGGCTGGTCACTGCCTCGATGTTATCTATTCCATCAAAAGAGGATGGATTTGTTATATATAGTGACGCGTCTCATAAGGGACTTGGGTGTGTGTTGATGCAGCACAGGAGGGTTATTTCTTACGCTTCTCGGCAACTTAAGGAGTATGAAAAGAACTACCCGATACATGATATAGAGTTAAATACCATCGTGTATGCTCTAAAGATCTAAAGGCATTATCTTTATGGTGGGAGATGTGAGATCTTCATTGACCATAAAAGTTTGAAATGTTTCTTTACCCAGAAAGAACAAAATATGAGGTAGAAAAGATAGCTAGAGCTCATTAAATACTATGATTGCACTTTCAGCTACCACCCAAAGAAAGCAAACATGGTGGCTGATGCTTTGAGCCTAAAATTAGTGGGAGTAGCATTGTCAACAGTGATGATTCAGCATCCAATTCAAATGGAATTAGAGAGGCTCGGTGTGGAGTTAGTAGAAAATGATCACCAGGAATTTATTGCTGACCTAGTGTTACGACCTACCTTATATAAGAGGATTAAAGTTTCTTAGAAGAATGACGCAGAATTGGTAGAGCTGATAGATAAAGTGCAGGATGGACAGGGGGAGGAGTTCAATGTTTCAAATAATAGAGCTCTGAGGTTTCGTACCAGGCTGTGCATACCTGTAGATGTTGAGATTAGGAGGGTTATTCTAGAGGAGGCACATAGATCCCTTTACACAGTGCATCTAGGAAGCACTAAGATGTATCAAGACCTTCAGGAATCTTTCTGGTGGAGCGATATGTAGAGGGAGATAACTGAGTTTGTGGAACAGTACTTGACGTGCCAACAGGTTAAGGCTGAGCACCAGAGATAGACGGGACAGTTACAGCCACTCCACATTCCTGAGTGGAAGTGAGATCATATCTCCATGGATTTTGTAATAGGGTTACCGTCAGCTTTGCATGGACAAAATGCTATTTGGGTGGTCATTGATCGATTAACGAAGACCGCTCACTTGCTCCCTATTTAAGTCAACTACTCCATGATCAAATTGGCAGAGTTATACATTCAGGAGATAGTTCAACCCCATGGTGTGCCAGTATCCATAGTTTCAGACCGATACCCACGATTTACATCGCAGTTTTAGAAGAGTTTGCAAGAAGCTTTGTTGTCTCAGTTAGCATTCAGCACCATTTTTCATCCTCATACTGATGGGCAGATAGAGAGGACGATCCAGATACTTGAGGATATGCTATAAGCATGTGTGCTGAATTTCAACGGGTAGTTAGACCCAGTATATGCCACTAGTTGAGTTCAGGTATAACAATAGCTACCAGACCAACATCGAGATGGCACCTTATGAGGCATTATATGGTAGGAGGTGTTGTTCTCCATTATACTGGAATGAAATGGGTGAAAGGCGAGTTTTGGGACCAGAGTTAGTGCAGCAGCCGTATGATAAATTCTGACTTATTAAAGACAAAATCAATGCAGTTTAGAGTCGGCAAAAAAGTTACGCAGATACTCCCCATCAGAAGCTAGAATTTGATGTAGAAGATCAAGTATTTTTTAGAGTAGCACCGCTAAGAGGAATTATGAGGTTTGGGAAGAAGGGTAAACTAAACCCTAGGTTTATTGGCCCATTCAAGATACTTAAGAGAGTGGGTTCAATCACCTACAAGTTAGCTTTACCACCAGCTCTATCTAAGATTCATGATGTATTCAAAGTTTCCATACTGAGGAAATACGTCCTAGATCCCTCCCACGTGATCAGCTACGAGGAGATAGCGCTCAAAGATACTCTAGCATATGAGGAAACACCGGTACAAATTCTAGATAGAAAAGAATAAGGGTTGCGCACTAAGAAAATTCCACTGGTAAAAGTCTTGTGGAGGAATCATGCAGTGGAGGAGGCCTCATGGGAGCTAGAGGAGAAGATATGATAGAAATATCCACATCTATTCAGTCGGGGCTAGCATTAGACAGAAAATGAATGGTAATAATTTAGGTAAAGTAAATGTAGTTTGGTTTTATTATATGCAGAGCAGGATAATGTATGTATAAGTTGTATTTTAGATTATAGAATAGGTAGTATTTTTGGTTTTAGGAGAATTTATTTTATGTTATTGACCTCATAGGTCACACCTAGTTTTGATAATGATAAATACTCTTGGTATTTAATGTCTATCAAATTTGTGTGTAGGTTCATAATAACAAGATCATTTGATGGCACGAGAAGACTTGAAGACTGAAGACCCTAAAGACTATTTTCTTGTTCTAATTTATATTATTTGGGTCTATAATAGTAATATAGGGTATATCGGTTTGTAATAATCTCTGCATATCATGCATGTAGGTATTTGTAAGCTCTCGAAAAGACCGTAGTTTGACCATAGAGACTGAATGACTTTAGGGCACCCTTCAGTCGACCGACGCCAGGTTTTTGGGCATACTTGAAAAGACCCTAGGTCCCTACACTTAGTGCACAAAGTCCCCTACATCACTTATTATAATGAGGGGAATCAAAATAAGGCTAAAATGAACTCAATGGGAAAAGATGAGAGGGTTTGGGCGACCAAACCTATGCCATGTAAAGCGGCTCAGGTGACCGAACCAGTCAATATGTTGACTTGGTATTCGGGCACCCGAACCTATTTTGAACGTATCTTCCTCAAGCACCCGAATGCTTATTAGAGCACTTTTCAACTACTTGGGCAACTGAACGTTTACATTCAAAATAGGTGTCGGGCGATTGAAGTGCCTAGTTTGGTTAACCAAACTGTGAGCCGGGCACTCGAACTATCGAACAAAATGTTACTAACTTTGATTCGGGTTGCCGAACCAAGATATGGGCAACCTAACTCATTTAAATTACTTTTATTACTGTGTCTATTCGGGCGACCGAACCTCGGTTCAGCCACCTGAACCTTGATGGGTTAAAAATTATTTAACCACAGTAAAATTGGGTTATGTGGGGTTAATGGTGTTTAAACATTTTGAATCTTTTCTAGTAATTCCCAACATGTCTCAAACGGTTATATTTTTAACCTTGTCTATAAATATGGGTTCATTTGCAATATTAAAGAGAGATTAGTCAAAATCATTAGCGAAAATCCTCTCTATCTCAAAATCACATTTTTCCCATAATACTTTCAAATATTCACTCCCTTGATACATCTTCACAGTGTGAGAGTATATTGATTGTCCTTGTGTTTATTAAATAGTGCTAGATACTCCCATTTGATTCTTTGAGTGTGATATTATTTTTGGGGAGTTAGCAAAGTTTATCCCACAAATTTGAATATAATAAATCTTGTGTTGGGATAAACTAGCAAGCTTACGATATTTGCATTGTTATTGCAAGTGTCCTATAGCTTTGATTTTGTTGTGCAAAATATTTTCTACAAGCTATAATACTTTTTCAAACTATTATTGTGCTCATTTCATTGAAGGAAATCTTTTAAAGATAGTTTGATTATCTGATTAGCATCTTTGAAACCCTAGTTTGTTATTGAGATTTGATATAAATTGTTTCAAAGATATAGCTTATCTTAGAACACTCTTGAGCATACTTGTGATCATATCTTATTGAGTGTAGCTTGCACAAAAATACACATCACTGAGCTTACATTTCCTACATTGTTGATGTGTATGTGATTGATTAAGTATATTGCACGTATTGGGGTACATATCTGCTTTACATGAAAGTATAATCACCGTATCAATTTTATTTGAGTGAAAATACTATTGTATTTCTAGGCGTGGCCTGAGGGGGTTTGATCTAGCTCGGAAGGATTAGGTTGGGGTCACCCCTGTGAATTTGACCTAGGGCCTTCTCTGCCCCGCAAGGAGAGTTTGTAAAGGTTGAGGTTAGCCCTGTGCTAATTGACCTGGTTGTAATTGGTGCCACTCCACCCGTTAAGTGAGCATTTATTGGAATCCTTGGGCTTGCGAGCTAGAGGCGGGGACGTAGGCATAGTTGGTTGAACCCTGATAACATATCGTGTGTCTGTTTATATTTTCGCACTTTATATTTACCATACGTGTATGTTATTGTGTGAATGACATGCATGATTTAAATTTTGCATATTATACTTATCTACACATTTAGGTAAGTAGACCCAGGTTGTGAATGTATTGTTGATAAAACCAGTTAACCTAGGAGAAAGTTTTAATACCCAATTCACCCCCCATCTTGGGAATACACCAAAGCTAACATATGTGTATACTTGTAATCTCTCATAACCATGGATATAACCATGGTATTCCTCCACCATAAGTGAAGGTAATTAATAAAATAAGTAGCGATTTTTTCCTTAGAGGTTGGTGTATAGCACAAATAGCAAATTTTGAGGACGAAATTTTATAAGGAGTGGAGAATGGAGAGGCCTGTAAAATAATAACAATTATATAATAGAGAGAAAGGAAAATTAATAAGGGACAAAGTAGGGTTCATCGACGAATGCCCTGGTTTCATTGACGAACTCCTTTATACGGTTCGTGGACAAGCTTCAGTACCTCGTCTACGAAGAGATACCAAGGAGGGGCAATTCAGACCCTTTAGTTCATCGATGAACTCATCATCCTCATCGACGAACTCCCTTCATAATTTTTTCAATGAGTCCACGTGTCTCATCGACGAAGCCACGTGGAATAACTTCCTATTTATAATTGAAAATTCATTTTACAACGAGAAATTCTTCTTTTCCCTGTTTCTCTCTCTAAAATTCGGTTTCTCCACCTTCTCTCTAAGATTTCGATCTCGTTTTCCCCGTTTTGATGATCAGAAGTTACCACGATGATCCTGAGGAAATTCTATACAACTTAGCCGGAGCATAATTTTGGTTTGAGTAGTTTAGGCACCATCCCAAAATCAGGGTAACTAGGTTATTTTAGGGTTTTCATGATTATCAGGCTTTTTTGAACCCAAATCTTGAGTTAGATGAAAATATGCTAAAGTTTAAGTTGATTAAATTAGGGTATTGTGATTTCAGGGTTTGGATTTCTAAACACTGCAGGCATAGCTTGAGGATTCCAACGGGTGTTTTTTCAGGAACTCAGATAATATTGATAATTAACTAGTAGTTTAGAATTTTAAGGCTAAAAAGATAGGCAAGCCTAGGGAAGGCAAGTATAGTTGTCATTCTGAGTTGGGTTGATTGATTTGGGGAAAAATATAATTTCAGGATTTTGAGTTTCGAATGTTGCAGGGGTAGATTTAGAGTTAGGAGGCTTCTTAGGAATCAGGTAAGGGAAATATGCTATGATAGTAATTTTAGGAATTTTTACCAGTAAAATATGTGTATTTTGGGATATGAATTCTAGATGTTTAAAGGTATGAAATTATTTGTTTTCAAGATAATTCCTCATATCATAATTTATCTTTATTATTAGGAAAATAAGGGTTTCGGTATAAGGGCTTTATTTCATTTAATTGTGTGGCATGAGTAAATATCAATTCAGTACAGAATTTGCACAGCTATCATAGTATCATGATTTACAGTATATATATGTACAGAAATATGTTTTATAGAATTTACAGATTCATGATTTACAGCATACACAAATAAGATATTTTTCAGCATTTTCATCATAGCATGATATACAGATTTCAGAGCCATAACGTTGAGATATTATAGTTTATTAAGATAAAAAATTATAGATATTCTGATCAGCTTTTACAGTGTTATGGTTATTACAGTTGAAATAGAATCATGGTAAAACAGTAATATATATATATATATATGTATATATATATATATATATATATATATATATATAGTATTATACAGTATTAGACCCTAATAAATTAGATTAGATTTCAAAACATGGTACCGTAGCTATTTTAGTTCAAAGTGCAACTACACATCTTAGATAGTGTGTGGATTTTATGAGTAGTCGACCATGCCTTGGGAGAGATTGCAGGCTCCCCAGTAGTCTGGGTTAAGGTCGTTGGTTTGACAACAGAAGTTTCAGTTGACTTATCCTGGTAGGCCAACTAGTGTTAAGTCCCGCCTATGGGCCACACAACCCTATCATTAGGGGTTAAATCATGTCATATAGCCATCCAGGGAAGTTTTCATAGTTATGTAAATATGTAAAATTTACAAAAAAAAAAAAACAACAAATATATTTATAGTCACTAAAATTTTGATTAAATAGAAAGTACAGAAATAGTTGAATTTTAAGCCACATAGGTGTGTATTATATTGTACTTTATCTTACATGTTAGTTCAGATTCAGTTGGTTAAAATATATTGTTTATGTAAACTCAGTTGCCACACACTGGCAATAGCATATTTCGTCATACTGAGAGTTGTCTCATCCCAATAATTTAACTTATTTTAGGTGATCCAATTAGACAAGCAGATCAAGCGCAAAGATAAAGGAGATCTAATACTGCCCTATCTATAGGGTAAGTGTATTCCGGGAGATGTGTTTTTGTGTAAATACTAGTTTATCTAGTGGTGAAAACTAGAGTAATGTATATATATGTTTTGGAAAAATACTGAATTCTAGTGTTGTACTTATGGTTATATGGTTTTATGTTCTCTACTGCATAGGTGTGTGATCTTATGAACAGGTATTCCTCAGTGCCACTTTGGGACCAAGATGCTATAGCAGGTATTATAAGGGTATCAGAGTAATATAGTTTACAACTGTAAAAATATGGTATGAATTTTTGGGTCGTTACACTCTTAGACTTTCTCACTTGCACATCTTCTTTATTTCTTCCTTCCAATACACCTACTAGCACATTACTTGGATCAGAACAATTTTCCTTTTTGAGTATCAATGCAAACCTCCATATCTCCCTCAGATAACACATCATAATTATCCCTACACACCGCACCCTCCTCTTCCCCCTCTCTTTCATCCACCTCCTCCACAATAAACTCCTCCTTATCCTTATCATTTTCAACTTCTTCTCCCCCCCCCCCCCCTTTCATCAAAAACTCTGATTTCCTAGGCAGTCTTAGAACAACCACCTAGTTCTACCTGCACCCTTAACACCCCTGACTTATGATCTTGAAAAAATTCGGCTTTCTCTCCACTCTTCTTCTCTACCAAGTTCACTTCATCCACTTTATGTGTACCTGCATTACTAACCTCATTCACAATTTCTTTATTTTTTTCATTCACATTCAAAGGACCACTATCATCTTCATTTTTTTTTCCTCCACCCTCTGATCCTGAATCCGCAAAACAAGACCTTCCTCTTCTACTATCACATTTCCTTTTCCACCCACTTCTTTCCAAACCATCCCATCTCCCTCCTTCCTCACACCTACCTTCATTCGATCCTTACGCTTTACTACAAACCAGCATACCACATCAGTGTGACCTAGCCTACAACATTTATTACAATAGAAACCCCTTTTCTTGTATATTACCCTTTGCTAACTCTGCTTTTTTCCTACCACCAACAAAAAACCCTCTATAGGATCCTTCTGCAAATCCACTTCAACACACAATCTTGCACCATTGGCTCATGTTCTATATAATGTGGCATTATCCGTACCCAAAAATCTACCAAATCTAGTGGCAAAACTCTGTAAATAGTCTAGTCTATATAAATGTAAGGGCAAACTTGGTAAGAAAATCCACTGTGGTGCAATCAATGGCTCTTTGTTGACATCAAAATTCACGAACCAGTTAAATAGCCAAAATTGGCACCCTACCACCCATCTTCCTTCTCATGCGCCTGCATGAATGTAGTCCTTTTCATTTACCAAATGGAACAAGACATGATAGTTGTCCATAAACTTATCATTGGAACTTTAGAAAGACCCCAAGATTGGTTAATATGCCTCGAAATGACATCGATAGATAGCCTTACCAAAAGAAATTTAAGCACCAATGCAAACTTCAGATCCTCAGCAGCCCTTTCTATCTCTACATCCGAGAAAACAAACTCTAATTCCCCATTAATCAGTTCCGACTTCCTCAAAGGGATTTTGAATTTCGAAGATGGAATTAGCCTTTGAAATGCTTCCACAAATGATTTTCCACTAGTGAAAACTTCCCCCTTTCCAACCATATCATCCCCCAAACCACTCCCTACAACCCGTGAACCACCATCGGCACCTCCCCTCAACCTTCCGGTAATAGCTACTAGAGGCAGCGCATCCATGGCTAGCAGATACCTGTTTTCCATATTGAAAACCTAAAAATAAAAAACGAACCTTTTGTGGAGAGAGAACAAGTTGCGATGGTGACTGAAAACTCCTTTTGGCTGTCGGAACACTGGTTACCTTTCACCGTTGCAGCCATGTCATCGCCGTCGCAGGTGTTCTTGTCTGTTGGAACGCTGGTACCTTTTGCCATCACAGCTATGTCATCGTCGTCGCCATGTGTAGGCTCCTCTAAGGCATTGACCTGTCCTTATTGACAGAGTCCGCTAAGGAAAATCTTCCTCTGACGACTCAATCCAACTACCGTTCTAATCTGTCGCAGCTTTGGTGACTCCCCATGTTGTCACTAGTCCAGCAATGCAAGGGACGCTCAGGATTCACAGTGGCGCAAGGCAGCAAGGGGCTAGGGCTCTTAGTCGAACTCGTGGATATTTCGATCAAAAAGTGTATATGCACTTCCATATGTTATATTCACAGGAAAAATATCATAATATATAGTTCCCAAGGAAAATATTCATATCACCGTTTCCCCAAAACTATACTCCAAATTCTCATGTTCACATATTTTACTCAAGCAATAATTTCAAAAATAACTCTTATAATTTATTCTACTTACCTAACTTACTGAGAGACCTGCTAAAATTCCTAACTCCAAGCCCACGGCATTCAGAGTTCAAAATCTTGAAATCATTTTCCCTCAATTCAATCAACTCAACCCCAGAATAATAATTATTTTAATATTTCCTAAACCCACACACTTCCAATAGCTAATTAAAACTTTAAAAATAATTAATAGATATAATTTCATTATCCTTACCCTAGCCTTGGAGTGATGCATAGGAAATCCAAAATAAAAATATGCTCTAATTAAAATGATAAGGATCGACGTTAGGACCCTGTGGTGGTGTCCGATCGTCAATTTGGCTAAAGATTTGAGAATAATTAATGAGAGAGAGAGAGAGAGAGAGAGAGAGAGAGAGAGAGAGAGAGAGATTACCTTATCCCAGGAGTGATGCTTACGATGCTCCTATGACAAATCCACTCTAGTTAAAATATTGGTGGCAGAGAATGGAACTCAGGGGTATTTTTCATTCTCTGATCGGCGCACATTTGGACAAGAAAATCGAAGAGAAAGAGAGAGAGAGAGAGAGAGAGAGAGAGGCGAGAGAGACGAAGACATGAGGAGAGAGAGAGAGACGCCTTCCTAAATTTTCCTTCTTAGGAAATAAACATTCTTTAGGATTGATTATATATATCATATTATTTAATTAAAAATATTTTTTTTTTTTTTGGGAATCACTACAAACCTAGTAGACATGTAGTTAATGACGAAGGTCATCAACAATAAGAGTGTAAAGTCCCTTTACAAATACATCAACGAGGTTATCAATAGAGTGAGTGGGGGAGAATGTTAGGGGTTGATAGTGTGACGACTTGCTTAATTTCCATACATTTTTTTTTCCTTCTATAATAATACCAATATAATAAATTCAACATATCATAATCCACCTAGACGCATGGGTACCAGGGATACATTAAAAAATAACACGGAAGCCTAAGCAGCAGGAAACATAAAATCATAAATAACTCATAATACCATATACCATATCATCCATCACAATATCAGAGTTGCTATATCAACTGTCTATACATATATAAACCACCTAAAAGAGTCCTCGGGTTAATTCCCACAAAATACGTCTAACACTACCAAAATGCTTACCCTTTAAGAAAGGGCAACTCAATTGTATCTATCTCAGCAGAGCTTTATCCGCTCTCCTATCAGGGGCTCCTGAAATGTTTATGAAATTTAGGGGTGAGACACCTCTCAGTAAGGGAAATAAACTAATACTAGTGTGTGGCAACATGAGTATTTCCGTGTTTTACTTAAAATCATACATAAACATATTAGTATAATTGTCTGTGTCATATCTGGGAAACATATATTCTCATATCATGGCAAAACATACAGAATTTTCATAAACATAATTCATCTCATATAATATAATAATACAAAAATCACCCTGGTACGTTAGCTGAATGTTGTCATATATTACCCCTACATGACTTGATTGTGTGGCCTGAAGGCGAGACCTGACAATGGTTGGCCGACCACTGCCAAGTCAAAAGTATAGTTTGTAAGTCCAATGGGTCTGCCAGACCTAGTCCGTACACCAGGGGCACTCACACTTCTTAAAACCACATTGACTATCCGTCCTCACGCTACTCTGTACAGCAGCGCTAACACAATATCGTGATGATCACGAACACATAGCAACGGTACCGTGCAAGTGCTAGCCTAGACCAAGCCAACCAGGTTCTGATACCATATAGCATATAATCAAACTGTGATACATGGATATTTCATACTAATATTTGCAAAGTTAATCATCACATCATTTTGCAAATTTATATACATCATGAAAATCATCGGCCCGTGCCTTGGCATTTCATATTTTACCATACCCGTACACCGGCAAACATATCCATAACTTGGCCCATACACCGGAAAACACTCCATAGCTCGGCCCGTACGCTGGCAAACATATCCATAGCTTGGCTTATACGCCGGCAAATCATATCCATAGCTCGACCCGTACGCCAGCAATACATGTAAAAATTCTCGACCCGTATGCCGATTTTATTATAAAAATCCACATCATTATCAAATTCCCAAAAAAACATTATTTTGTTATAAATTCTACTCATGCCACACGAAACAGGTTTTATACATATTTAAACATGTCATCTTTTACAGCAGTATTTTCCAAACATAACACATATATAAATATATATTTATTTTCCTAAAATCAGATGATGTAATAACATACATACATTTTCATAAAATAATTAGCTTAGTTTATTCCCTTACCTGATTCCTGAAAAAGCCCCTAAGAAAACAATCATGCACCCGCAGAATTTCCCGTTCAACACTCTGAAAACGACATTTCTTAGAATTAAAGTTCAGTATTTCTACGCATACTACGCTTTCTACAACTGTCAGGAAGGCAAATATTGAGTTGAAAGTCTTACCCTGAATTTGGGATGGTTTCCAACTCAGCCCCATCGACGATTCACTCCAGCAGATATGCAAAGAACTTCTCCAGGAGCATCGTGGTGGCTTCAAATCGTCGAACCGGCAAAAGATCGGCCCGAAATCTTAGAAAGAAGTGAGGGGAACCAAAGGAGGAGAAAAAGAAAATTTGTGAGGCCAAATAAAGCTGAAAAATTGTGTTTAATACTATTTATACACTGGCCTTCATCGACGAGCCACGTCACCTCATCGACGAGGTCATGAAGACAACTCGTTGATGAACTCTCCCCTCGTCGACGAAATTCAGAATCACCCAAGACCTCTCTCGGTATTTTCAAATTGACGAATAACACCCTTGTCGACAAGCCCAATAAGCAATGTCATCGACGAACGCTGACCTACTTTTGCCCTCTTTTAAATTTTCCTTTTCTCCCTTCCTTTTATTATTTAAATATTATAATTCCTCTGGGTCACTACACTCTCCCCTCCTTATAATAATTTCATCCTCGAAATTTACTGTTCATGTAACTTATTACGCCTTAAAAGAAAAAAGAGTCTACTTATTTTATTACTTACCCTCACTTATGGCGGAGGAATACCATGGTTACATTCCAAGTCTTGGGAGATTAAATATACAAAATAAAATTTTCCCCAAAACTACCACACTAATCAAACTATTACATGTGCCTGCAAAAAAAAAATACTACCTAACTACTTTCATTTTCCCAGTTAAACTTCTTAGAATAAGTTCAGATACTTCTGCTTCATTTGCTCCTCAGATTCCCAAGAAGCCTCTTCGACTGTATGATTCCTCCACAAAACTTTTACCTGAGGAATCTTCTTGTTACGTAACTCTTGTACTTTCCTATCCAGAATCTGTACTGGTACCTCCTCACACACCAGTGAATCACTGAGTTCTACTTCACCATAACTAATAATATGAGAAGGGTCTGGGATGTACTTCCTCAACATAGACACATGGAATACATCGTGAATTCTAGATAACACAGGTGGCAAAGCTAGCTTGTAGGCCCCGAGCCCAATTTCTCTAGAATCTCAAATGGACCGATAAACCTAGGATTAAGTTTACCCTTCTTGTCAAACCTCATAACCCCTTTCAACGGAGCTATCTTAAAAAATACATGATCACTAACATCAAATTCCAAATTCCTGCGGTGATTATCAGCATAACTCCTCTGTCGACTCTGAGCTGCACTGATTTTCTCTCTGATAAGTTGAACCTTATCACGTGCTTGCTGAACAAGTTCTGGTCCCACAACTTGTCGCTCACCCACTTCATCCCAAAAAAAAAAGAGAACGGCATCTCCTACCATAAAGAGTCTCAAACAGTGTCATGCTAATGTTGGTCTAATAACTGTTGTTATATGCAAATTCCACTAGCGGCATGAACTGAGTCCAACTACCCCCAAAATCTAATACGCATGTTCAGAGCATATCTTCCAATATCTGTATCGTCCTCTCAGTCTGTCCATTCGACTGAGGATGGAATGTCGTGCTAAAAGACAACTGAGACCCTAGTGCATCCTGCAAACTCCTCCAAAATAGTGACATAAAGCGTGGGTTTCGATCTTACACAGTAGATACTGGCACCCCATGTGAACAAACTATCTCCTGAATGTAAATCTCCGCCAACCTGTTAAGAGAGTAGCTGATCTTGATAGGCAAAAAGTGGGCGGTCTTAGTCAAACAGTCAACAATCACACAGATGGCATTCTAGTCGTGCAACGCCATCGACAGTCCTCACACGAAATCCATAGATATATGATCCCACTTCCACTATGGGATAAATAATGGCTGCAACTATCCTGCTGGCCTCTGGTGCTCAGCTTTTACCTGCTGGCACGTCAAACACTGGGTTACATACTCAACAATCTCTTTCTTCATACCACTCCATCAATAGAACTCTCGCAGATCCCTATACATCTTCGTACTACTTGGATGAATTGAGTACAGATGAATTGAGTACAAAAATCTATGAGCCTCCTCTAAAATAGTCTTCCTGATCTCAGTATCAGCAGGAACACATAATTTGGAACGGAACCGCAAAGCTCCATCATCTGCAATATTGAATTCCTCTCCCTGACCACTCTGCACTCGGTCCATCACCCCTTTTAATTCTGGATCTTCTTTCTGAGCAGCTTTAATTCTTTCCTGTAGAGTAGGTTGCACTATTAAACTAACGATACATACCTGTGAATCACTCTCAACCAATTCTATGTCGAGTCTCTCCAGATCTATCATGATCGGATACTGGATCTCCATAGCTGACAATACTGATTCCCTCGATTTCCTACTTAACACATCAGCTACCACGTTTGCTTTCCCTGGGTGATAACTGATGGTACAATCAAAATCCTTAATTAGTTCCAACCACCTTCTCTTCCTTGTATTCAATTCCTTCTAAATGAAAAAATACTTTAAACTCTTGTGGTCGGAAAAGATCTCACATCGCTCGCCATACAGGTAATGCCTCCAAATCTTCAATGCGTGTACTACTGCAGCCAGTTCAAGATCATGGTCGCGAAGTTCTTTTCATATTCTTTCAACTGCCTGGAAGCATACGCCACCACCCTGCCATGTTGCATCAATATACAGTCAAGTCTTTTCAATGATGCATCACTGTAAATGACATAAACTCCACCCCCTGAAGGGATGACCAATACTGGTGTTGTGACTAATCTCTACTTCAATTCCTAAAAACTTTGCTCACAGCTGTCGTCCCACTCAAATCTAACGTTCTTCCTAGTCAATCGTGAAAACGAGGATAATACCCAGCTAACCCCAAAAAACTCCTGATCTCCTAGACATTCCTTGGTCTAACCCAATTCATTACCGCCTCAATCTTACTAGGATCCACAGAAATACCATCTCCAGATATAACATGCCCAAAGAATATGACTTTCTAAAGCCAGAAGTCACATTTACTGAACTTAGCGTACAACTTCTTTTCTCGTAGCGTCTGCAAAACCTACCTCAAATACGTCTCATTCTCCTCATAGCTCCTCGAGTAGACCAGTACATCATCAATAAAAATAACAACAAACTGATCTAAATATGGATGAAAAATCCTATTCATCAAACCCATAAATATAGCGGGAGCATTCGTCATTCCAAATGGCATAACCAGGAACTCGTAATGTTCGTACCTAGTCTTGAAGGCCGTCTTCAAGACGTCTTCTGCTTTCACTTTCACTTGATGATAGTCAGATCTGAGGTCAATCTTCGAATACACTCGTGTACCTTGGAGCTGATCAAACAAATCATCTATATGGGATAGAGGATATTTGTTCTTGATTGTCATTTTATTAATCTCCTTATAATTTATACATATCCTCATAGACCCGTCTTTCTTCTTTACAAATAGAACTGGTGCTTCCCATGGTGATACACTAAGTCGTATGAAACCCTTATTAAGAAAATCTTGCAGCTGATTTTTCAATTTTGTCAATTTTGCTAGCGCCACTCGGTAAGGTACTTTAGAAATCAACGTTGTACCTGGAAGTAGATCAATAGGAAAATCAACCTCACATTCAGGTAGCAAGCCTGGTAACTCATCTGGAAAAACATCTGTAAACTCTTTTACTACAGGCGTACTAGCAAGTTTCAATTCATTCTCTGACATCTCCTTTACAATGGCCACAAACCCCTAACAACCACTCAACAGTAGTCTCCTAGCCTGAATAGCTGAAACTAGCTGAGGCGGGGATTGCACTTGCGATCCTACGAACTTGAATTTCACTCTTCCTGGAGGTCTGAATATCACTTCTCGTGAATGGCAATCTATACTGGCAAAACTAGATAGCAACAGTTCAGTATTCAACAACTGTGTTTTTGCCCCACATAGTCTAATGCACTCCAAAGACACAAACGAATGTGTAGCTCCTGAATCAAATAATGCAATAACTTTAAATGAAAACATGCTAACCATACCTGTCACCATGTCACCGGCTGTCTCAGCATCACCCGGCATCAGAGCGAACACTCTGGTTGGAGCCACATTCCTCTGCTGGCCCCCACGTGGCGCCTAATAACCTCTTCGGTATGGTCTAGGAGCACGAGCTGCTTCTGGTGGTGTAGGGCAATCTTGCACCATATGCCCCGGTCTACCGCAGCGATAGCAGACTACTCCACCTGATCGACACTCTCCCTAGTGTCTCCTCCCACATGTCTAATAGACAGGAGGACCATGTACTGCCTGAACCTCGCTTCCTCTAGTCTCCTGCCTCTATCCTCTACCAAGGTTTCCTCTCCTCCATTGATTCTATCTAGGACCCTGCTGATAGCCTGAAGATGCAAATCTCTTCCCCTGTCCTTGCTCCTCTGCATCCAGACGTTCACCAACCTCTGCCAAGGTTGCTCTATCAACTAGCTCAACAAAATCCTGAATCTGCAGCACTACCACCTGCTTGAAAATACTCCGCCTTAAGCGTTTTTCAATCTGCCTTGCCTTTTTTGCCTCATCTGGGAAAATGTACGGAGCGAAACGAAAAAGCTCAATGAAACACGTTGCATACTACTGGACTAATATTTTCCCTGCTTTATACTCAAGAACTCTTCCACTTTAGCCTCCCTGACAGTAGCTGGAAAATATCTATCAAAGAAGAATTCCCTAAACCGATCCCAAGTCATGGCTATCGGCGTAGTTCTCTACTGCTTCAGAAGCCTCACAGCAATACACCATCTCTTAATTCATTCCTAACCCCAATCCTACATTCTAGGAACATAACTCATCAATAGTTTACTATGATTTTCCTGAAATCGTCACCCTAGGAAAAATACAGAAACCACCACAGAAGTCTTGCCTCTAGACTGTAGAATAAAACCTTAAATCATTTCCTATACTCTAGTATCGTTTCTGCTGCATTCTAAAGTCTACAGAACCTAACAACCTAGGCTCTGATACCAAACCGCGACGACCTGCTTAATTTCCATACATTTTTTTTCTTTCTATAATAATACCAATATAATAAATCCAGTAGATCATAATCCACTTAGACCCGTGGGTACCAAGGGTACATCAGAAAATAGCACGGAAGCCTAAGCAATAGGAAACATAAAATCATAAATAACTCATAATACCATATATCATACCATTCATCACAATATCAGAGTTGTTATATCCACTTTCTATACATATATAAACCACCGAAAAGAGTCCTAGGGTCAATTCCCACAAAATACGTCTGACCCTACCAAAACGCTTACCCTTCAAGAAAGGGCAACTCAAATGTATCTATCTTAGCAGAGCTTTATCCGCTCTCCTATTAGGGGCTCCTGAAATGTTTATGAAATTTAGGGGTGAGACACCTCCCAATATGGGAAGTAAACTATACTAATGTGTGGCAACATGAGTATTTATGTGTTCTACATAAAATCATACATAAACATATCAGTATAACTGTCTATGTCATATCTGGGAAACATATATTCTCATATCATGGCAGAACATACAGAATTTTCATAAACATAATTCATCTCATATAATATAATAATACAAAAATCACCTTGGTAGGTTAGCTGGTTGTTGTCATGTATTACTCCCACATGACCGGGTTGTGTGGCCCGAAGGCGGGACCTAACAATGGTTGGCCGACCAATGTCAAGTCAAAAGTACAGTTTGTAAGTCCGATGGGTCTGCCAGACCTGGTCAGTACACCAGGGGCGCTCACACTTCTTAAAACCACATCGATTATCCGTCCTCACGTTACTCTGTACAGCGGCATTAACATAATATCGTAATGATCACGAACACATAGCAACGGTACCGTGCAAGTGCTAGCCTAGATCAAGCCAACCAGGTTCTGATACCATATAGCATATAATCAAATTATGATACATGAATATTTCATACTAATATTTGTCAAGTTAATCATCACATCATTTTGCATATTTATAAACATCATTAAAATTATCGGCCCGTACGCCGAGAAACATATCCATAGCTTGGCTCGTACGCCAGCAAACATATCCATAACTTGGCCCTTACGCCGGCAAACATATTCATAGCTCGACCCGTACGCCGGCAAATCATATCCATAACTCGGCCCGTACGCCAGCAATACATGTAAAAATTCTTGGCATGTACGCTGGTTTTATTATAAAAATTCATATCATTATCACATTCCCAGAAAAACAGTATTTCGTTATAAATTCTACTCATGCGATACGAAACAAGTTTTATACATATTTAAACATATCATCTTTTACAGTAGTATTTCCCAAACATAACGCATATATAAATATATATTTATTTTTCTGAAATCAGATGTTGTAATAACATACATACATTTTCATAAACTGACTAGTTTAGTTTATCCCCTTACCTGATTCCTGAAAAAGCCCCTAAGACAATAATCCTGCACCCGCAGGGTTCCCCGTTCAACACTCTGAAAACGACATTTTTCAGAATTAAAGTTCAGTATTTCTATACATATTACGCTTTCTACAACTGTCAGGAAGCTAAATACTGAGTAGAAAGTCTTATCCTGAATTTGGGATGGTTTCCAATTCAGCCCCACCGACAATCCACTTCAGCAGATATGCAGAGAACTTCCTTAGGAGCGTCGTGGTGGCTTCAAATCGTCGAACCAACAAAAGATTGGCTCGAAATCTTAGAGAGAAGTGAGGGGAACCGAAGGAGGAGAGAGAAAATTTATGCGGCCAAATTAAGTTGAAAAATCGTGTTTAACACTATTTATACATTGGCCTTCATCGACGAGCCACGTCACCTCGTCAACGAGGTCATGAAGACAACTCGTCGACAAACTCTCCCCTCGTCGATAAAATTCAGAATCACCCAAAACCTCTCTCGGTATTTTCTCATCAACGAATAACACCCTTGTTGACGAGCCCAATAGGCAACGTCGTCGACGAACGCTAACCTGCTTTTGCCCCCTTTTAAATTTTTCTTCTCCATTCCTTTTATTATTTAAATATTATAATTCCTCTGGGTCACTACAGATAGTGTGACCTCGGCTAAATGGGGAGGAGAGATGTTTTTACTTACCCATGTGAGGGACTTTTATATTGGATGTTGAATACTCGAATGATGGCTAATATGATTGTCTTGTTGATTGAATATAACAACTAATTCCACATATCATTAAGTATGATGGTTGTTTGTCTTCATGAATTCATTATTGTTGGAACTGATAATTCATGCTTATGGTGCTTTCAGAAAACTCTCGAGTATTCATGAGTCATGACGGTCAGATTGAACATGTAGAAATTGACTGACTCTATCAAGGGAAAGCCTTGATGAGTGTCACACCTTGAAATTGGTATTCCGTGATATTCAGCGTTTTGAATTACATTAAGGGAAGCAAGACAAATGACTTGCTGGAAAATCCTTAGAAAACAAATATTTATGACAATCGTATATGATGACTACTGCAAATAGATCACCATCAATAATCGGTGTAAATAAGTCCGTACAAATTAATATGACACTGCAGAAATTTATTTTCCCTGCAGAATCTAATTATGACCTCTCTTCTTCTTACTTGCGTAAAGGGAAGGAAAGCTTTGTTCATTCCTGAAGAAATTACCAGGGTCAACCATGCTTTTCACACGCACTAATCTGTTGAAGTTGTTCTTGAAATATTTAAGGCCCCAAATGCTTGCCTGTTTGTAGCTTGTCTTGACACCTTTGTTATTAATTCCCAAGTCAAGATCCCTATAGTTGATGTACGCAGATCTTGGATTTTTCGAGACATAACGGGCCACGTAATTGTAAAGCCTTCTCATCCAACCTATATGCTGATTGAAAGCCACAGCCCCTTGTTCTCCCCAAACCAGCAAGTACTGGATTTGGTACAGGTTTCCTGCTCTATGTGGGAAAGGGGTTTCGTCGTCCGGAATCTCATTCATTATTCCACCGAATGGCGTCAACAGCATCTGGGCTGCCCCAACCTCCATTTCGTAAAACCTCTCCCATATCCCCTCCAACCCAATTTTTGAAATGGGTTCCACCACATAGTCTGATTTTGCCTTGTAAAAGGCCCGGACGGTAGGAGTTCTGTTGAGCAAAACATCTAGGGACTGCCCACGCTGGAATCCCGCAACGAAGAGGACCGATTCGATCCAGCTCATTTCGCTGCAGTCTTCATTCGTGACCCCTAATTCGGGAAAGCTCTCTTGCAACAAGGGAAGAAGCTTTTCAACCCCACCAAGGAAGAAGGTACTAAAGGTAGCTTGTATTGTCCGATTCCTCGGGTCTGCAGTCGAATTTACGGTTCTTAGGATGACTCTAATGAATAGGTCTTCAGGAAGCTTGTCTGCAACATACTGCCACCGATGGACAAGGTAAGTTGCATTTTGTTCCAAGGTTCTGTTGATTCTGAAGACTGTTACCGTTGATGGAACTGGAACCAAGCTTATTTTCCACGCAAGAATGACTCCAAAGCTACTTCCTCCCCCTCCTCTGATGGCCCAAAAGAGATCCTCCCCCATAGTTTCTCTGTCAAGGATTCTTCCATTAACATCTACCAAGCGAGCGTCGATCACGTGATCCGCAGCGAGGCCATATTTGCGCATCAGTGTGCCATAGCCTCCTCCGCTGAAGTGCCCGCCCACTCCCACCGTGGGGCAGACACCGGCCGGGAAGCCAAGGGTTTTACTCTTTTCCGCAATTCCGTAGTAAACTTCTCCAATGGTGGCGCCAGCTTGAACCCACGCCGTACTATTTTCGACATCGACCCCGACGGACCGATGATTTATTAGGTCGATGACGACAAACGGGACGTCGGCAACAAAGGAAAGACCCTCGAAGTCATGACCTCCACTTCGAACTCTAATCTGCATATCATATTTTTTCGAACAAATAACGGCTGCTTGAACGTGAGATTCTTGCAGAGGAGTAACAATGACTAGCGGTTTGGGTGTGGTGGGTGTCAAGAATCGCAGGTTCTGTATGGGGAGCTGCAGGATTGACGCATAAGAAGAATTTGCTTGGGTGTAGATGACTTTGGAGATGGAAGGGGAGTTCTCAGAAAGGTAAAGGCATTGAAGAAAGTTTTCGTGAATTTTAGAAGATGTTACTAGTGAAAGTGAGAGGAGGAGAAGGCCAAAAATGGTCGAAAACGATGAAAAGCTTGAGGTTTCCATTTGCCTTCGCTCATTAATTTTGTGTTTGGGAGAAGATGCGATGTCCTATATTTATATGCACTGAAGGAAGCTTGGCCTGTTTTTTCATATGTTTTATTTGTTTGGTTCGTAGAAAATATGTTGATGAATCAAGCGCGTGGAATTCATCAGTCAAGCTACTGGTTTGGTTGAAAGCTTCCTCACTAGCTAACGAGAGCAAACAATTTTTTACTTCTTGAAAAAAAAAAACAATAATGAAAAAAATAATATATAATAGAGAAAGAATGAATTGTAGAATGTAGAATGAAGGACTAGCTAGTCTAGCTACCTCTATAATTTTCCGGCTCCAAACTACTGGCTCCAAAAATAATTAAAATTTTATAATTCTTAGTTATCATCTACATCCCTCAAACTTAGTCTAGTTTCGAATACCTCTAACATCCTTATAATTTCCTTATTTGAGATATTTGAAATGTAGAAATTACCCTTATAATTTCTATACTTGATTTGCTTTTTTAAATAAAAGACCCTTATAATTACCCCCATAATTACTCGTCAGCTACCTAAAACACTCGTTAATATCATTAAATTTTTTCTTATTTTTTCATAATTTTTTAAAAAATTTAAAATTAGAGTCCTGTATTTGTGCCCATTGCTAGTTGTAATAATAGTAATCTATATTCTACTACACCCTAATTTTAGTAATAGTAATACATATTATATGCATATATAACACACATGACATGTGCTATTAATAAAAAAGAGAAGATAATGCACTTTTTAATATGTATTTTTCCTAACTAAAATGTCAAAAAGGTTAGAATTGGTTTATAAAAAATATCTAGTTCTACAAAAAAAGAATGCCAACAAAAAAGACAATAATTTACAAAATGCATATTATCATTATAAAATAAATGATAATGCGAAAATTTATTATGAATTCATGAAAAAGACAAGACAAGAAATAATTATTTTTAAATTTTATCATATATAAAACAATATATGTCTATTATAATATCGGTGAATTAATACAAATGTTTGAAAGATTGACTTTTTCAGAAATCACTATGCTCATATGTAATTTTTATTTTTATTTTATTCTTGAGAATCTACATTAGGCCACTAAAATTGGAGTTGTTGTAGAGTGGGACAAAGAGCGACCCTGCTTGTTCTTGTATACGTTCATTTGTACGTACCTAAAAAGAAAAAGAAAAAAAAATTGTACGCTTATTTATATTGCTATAGAACCGTGGAACGATTCAAGTAGACAAGAGTCCGACTGCTCCACTTGTCTTATCCCACTTAAAAAACAATTATTCAAAATGCTGTATCCCGTGCCCGCCAAAGTTGACGAACTGACGAAACTGGCCGAGCAGTGCTTAACATTTGTATCTCTCTCTAATTGTCGTAGTCGATCTTTCATTGGGTGGAAGTGGAAGGCCACAGCAAATCGTCGCCTCTTAAGACCAAAAACAAAAAAACCAAAAACGCATCGGAACAGAAACACGGGAAAAAAATTTGAAGAAACAGAAAGGGTTGTTTACTTTATATGAACCTGACGAGTTATAACGCGTTGAAAATTGTGGAATGTGGATATGGTTGGGACTTGGAAGAGACAGCGCATCTCTTTATTCTGCATAAGGTGGGGGAGTCTTCCACTCTTAGGTGGAGTCTGCCACTCTTTCTCTTTTTATTTTCCTTGCTATATAAAATGATTTTTTAAAATATAATCAAAGATTAAAAATGTTAAATATTAATGAAGAGAAAATTAATTTTTTATTCTTTGATTTGTTATATGTTTTATTTCTTTTTTTTTTGGATTACGCACCGGGTATCCACGCATCCGTTTTACAGTCCACGTAACTAATTTTGCGCCTCTTGAAGTTGACCCCACAACTCCAAAAGGAGGGTAAATTCAGGATAGTCCAGGGGCGGAAACGGGTTCGGGAAAGTTTGAACACCTGATCTCGTGAAAGGCACTCTTACAACCCGCACTACCACCTGAACCACACCCTGGTGATATATGTTTTATTTCTTTCTCAATCTCTTTGATAGAAAATATGAAGAAGAGTATGTAGTTGTGAAAGACATTTTTTTATTTTTAGTTTTTTAACAAAAAAGTAATGTTACACTTACTACCAAACATCTTCCTTTTTTTTTTCTACTTCAAATCATTATAGCATATACATAGTACAATACTCATAAAGTAGTAGGTACACAAAAGAATGATATTTAGAAGGTAAGTGTAACCTTTTACGCCCTTCAACATACAGTAAGAAATGATAAATTTAGAAAAAAAAAAAGTTTGTTTTTAAATTTTCTATATAAATTTGAAAAATTAAAAAAATAATGTGGTATTTTATAATTATTCAATAAATTAGACATGAGAATAAAATTATTTCCACAAGCAAATAGTTTTAGTACTTTTTAATATTTTTTATTTTCTTTATAAAAATGCTGTAAATTTAAAAAATTAAATAATTTTTTTGTAATATTTTTAGAAAACTATAAATAGAAAATGAATATTGTTTTGTATTACTAAATGAACCCATAGACTCAAATTGGAATTCAAAAAAAATTTAGGAAAAATTAAAAAAAAATTCAAAAGAATTTTTCTTTTTTATGTTTGGTTATCAAGGAATCCAAGAAAGAAAATAAACATATTTTTGCTACCAAGAATCAACGAATTTTGTTAAACCGTCCTTTGACCATGACCACCTGAAAAGAATCAAATAATATTGGCTTGGAGGACCCGAGGTATACTTCGGAGGATTACTCCGATGCCTAAGTTAGGAAATGGGAGGTTCATATTACAATAGTAAATGAAAAGTGAGTGAGAATGAAATGCTTACCTCCTCATGAGATCCCCTTTTTATAGTGGTGAAGGCAAACTCCCCTTCAGCTTGACATCTGTAGGCGTGGCATTATGCTTAGAGGGGTTATAGGTGGCTCACCATTATGCTTAGGGGGGTTATGAGTGACTTGTCATTATACTTAAGGGGGTTATGGGTGACTTAAGGCGATTATGCAAGACATCAATAGTAGCTCTTCTAACTATATCGAGGTTTATATATGGATAACCTGAAAGCGGTTATACAAAACATTAAATGATGTCCAATGTCGACCTTACAACTATTCGTCCCTATGGGAATTTTTGTCAATTTTGGGTGTATTAATTATCCCCCACCCCCCCCCCCCCCGGCGCCCAATACTCTCAAATATTTGAAATAAATTTCTCTTATTTGAGAGTAGTAATTTGAACTAGTTCCCAATTGACTTAAGGAGCCAGCTTAGGGCTTCCTGCCTAAGCAATGCTGGTGTGGAACTACCTAGTGGTCTAACTTATTAAAATGCAACCGAGCCAGATGCTATGCCATCCAACCCAATATGAGGCGGCATTCACACTGTTCATTTTAGCCCACACCAACTTCTTCATTCTTCTACTTGATCTGAGCCGACGTGCCATTATTCGGCTTACACTAAGACAAAATCTACCATAACCAACTTAATACAAACCGATTTTGTGACGACTTGCTTATTTTTCACATATTTTTTATTTTTTATTTTATAAATCAATATCACATATTCCAGCTCAGCAGATCATAATCCACCTGGACCCGTAGGTACCAGGGATACATCAAAACACAACATGGAAGCCTAAGCAGTAAGAAACAAATAATCACAATATTATAAATACAAATACATCCATCTCATTACTACAAATACCAGAGTCACTATATCCACTGTATCTCAATATATACATCCCAAAATAAGATCTAGGGACATTTCCCACAAAATCTAACTGCCCCTACCAAAAACTTATCCTTCAAAAAGGGCAGACAACAGCTCTAGATCCGCGGGATTTTTCCCGCTCTCCTATCAGGGGCTCCTAAAAAGTTTATAAAATTTAGGGGTGAGACACCTCTCAGTAAGGGAAATAAACTAATATCAGTGTGTGGCAACATGAGTATTCCATGTTATACACATATCATACATAACATATTTAGTAACTGTTTTGTCAAATCTGTGAAAACATACATATATATATATATATATATATATATATATATATATATATATCAAAACATGGCAGAACATATTTCATTTTCATAACATATCTCATCTCATATCATAATAATAACATAAAAACATCCCTGGTAGGTTAGCTGGTTGTTGTCATGTATTACCCCCACATGATTGGGTTGTGTAGCCCGAAGGTGGGACCTGGCAATGGTTGGCCGACCACTGCCAAGTTAAATGTACAGTCTGTAAGTCTGATGGGTCTGCCTGACCTGGTCCGTACACCAGGGGCGATCACACTCTTCTTAAAAACCACATCAACCATCCAATCTCACACCACTCCGTACAACGGCGTTAACACAAATATCATGATCACAAAGACCATGGACACATAGCAACGATACCGTGCAAGTGCTAGCCTAGACTAAGCTAATCAGGTTCTGATACCATATAACATATATTGAAACTGTGATACATGGATATTCCATATCACTAATTATCATATCAATCATATCATTTTGCATATATACGTATATCATGAAAATCATCGGCTCGTACGTCGGTCTTACACATTTTACCATAGGTCGGCCCGTATGCCGGCAAATCATAGCACAGCCCGTACGTTGAAAGATCACATCCATAGCTCGGCCCGTACGCCGGTAAATCACATCATAGCATAGCCCGTACGCTAGTAAATCACACCCACGGCTCGGCTCGTACGCCGGCAAATCATACACATAGCTCGGCCCGTACATCGGCAAAATATATAAAAATCTCGGCCCATACGCCAATTTTTCATTATAAACATCCATATCATAATCACATTCTCAGAAAACAGTATTTCAAAACAATTTCTACTCATGCCACACTAACAGGTTTTCCCGTATATTCAACATACCAATATTTCATCAGTATTTTCTCAAATATAAATCATATATATACACATATTTATTTTCCTGAAATCAAATGCTATATATATACATACATTTCTAAAAAAGAACTAGCTTAGTTTATCCCCTTACCTGATTCCTGAGAAAACCCCTAAGAAAATCTGCCCCGCACATGCAGGGTTCTCAACTCAACACCCTGGAAACAATATTTTCCAGAACTAAAGTTCAGTATTATGAGCGTATAACACTTTCTTCAACTGTCAAAAATCCAAATATTGAGTAGAAAGCCTTACCCTGGATTTAGGATGATTTCCACCTTGCTTTCACCAACGATCCGCTCCAGTAGATTTTGAGAGAACTTCCCCAAGAGCGTCGTGGTGACTTTGTATTGTCGATTCAGCGAAGATCTAGCCTGAAATCAACGAAAGAGAGAGAGAGAACCGAAGGGGAGAGAGAGAGAGATGAGAGTTAGCTACTTAGGGAACTTTAAAATCCGGATTTTGATATTTATAGATAGGGGATTTCGTCGACGAGCCACATCATTTGTCGACAAATCCCTTGTATTCATCGACGAAGCCCTAATGTTTTCCCTTCGATTTTTCCTTCCAAAGTGCAATGTTGTCAACTGCCTCCTTCTGTTACTATCTCCATTTCCCTTCCTCTTTATTATTTAAATCCCATTATTATTCGGGTCGTTATAGGTTTAGTCACCAGAAGCTGGACTATATGGTAATTGGCTCAATTCGAGCTAGACTATATAGTAATCGGCTCAATCCAGTCAATCTTTCTGCTTCGCTTAATCCCAATGATCGGCTCAATCCAAGCCGGTACACTCACCACTTGGCTCGATCCGAGTCAGAGTCCACAATAATCGGCTTAATCTGGGTTGAAATTTCAGTAATCAGCTCAAATTGGTTTGTGTAGACACCCTAATTTTTACCAAACCAATTTTTGAAATACCCGGCAAAATAAGATTTGACCTCAAGACCTAATGCAAAATTAAGGCCCTAATTCCCCAATCGAGTCCTTTTGATTTCAACTGGTCAAGCCCCTAAAATGTCAAAAAAAAAAAAAAATGATTTAAAGTTGAGTCTTGTGAACATTTAAGTCCATGTCTTAGGTTTATTTCATTTTGATTTGATTAATTCCTTTAAAACTAGTTCTTTTTAGTTACCGTTGTTATTAGTTATGTCCTTGTAGTTTCTAAACCCATTACAGGCTAGGCTTTATAGTCCTTTAATTTCAAAATCAATGTCCTCAATACTAAGCCTAAATCCCGTTCTCAATTTTTAATTTTAATTTCAAAACCCAAAAATTAGTTGATCGAACCATTTTAGTTTCCATAAGTTTAGCAATTTCCAAACTTGGTATTGAGCTTTCAAAATCTTAAGCTATTTTTGGAAATTGGATCTTAATTTTAGGACTTGCCTTGTTTGTTATTAAAGTCACGCTTACCGGGTTGCTTGGTCAAAATTGGTCAATTCTGGGGTCACTTTTATTACTTAAGAGTCCTCTAAGTGAAAAAGAAAAAGAGAAAGTCAAAATTGGTCTATTGGGGTCAAAATTGAAAAACCACACACGCTTTATTAGAGAAGAGAAGTGGAGCACATGCCTCCAATGTGGTGCACGTGCAGGTGAAGTCCACTGTGCATACAAAAAATATAAATGACATACATGGAATAAAGGTTATAGAAAATGGTACAAACACATGTTGCAGTATAAGAAAAGACAAGGGTACATGCAATCACACAAAATTAAAAAATAATAAATAAATAAATAATAATAAATAAAGAGGAAAATGAAAAAGGTAAAATTCCATGCCCTCCATTCCAGGGTTGCCACTTGGAGCCTCCGAGTTTCCTGTGCACAAAAGAGACAACAAGGCAGACTGTTAGAAAAAGGAATCCAAAAAATGATGACAGAAAATGAAATCACATGCACAGGACAAAATTGGTTAATGAAGTATTCCCTACCTATGCAAGGAATTAGGGCATTCTGTTAAGCTATTTGGCACCAAAATCACCCCACAGCTTTCCTATAAATAGGGAGGCTTGCACACTACAAAGGGCACTAGGGGGAAGCATAAGATGGAAATGTTGAAAAAATAGAGAGACCCCCTCAGAGAGCTAATAGAATCCTGCAAAAATTGGGAGAAGAGAATTAGAGTTAGAGCAACTCTGCAAAATCAGAAAAAAAGGGAGGACTCCTCAGACAGCATAGAGAGAAGCTGAGAAAATAGAGAGAAAAAAAAAGGGAGTGACACTCTGCCAAATTAAGAGAATAGTGAATTAGAGGGGGAGGTTCTGCCCATTTGAAGAAGGAAAGAGGCAAAGAAACTCTGCCAAATTTCAGAGAAGATAGAAGAAGCAAGCGTAGAGAACCAGACCAGATTCATACCAACTAGGTGAGCACGTACATGCATAGAACCTAGAGGAGGGAAAGGGAAAGGTAATCATTCAAACCTTACTACCTTTCAAAATTGTTCAATTCATATGGCTGATGCAAATATGTGAGTGAGTGCAGGTTTCCCCCTTCCCAAGTCTCAGTCTCGGGTCTGAGCTTGAACAAGAGCAGATTCTAAATTAAATCATCTCCAGCCTTCTAAATCCAAAAGTCTAGTATGAGCCCATCCGAGAAACCACCCGAACTCGAATGGGGGTTTCGGGTTTCAAAAATAAGTTTCCCCGGCAAAGGCGCCAAAACTTGACTCACTTGAAAAATGAGCAGCTTGGAAGTTATCCCAAGTATAGGATTTCAATCATTTAATAATTAACCCAAGGGTCAGATCGTCTCCTTAGGGAATGCATTTTAATTCTAAACTCGTGTAATTCCAAAAGAAATTAAGAAAAGAAAAGTTTACTGAACACAGTCTAGATTCGGTTTCCTAGATGTTTGAGGTTTTTACAATAGAATTTAAGTTCTAACTAAAAATTAAATATGCATGAAATAATTTAAATAAATACTAGATTCAATGCCAGAATAATAAAAGAACTAAACCCTACAATCATTCAACTAAATAAAAATATTAACTTTAAATGTAAACCCAAGCAAGAATACACTCTAAATAAAAACATCAACTTTAATAATAAAAACACCCAAAGAAAATAATTAAATCCCTATAAAAAATTTAAATGAGAAGACAAATTGAAATTAACAATAATAATGCTCAAATAAGAATTTAAATGTAAAAGAGAGAGAGAGAGAGAGAGAGAGAGAGAGAGAGAGAGAGAGAGAGAGAGAGAGAGATTTAAACAGAAATATGTCTAGTAAAAAAAAGTTCTTAAATTAAACAAACTATTTTTAAACAAAAATTAATCCAAACTTTGAATAAATTAAAAAACTTAACAATAAAATTAATTTTAACAAAACTAAGTTCAAGAAAGGGAGAGATAAGAAAGTAAGGGAGAAGAGAGAAGAGAGAGAAGAAGGAGAGAGAGAGAGAGAGAGAGAGAGAGAGAGAGAGAGAGAGAGAGAAGAAGGAGAGAGAGAGAGAGAGAAGAACTAGTCGTGGAGTTGCTGTTGTGCACGGTCTCCCTAGCCCCTAATCTGCTACTCCGTGAAAGAAAGAAAAAAAAAAAAAAAACTCTAGAAAATTAACCTGGCTAATACCCTACCTACCCCTCTTTGACTTTTCAAAATCAACACATAAATCCCCCCCCCCCTTTTGTTTTTACAATTTATCCCCAGCAATTCAAGACCCAAATTGAAGACCTAGCAATTTCTTCTTGTGTGCACGTTAGCATGGCAAGGTCACATCAATCCTTTTTTTTTTTTTTTCATTTTCTTGTTTCTTCTTTTTTTGCTTTTTTTTTTTCTCTTTCCCAGCGGGCAAAGAGGATTTTGACCTTCCTAAAGTATGTATCTCTCAAAGATTGAAACACAAAAGTGGTAGATAATTTCCTCAGCTTTCCCCAAAATTTTAAATCGTCTCGATTGAAGCTCGAACGAAAAAGTTACGCCCAGAATACGAAGTAGTGTCGATTTTTACTTCCAATAATTTTCGTGCAATAAAAAAACACCAAAAATTCAGATATTACTCAATAAAACTCAAATGTTATAAATAAGACACAATGTTAATTTATTGAGAGTAATTAGGCATTTAATTAAAAATATAATTCGTAATGCATGAATTAAAATACCTAATTACGCAATTTAAGCGCGCAATCATCACATTTCCTGAATTATAAACTATTTATCATTTACCTGGGTCCCTGAAGAAAAATACCCACTAAAAACCTAGTTTGCCTGCCGTGTATACACCAACCCTAAATTATACTAAATGTCAATTTCTCAATTTAACCTCAGAAATACATTCACATCTAAGCTTATACCTTCAATAATTAAATAATCAACCAAAAAATACTCAAATAACACTCTTACCTCAGTTTTGGGATGGTGCCCCAAAACCCTAAATTAAAATTCTACTCTACCTACGTTGAAGAGAATCTTCTCAAGAACCATGTGGTGGTTCCTGATCGTCGAAATGATGCTTAACGGAACAAAATTTGTAGAGAGAAGGAGAGGGGTTTCGTGGGTTTCCTTGAGAGAGAGTGTGTGTGATTTTATCTAATGAAAAATGAAGCTCTCAATATTTTATAACTTCTAGCACTAGCCAAAAAATCATCATCGATTTTCTATGCTTCTCCAAAAATCGTTGCCAGTTTTTTATTAACCGGCTCCAAAATTACCGTTTACCTTTACCCGTCCGCGGTTAAATCCTAAAACCATCACCGGTTTTCTGGCTCCTTTAGAAAACCGTCATTGATTTTCTCTTACCTTAGCCAAAAAAATTCATTTTTCCATTTTCTTTTATTATTATAATTTTCGGGTCACTACACTCCTGATATTCAAAGATCAGGTAAAGGAAGCACTTAACTTGGAATAAATGAAATAAACGATTAATCCTCATTGGTATCATTGGAGCTTGTGCCTTTGCACATATTTAAGGATCCTGAGGTGAGGGTGGTTTCTGTTTTTCTTGGGGCCATCCAATATATTACAGATTAGTAATTGAAATAAAGAGGAAGAATCTAAAGTCTTGATTAGTTAATTTCGAAGGTGATCCTAGGTAATCGGGTATTGTCTTTTGGACGGATGTAAAGGGGTGCTAATACCTTCCATTTTCATAAATGTACTCTTGAATCCAGCCTAGTAACGCAAATCATGGACTATCGGTTCCTTTAGACCTTTGAATAACTTAGAGACCAATGAATTAGTAGCATATTAAGTAGATATTCTAGCCTCACTAAATAGGTTAGTGGTGACTCTTCTGGACCATATTTTGACTCATTTCTCATCATATACATCACTCCTTCATATAAATATTGAGTCTGCCATTTGGTGGAGGTGACACGGAGATTTGACCCCTATATTCTCAGAGTTGACTCCTTCGAGGGTGTTGCGACATTACTTATGCATAGGAACATCCAGTTGATGCTCCTATTGATCAACTAATAGTTTGCCTTCAAATAATTTACTGAACTTCTTGAGCTTGATATTTTCTTCTAGTACGATCTCTAATCCATACTCTATGACACGTGATGACTTAGAAAAAGTGTAGTGAATATTTTGGATCACTAGTCCAGGCTTATATGAGGTTTTCCCTTCATTTTCATATTTTTATTCCAACACCTATTCTGTAGTTATCATGTTAACTTTTGCAAGTCTAAGATACGATCTCCATTGTGTTGAGAGGGCAAGCCATTGGATAAGCTCTTATAAAAGGTAACACACTATGTTGGATATCTCTAATGTTGTCATCTTCATTTATAGTAATCACATTATAATCATGAACAAATTTCAACCTTTGGTGTAATAGAGATGACATTGCTCTAGTTGTGTGGATCAACGACCTACCCAATAGTAGATTAAAGAAAAATATAATTTCCAAGACTACACAATTATGAAGATGCAGTGACCAATCTCAATATCAAGGTCAATCTCTCTCATAATTTCTCTCTTAGTTCCATAAAAAAGCTTTAACTCTCATAATTACCGGTCGGGAGTGTATTTTGTATCCTATTTTCTTGATCTTCCATCTCGATGATTGCAACAAAGGGCATGGACTCTTCAAAGTATTGGATTGCCCAGGTTCTGAGGGAATGCCTATATAGTATTTTCATTCTTTCAATTTTTGAAAGGGAGTAATTTTGAAAGGCTTACTAGATGTATTTTTGGATAATTTTTTATTAATCTAGTACCGTTCGTAAGAACGGGCGCGTAAGGGGTGCTAATACCTTCCCTTCGCATAATCATACTCCCAAGCCCGACTCTAGTGATGCAGACTGATTCTACCCCTAAAGGGGTAGCAATCAAGTGTTCTAACCGCACTTCAAAAGGTTAGTGGCGACTCCATCACACATTTTTTTTTTCCACAAAAATCACTTTTTCAAAACACACATCCATTTTTCCAAGTTCGCAGCCGCACCCATTTTCCAGAGAGTGGTCTTCTAGCCGAGTCCGGGACATCGCGACAGTTTGAATAACTAGCTCTATTCGAGCCGATATCTACCATGACCAGCTTCCTCCGAGTCTCTATCTATCATTATCAACTCAATTCAATATGAAGTCTAGGGCAATTGGCTCTAATAACTGACTCCATCTAAGCAGAGACCTATAGTAACCGGCCCCATCCGAGCTACTATCTATCGTTATCAGCTCAATCTGAGCCGATATATTCACTATTAGACTCAATTAGAGTCGACCTCTTTATTACTCAGCTCAATCGGATCCTGTTAGTATGCAGTTGATCGGCCCCCTCGCTTTTTGTTGGCTCATGAGCTGGGCTCATCAAAGAGGCAGGTCCCTATTGCCTCATGAGTTGTGCACATCCAACGGCCCGTTCAGGTGAGTCGTGCTTACTTCTATATGCCTCATGAGTCATGCTCATCAAGTGGGTAGATCTATGAGGCCTCACAAGCTCTGCTTATTAGATGTGCCAATACAAGTGAGTCGTACTCACTCCTCCATGCCTCATGAGCCATGCTCATCAAGTGGGCAAGTTTTCAAAGTATCATAAGTTGTGCTCATCAGATGGCTCATTATGGGTGAGTCATTGTGCCTCATGAGTTTTGCTCATCAGATGGACCATTATAAGTGAGTCATGCTTAATCATTTGTTGCCTCATGAGCTATGCTCATCGAATAGGCCATTATAGGTTAACCATGCTCACTCTTTTGTTGCCTTATGAGCAGTGCTCATTAAGTGGCAAGTCTTTAAGGCCTCATAAGCTATCATCATCAGATGGACCATTACAAGTCTAGGCATGTTGATCAACATTGTTCGGATTCACGCAATTGCGATTCACATTATTAGGATTTGCGCCATTGGGGTTCGTGTGGCATGAGTTTATAAGTTACTTCCTTCCCCTCCTTAGTCACTTCACCCAAGTCCCTCATACTCTTCCTTTTCATATCACTCCTTCTTGTGGTCATGACTTCTTCTAGATTGATGTATTTCTAGGCTCGTGCGACTATTTTCCTTAGAGTTGATTTTTTGAGTCCTATCTCGTTTTTGATAATGATAAATACAAGATATTTAATGTTTGCCGAGTTTGTGTGCATCAAATTGGCAATATCATATGGTGCACATGGAGCTTATAGTTCTTACATTATTGGTATGCATTGATTATACTGTGCCGAATTGTTATACAAATCTACTTGTGTTAGAAGCACTTTTCATTGTACAAAAAAGTTTATCTGATTGAATTTCAGGCGTGGCCTGAGGGGGTTTGATCTAGCACGTAAGGATCAAGTTGGGGTCAATCCTGTGAATTTGACCTAAGGCCTTCTTCGCCCCGCAAGGAGTGTTTGTAAAGGTTGAGGTCAGCCCTGCTTTAATTTGACCTGATTGTAAACGGCACTGCTCCACCCGTTAAGTGAGCAATAGTGATAATTCTCGAGCTTGCGAGCTGAGGTTGGGATGTATGCAGTATTGGCCGAATCACGATAACATATCGTGTGTGTACTTTATATTTCTAGCCTTTATATTCCTACACATGTATGTTTTATTCGATATATTGTGAATGTTGCGTATGATTTAATTTCCGCATATTATTTGCGCAATTGGTATATTCTTAGAAAAACCTTAGGTTGTGAAATATTGCTGTTGGATTAGCTAAACCTAAGAAGAATTTTTAAATACTCAATTCACCCCTCTCTTGGGAACACACCAATTCTAACACTTAAAGAGTTTAAGAAGTCCCTCGATTGAAGAGCTATTGTCAGAGCTACTACTGCTACCCCATGATCTATGTTTTGAATGTCTAAAATGGCATTGAAAAAGCAATGCATAAACTCCTTAAGTGTCTCCTTTTTCCCCTGGACAAAACTCCTTAGATGAGCCAAGATTTTTGCTATTTTTCGGCTACTAACAAAGTGGCCAAAAAACTGCTACTCCATTTCAGAAAGGATCCAATATAGTCAGGCTTTGGGGTTCGATACCACGCTCTAGTATTCTCCTTTAGGGTGGGTGCAAATGTTCGGCACATGATTACATCGGGCATGCCTTGCAATTTCATCAACACCCTAAAGGTGTCTAGGTGGTCCAAAGGATCGGTCAAGCCATCATACCCTTCAATACTTGGCATTTTGAAATTACTTGGCAAAGGGATCTCCATTACCTCTTTGGTAAAAGGAGGGTCTAAAAATTTTAGTTAATGATTCCCCCACAGAGGGGTAGTTGCGTATTTCCTTCGCCAACTTTTTCAATTGGTCAATTTTTTCCTCCAACTCGCGAGACCACTGTTCTTAGATGCCACATGCACCATTTGCATCTTCTACCTTATTAACTGGATCTGAGGCCATCACAACAACTTCTTGTGGGGTAGCTGCCTTCCCATCAAATATTGCTTCTATCCGGTTAGCCTCTAAACCATGCTCCCCATGATCCTTTTTTTTTTTTAATACAAGATCATAGTGAACATGTCTCCTACCCTTTTTTGAAAGGCTATAAAGTCACTCAATGGTACACTTGGGTTATTTATTGGAGTGAAATAAATTGACTCGGGTGATTGGTTTCCCCCAACGGGCTCTAACTTGGTCTACGAGGCCTCACGTTGCACCCTCCTCTATAAGACGCACGCACCCCGAGCCTTTGCCCGAGACGCATGCATCAGCTCCCAACTTGGAATGGGTGGGTCAGCAAATTGCAATCCAACGACCTACCCAGCAAGTCGAATAGGCATCCATGTCCATCTTATGTTAAAAATAATATTTTTTTTTTCTTTTATCATTATCTAAATAATTTTTTTAATTCAAACAGATTGGAATATTTATATATATATATATATATATATATATATATTTTTCAAACTTCAAATGGGTTCAAATTTTTTTTTTTGCCCATTCGCTTTTATGTACGATGTCAGTTTCTCCGCGAGGGGTGACGAGTGAGGACCATCTCAAGGGTCGCGCGCTGAGTCGGTCTTTGGGTAGGAGTTTGGCATACCTTACCGGGAAAGAATAGGAGAAAATGACCTGTCAGCGGGCAGAATATTTTTGAAAACCCACGAGGGGTTGAATTTGAATTTGAATTTGTGAGTGGGATGCCCAATGAGTTTTTGGAAACTTGAAAGGACTGCCCTCTCCCTTTTCTCCTTTTCTTTAAAGGGCTTAATTCAATGCAACATTTGGTTCATTTGTGTTCTCTGCAATCGATTGGGTTTGACTGCTTGCACCAATCAAACTCACCCAAATACCTTTTTCAGCTAACCACAACTCAATTACCAAAACTAGTCAAATAAGAAATCCCACTGGCCAACCTATTGATAATTTTTTAATTATGGGGTTCAAAAAGTTTTAGATTTTAAATTTAAATTTGTGCAACTTGAATGAACCATTATGTAAAATTGTATTAAATTTTATCTAAAATTTTATTCATATGAGTTTGAGACTTAAAACTCACTCTCAAACATTTTCTAATAAAAAATTTACAAAACTAAAAATTTCATGAAATGAAAAAATCCTAGTAGAAAAATTATTTAATCTTCCCACTTGATATTCAACATGATATCTCTTATGCTACTAATTTCAAAATGTTTTCCTGCTTTCCTACAAAACAATCGGGGTACCATGTATATATTATTTGCACTTACATGACTAATTACATAATTATGTATATGCATGCATACATATTAATTGATTTGTATATGATACGCCCAAAATAATCTAGCCAATGAGAACAGATCAACACTTGTCTCGCGCCTTCTCCGGGTCAGACACTCTGACAAGTAATCAGCTTCAACCCAATAAAGAGGAGGAGTGATCCACGCCAGCGGCTTAAATAGCCGAGTGATGGGCGCAAGCACTTTATGACAGGGGAGCAATTCACGCTCCCGCACAATAAAGACAAACCAACCAAGGGTCAACTCGAGCCCCTATAAGAAGGGACGAAGAGGCCAAGGTAAGTGATTCAACTCATTCTACTGTTGCATTCTGCCTCTCTAAAAGTATTTCTCTGACTTAGGCATCGGAGTGATCCCCCGGAGTTCACCCCGGGTCCTCCAAGCCTTTCTTCTCTTCGCCTTTTTGGTTAACAGAAGTCGAATGAGTAACCCTGCTAATTTTACCCTGTAACAGTTGGCGTCGTTTGTGGGAACCTGCTTTTGAGAGGCGATCACATCTTGCTCTCAACTTTCGACATTCAGGCAATGCCGACCTCACATAGTTCTACTTCCATCCCTGTTGCAAGAAAAGAATCGTCCCAGTCCATCCACTCCACACTCGCACAACCATCGGGCGTCAGCAGGGAGGAATTCCTCGCTTTCTAAAAGGAAATAAAGGATATGCTCAACCAACTCTTACAACAAAAGAGTCAGGAAGGACACGTCCTCCACCAACAGTAAGAGAGCCCCACTGTAGACAAGAAAGCTGACAAACCAGTGGAGAACGAGGAAAAAATCTACCTTAACAAGAAGGTAGAGGACGCAAACAGCGTGGATGTCAACCAATAGAGATCCACAGAGCTCGAAGAAAGGATCAAGAAAATAGATCACATAGAAAAGATGATGAGAGAGGGCAGAACCAAACCCTTCTACGGGGAAGCATCCCTAAGGTCCTCAGAGCCGCCATTCAACAAGGAGATCATGGAGGCTCCACTACCAAGTAGATTCAAGATGCCCACCTTTGAAAGGTACGAAGGTCTGTCTGACCCAATTGATCATCTGGACACCTTCAAGATGGTGATGCAGCTGTAAGGTGCTCTAGACGCCATCATGTGCCGAGCTTTTGCAACAATCCTTAAAGGTACTGCAAGAGACAGATACCGAACTCTGCGACCAGGATCGATCGGTTCCTTCTCAGAGATGGAACAACTATTCACCGGTCATTTCCTTAGTAGCCGGAGAATTGCTAAAACAATGGGCCATCTCATAAGTATGGCGCAAGGAGAGCGTGAGACTCTAAAGAAATTCATGCACCGCTTCAACACGGCCACCCTAGAACTCTCCAACCTAGACATGTGGGTGGCTTTAGCAGTCTTGACAATGGCTCTTCAGCCCGAAAGTTTCTTATACTCTCTAGGGAAAAATCCGCCGGTGGATATGGGGGAGCTAATGGCTCGAGCACAGAAATACATCAACCTAGAGGAGATGATGGACACAAGAGGAAGTCGCATAGAATGGAAAAGGAAAAGTAGTGGTAGGGAGACTGGAGAATCCTATAGATCCGCAAAAATACAAGAGGCTAGCACACTACACGCAAGCCTAGCAGATGAGCATGACTCAATAAGCATCAAGGGCACAAATGACGAGTACGACTTGTAAGGCCAAAAACAGCTCAGCAAATGAGAACGACTTGCCAAACATCAAAGGCCCAAATGACGAGCACAACTCGCGAGGCTAAAAAAGCCCAGTAGATGAGCACAATTCATTACGCATCAAAGGCCCAAATGACAAGCACGACTCGTGAGGCCAAAAAAGCTCAGTAGATGAGCATGACTCATTACGCATCAAAGGCCCAAATGACAAGCACGACTCGTGAGGCCAAAAAAGCCCAGTAGATGAGCACGACTCATTAGGCATCAAAGGCCCAAATGACGAGCATAACTCGTTGGGCCAAAAAAGCCCAACAAATGAGCACAACTCATTAGGCAAAGAGGCCAAAATGACGAGTACGACTCGTAAGGCCCATATCAGCCCAACAAATGAGCACAACTCAATAGATCTAAATGGCCACGAAGCTGCTCGGTAAGATCAGTTCAACCAAATTCGCTCCATGATCCAGCTCGACAAGTTCGCTCTGTAAAACTGCTCCATGAAGCTGCCCGGTGAAATTAGTTAAGCAAAATTCACTTTATAAGCCAACCCGGCATGAGCTCCTCTTCAAGCTTGCTTGGCAAGCCCCGCACCGAGAAATTTCTCCATGAAACAGCTAGTTCAGCAAAATTCGCTTCATGAGTCGGCTCAGCAAGAGATGCCCGCCGAGCTTGCATGGCAAGAGCCGCTCCCCGAAGTTGCTCCATGAACTTGCTCGCTGAAATCAGTTCGGCAAAATACGCTGCATGGATCAGCTCGGCATGAGCTGCTCGACAAGCTTGCTCGGCAAGTCCCGTTCCCCAAAGTTGCTCCATGAAAACGCTCGCCGAAATCAGTTAGGAAAAAATTTTCCATGGGGCAGCTCATTAAAAAGTCCTCCAAGGAGCAGCTTAAACAGCTTGGAAAAATGCTCAATGGATCAGTTCGGACAGCTCGGACTAATAGCTTGGAAAGATCGGCCAAAGTCCTACATGAATAGCTCGGATAGCTCAGACAATCAGCTCGAACAGCTCGGACAGATCGGCAAAAGTCCTACGCGAACAGCTTGGACTATCAGCTTAGACAGATCGCCAAAATTCCTACGCGATCAACTCGGCAAATTCTACCCCCCTCTAAACAGCTCATTAAAAAGTCCTCCAAGAAGCAGCTTGAACAGCTTGGAATAATGCTCCATGGATTAGCTCAGATTAACATCTCGAACAGATCAGCCAAAGTCCTACGTGAACAGCTCGGACAGCTTGGACAATCAGCTCAGATAGCTCGAACTATCAGCTCGGACAGATTGGAAAAAGTCCTACGTGAACAGCTCGAAAAATTCTTCCCTCTCTAAACAGCTCAGTAAAAAGTCCTCCAAGGAACAACTCGGACAGCTCGGACTATCAACTTGGACAGATCGGCAAAAGTCCTACGCGAGCAGCTCAGCAAATTCTTCTCTTCTCTAAACAACTCAGTACAAAGTCCACCAAGGAGCAGCTCGGACAGCTTAGAACACCAGCTTGGGAAATCAGCTCGAAAAAATTCCCACACATAGCAGCTCAAAAAAAAAAAAAAGGAGCATTACACCTTCTAGGGGGAAAAATACAGACAACGCGAGTGTTCAAAATTCCGTCCAGAAATTTGAAACTGAGGGGGGGACAACTGATACGCCCAAAATAATCTAGCCAATGAGAGCAGGTCAACACCTGTCTCACGCCTTCTCCGGGTCAGACACTTTGACGGGTAATCAGCTCCAACCCAATAAAGAGGAGGAGTGATCCACGCCAGCGGCTTAAATAGCCGAGTGATGGGTGCAAGTACTTTATGACAGGGGAGCAATTCACGCCGCGCAATAAAGACGAACCAACCAAGGGTCAACTCGAGCCCCTATAAGAAGGGATGAAGAGGCCAAGGTAAGTGATTCAACTCATTCTACTATTGCATTCCGCCTCTCTAAAAGCATTTCTCTTACTTAAGCATTTCTCTTACTTAAGCATCGAAGTGATCCCCCAGAGTTCACCCTGAGTCCTGCAAGCCTTTCTTCTCTTCCCCTTTTAGGTCAGCCGAAGTCGAAGGAGAAACCCTCCTAATTTTTCCCTGCAACAGTATAAATTAACCTAACCAATTGTGTAAATTCATAATTACATAATTATATACATATTTGAATCAAGGTGTCGATAATTATAACATTATGAATATATATTTTTGAATTATAGTATTGATTACGTAATTATGTAATTTAATTTCAAATAATAGTTATAACCAATAATTACGTATCTATATAATTATGGACATATATATAAATCGAACTAATTATGTGATTAAGTACATTCATGATGCCTACTAGTTGCTTTAAATAACCTAACTAAACCTATTGTGTAACATCAATAGTCATTTTTTACCAACATTTTATAACAAACTAAACAATTAAAAAAAAAATTTGAAACTAAAGAAAAAAGGAATTTCGTAGATTTGTCAACCGGTCACTTAATGGTTGTCAATCGATTCCAATACTTTTCGTTTTTTTCACACATACCCATACAATTTTGGCACCCCCCCTAATAACAATCAATCAGTCCCATGGAGCATTCGACCAATTCAGTTAATTTTCAAATTTTGAATTCCTTTACTTTGACTAGTTGTTGATTATGAGGGTGTAATAACCCAAAAAAAAAAAAAAAAATTAAAAAATTTAAATTTTTTTTAAAAATTAATTAATAAATTAAAATTATTAATCAATTGATTATTTAAACATTATTAAATTAATGTATTAAATAAACAAGTAAAAAGAAATAGTATGAAAAAAAAAACTTAAGAGTAATTATTAATTTATTAATTAAACATTATTAAATTAAATAAATAAATAAACAAATAATTTTAAAAAATTATTATGAATTAATTAATTAATTAAGTATTATTAAATCTAATGTATTAAGTAAAAAATATGATATATATATATATATATATATATATATATGTAATTGTTAAAGTATATATGTGTGTGTTTATATATATATATATATATATATAATATAATATTATTATATTATATGATAAAGTAAGTAAAGAAAAAAAAAAAGAAAAAAAAAAGAAGGAAGCTGAAGCTTCCAGTAGATGGAAGAATTGCAGCGCCTCAATTCGTCTCTCTCAGTCAACTTCTTTCTTCGTCGGTCTCCTCATCTCCGTCTCTCTCTTCCCTCATTTCTCGGTAGATGTTTGGCCAATCGAAAAACAAAAGGTGTCGTTGGATTCCTAACTCCGCCACTGACATTTCTACTAGAGTAGATTTATCATGGGAGCGGCGTAGGCACCACTCCTGGAGAAAGGTATATTTCACCTAATTTCTCAATTTTTCGTTAAATCTGCTGTTAAATTGACGATCAGACACCACCACGGGGTCTTAGTTGTAATCGTCGTCATTTTGACATAAGTAAAGTTCCAATTGGGGTTTTTTAGGCCCCACTCCAAAGCGAGAGTAAGATTTGGAAATTTTGGTAATTTGGCTATATTTAAGGGTATAATGATTTATATAGAATTTATGGACCTAGAAAATATTAAAATAATATTTTATTTAGGGTTGAATTAATGGAACTAGGATTTTTTATTCAGGGTCCGAGTGAGCATCACAGGTATTTTTCAAGGTTCCTGTTGGCGTAGTTCAAGAAACCAGGTAAGGGGAAATTATATATTAAATCAAATTTTATGAAATTAAATGCAATAATTTATGTTATATTATGTGTATGTTTTGGTGTGAATTATTAAAATGTCAACCGTGTAAAACTATGATTTCTGAGCCTAAGACCACTTATTTAGTTATGTATTTGTGAAAATGAACTGAAGAAAGTGGAAGGAATTTTCTGGATAATTATGTAAGAAATGGAAATTGTATTTTCAGTAATTAAATGTTAAATGTGGGTTGGCCTATTTTACAGGAATATGTATGAATTTTACTGTTAAATTGTGTGACATGAGATTATGTACTAATATATGTTAAATGTATGAGACGCAGACTAGGTAAGTAAAGTATTGAGAATAAAATATGGAATGGACTATGCTGCTTGTGTATGTTAAATGTAATCATGTAAATGTAAGACAACTGAAAGACAATCATGTTAGCAGATTCGAGCGCATTTCTATGTGACCTAACTGATGACAGCTAAAAGGAGCTGTGTTAGCAAATTCTAGCGCATTTCTATGTGGGCTAACTGATGATGGCTAAAGACTTGCTGTAGTATGAGGAAATGAAATGAAAACGTTATGTAATGAAATGACAATGAAATGGCAATGGAATGAAATGTGAAATGTGAACGATGAAAATGGGAAAGAGTCACTTAAAGTGAAATGTAATGTAATTTTTAAGTTATGAATATGAACAAGTGTGTATGATTGAATAATGACACAGAAAGAATGATGTATTATGATATTAGAAGTATTTATGTACATAGAACATGTTATGATTTGGGTGGAGCGTACTCTTCACCTTAGGGCTTGCTGAGAAAGGTGAGTGCGCTAGTAACTTCAGATATGGCAGTAGCTGCATAACGTACTAGGGCAGAGGGAACCGATTTGTATGGGCGGGTAGATTTCCCTATCCTTAGGGCCTTTGTCGATAAGCTATTGTTGAATGGTATGAGTACGAGATCAATCTAACACTTGAGGGCTTGCTGAGTAAGGTGAGTGCTCTAGTATGCTTTAGTTGTGACCTTAGCGTTGCCTAATATCAAAGCAGAGGGGTGCTACTTGTATGAGCAGGCAATCACCCTTATCCTTAGGTAATCTCGTGGGTTAAATTTCTTCATGTGATTGATTAGGTTCAGAGAATGATTTCAATGTTTATGAAAATGTTTTACAAATGTTATTAAAATTATATTTATATACCTCATGTTAGTCACACGCTGTGTTTAATATATTGTTTCTTCCCTTACTGAAATGTGTCTTACACGAATATGAATTCATCTTTTCAGGATTCACTTGAGATCGAGCTTAGAGAGCTCGAGGTTTTATAGCATTCTTGGGAAATAGAAAGAGAAAATGGTATACTTTTATGTTAATTTTGAGATGTATAAATTTATGTTTGAGTTTTCTGAGATAGGAATGGTTGTGAATACTAGATGTTTTTGGGAGTGGATCTATGATTTATGTTAGAATTTAGATGGATATAGAAAACTCTGGTATTATATTTATGTTTTCCACTACGTATATGTTGATTATGGATTATTAGGGATTTTATCAGGTATAACGCGCCGGACCTAGGTTTAAGGGTTCGGGGTGTTATAGAGGGTGCCAAGTGTTTTAGTTGTTGTCACATGTCAAGCAATAAACCAGGTTGTTGTTGGTTGGTGGTTGATGGTTATGGTAATTGAAATTTTGAATTCAAAATTCAAAATTTCAAACCCTCATTTCCCTTCACCATGCATGGTCTATAAATAGGTTATGCATGGCTTATTTTGTGCATGTCCTAGTGGGGGAATATGGAGAATTTATAAAGAGATAACTTGGTTTTTTGGGTGTTTTGGGAATGAAGTTCACACTTTACTTTTGAGAATATCTCTTTCTCTCATTTGTCCTTCCATATTTCTAGGGTGTGTAACTATATTTTATAAATATTCTCCCACTAGAAATACTGATCACTGTCAATTTAGGTTAGTCCTAATATACCCTTCTTTGTAATTTCTATGTTTTCATTTTAATTACACATACATGTGCTTATGTAGTTGTGTTCTCTTCATATCATATGATTTTTTTGAGTTGTATTTTGTGCAATATTAGTGTTGTTTTAGTGTCTCATGAATATTTTGAACACAAGTCTCAAAGCCGCATTGAGGTTGAAACCATTTTATTCATAAAGGACATCCATAAAGAAATAATTTTGAAAATCTTTCCTACCTTTTCATTACGTATGCATGTTAGTTTTTATAATTGACAGGTAATCTATGATAGGAGTAGGTAGATCCATGCATAAGTTTCATAGACTTTGCATTGAAATTCGAAGAATGATCGATTTTTCATTTAGGCGGCCAATTGGTCTTGAAGGCATGGTCAATCAGTCCATATCCTATAGATAGTAAACTAGCCATTAAGGCACAATCAATCGCTCAATCTAGAGACTACTCATCAGCCCTTTTCTAGACTTTTCTAGGATTTTTAAGGTTTAAACATTCACAAAGTGTATAGTTGAATATGTTGATTAAGGATTTGATGGCGTTTAATGATTTTCCCTTGAAAAACCAAAAATGATATTTTTTTAAGTGTTTTTCAAAAATAAAAGATTCTGAAATTAATGTGTAGATACCCCATTTGGCGTGGTCATTATATAGAAAAATTTAGATACCTTTACCTAATTTTCGTTTCAATTTAATACATTTTTAGGTTGTTTTTACAATTTAGCTTTTGAAAAATTCCATTGGAGTGTTGTCTAAGGTCTTTGTCTAGGCGGTCGCGCTTTTGGTCATTACCCTTTTCGTTTAACCTCATCGCCTCATTTGGGTATTCGTGCATTAGGAGTTGTCTGGGTTTTTTTTTTTTTTTTTTTTTTAGTATTTTTAGAAATTGATCAGGAATAATGAGTACATATACAAAAATAAATATAAAAAAAAAAAAGAAAAGGAAAAGCTCAATGGGCTAGCCTTCCGAGCTCCTCCATATATAAAAACAAGAGCCCAAGTTAGTGAAGGCTCAATTGGGCTTATTTTAGAATTTAAGGCCCACAGTGGCCCTGTGCTAGTTTGTAAGGCCCGAATGGGCTTGAGTTAGGAATTCAAGCCCACTATGACTCTGTACTCAAAGCCTAAACCCCAATTCCACTTTTGGCTCATTCCTTCAACGCCCTAGGCCTACCTATAGGGGTTCTTCTCTCCCCCCCCCCCCCTCCTAGCACCAACCCCCTGCCTCAGACTGCTCCATCCCCTTACCTTAGACGACTCTAGTACCTTTTTTCCTTGGCCCAGACCCTACTTCAATTCACTACTCTTCGCCCCTGTTAGCCCCAAGCAAATCATGTTCTCCCCTCCCCAACCTATAAATGGAGAGAAACCATGTAAGAGAGAGGAGGGCACCCCGGAGGAGAACGACTTGAGTATCAAAAATAGATAGAAAGAAATAAAGAGAATAGAAAAGGCAAAAAGAAAGGCAGACGCGTCCTAAGGGGCTGCTAGACGACAAAGAAGAAGTAGAGAATATAAAGAAACAAAGGAAAAGAAAAAAAGTAGAAAGGGAGGCAAAAAAGGAGGAGCTAAAGACCTAAAAGGTGAGTACCCTACCCCTTGAGTTTGCCTTACATTTTAAAATGGTTCCTTCTTTATATCTGTTAAATTCTGATCTGCCCAGGATTTACTTAAAAACCATGAACCCAAGTTTTCAACCCAAGGTTCCCCGAGTACAAGGCCTGCCAAAAACCCCAAATAGAGCCAATCAAAATCCCTAAAGTCAGAACCTAAGTTCAGCATCAAATCCCTCAGCCAAAATCTTAAGCTCAAAAAATAAAAACACCCCAAAACCCTACAAAAACCCCCAAAAAACCCAAACAAAATGACCTTGAAATTTGGGTCAGCTGAACCCGAATCCCAAAATTTGACCTGAATACCTGGGTCAGCTTGACCTGAATACTTGGGTCAAACAACCAGACTCGGGTCAAACCATTAAGAGAAAAACGTGCCTTTCAGGAGCTACCACATGTCACCATAGACGGCTAAGAAGTGGTAGACCCCTCCTACCTACCTTCAGCTCCCTTGAATCGAGTTAACCCGAGCCTAATGCATTGACATGGTCAAATCGGTTGAATCGGTCTGACCTAGTTCACCCCCTAAACTACCCCTTTTTTCAACTAATAATAAATTTAGAAAATTTATTTATAATTTATTTTAATTTAGAGAAATTGAGAAAAATAGTATAAAAGTTAGGGAAAAATAAAAAAAAATTTCTGTGAGTTATTTTTAACTTAAAGGATAAAAATTATAATATTTTAAAATCCCAAAAATAAATAAAATTTGAGAAAAATCCTTTAGAATCCTAAAAAATTGCAAACAAATCTAGAAAATATGGGAAAATTTTAGAAAATTATTGGGAACCTTTTTGCTTAAATTTTTGTCATTTATTAGGAGGTTATCTTATGTGGCTTGTTAATTGCATGACTCTGCCCGAAAACTGTGTCTACGTTTTCTTTTATGTGCTTGTGTGCCTCCATGTATGTATGTGTGTGCACACACCCATGAGGAAGAACATGATGAGTTGGGGTTATGTAATCCCTGGTTATCACTTGAGAGGTGAGGAGTCTAGAAAATTCACTTCGGGCTCGCACAATAGTTACTATTAAATCTTTTGATTTATGTGTATACTTCTCTTGCATGTTTTGTGGTTTACACACTTTGAATAATAACTTGCTCTATTGATTGCATATGTTATTGAAATTAAATTCCATAATAAATATTCATCTAAACTTGGGGTTTATCTTTTCGCATGTCCTCAAGAAATTAGAGGTGGGTGGCTTTTTTCTTTTGCAATTCCTTCTGATAGTTAAAGGTCAGGTAAAGGAAACAGCTAATGTTAAGTAAACTTAATAAACAATTAATCCTCATAGGGATCATTAAGGGTTGTGTTTTCGCTCGCCTCACAGATCTCGAGATGAGGGTAGCTTCTGTCTTTTGTAAGGTTTCCCAATATATTATGGACTAGCAATTGAAACAAAAAGGAAGTATCTGAGTCTTGATTGGTTAGTTTCGAATGTGATCCTAGGCTAATCAGGTAACATCCATTGGACAAGTATAAAAAAGGTGCTAGTACCTTCCCTTTACATAGCCATACTCTCAAATTTGACCTAGTAACGCAGACTATGGATTATCGATTTCCTTTGACCTAGGAATAGCTTAGAGACCAATGAATTGGTATCATATTAAATAAGTTTTCTAACCTCAACTAGAGTCAAATAGGTTAGTGTCGACTCCTTTGGACCATATTTTGACCCATTTTTCATCACATACATTACCCTTTTCTATGATACTGTTGTAGTATATGGCTCATATTGAGTGGAACATATGTATAGAGAAAGCGTGCTAAGGAAAGACAAGGAAGCTGGTTTGTAGAAATACCATCGATGGTTTGATGGTTACATTGACGGTTTTAGTTAGAAGCCAAGTTAGGCAGAAAACTATCGATGGTTGATCGTTACATCGACGGTTTTAGGCAGAAGTCAAGTTAGGAATAAAAACGTAGATGGTTCGCATAGTCCTTCGATGGTTTTAGGAAGAAGATAAAAGCATCTAGAGTTCAATGAAACCATCAACGATTTTGTTCGGTGCTATTTTTTGAAATTTGAACTAGGAAGATCCATAGGTTGGGGATACGGGGGCAAATTCTCTAGGGATTGATAAAGGGGTATTTGGGGAATTTTCTAATTCCTCTGTACGTTTAGGGTTAGCATAAATAAAATGTTGTAACCTTGGTTTTGACAGATATTGAAATTTAGTCGCCACTTGCTCTCGTGGACGTAGGCATTCTGCCAAACTATGTTAAATCTTGTGTATTTTATTGCTTTTATTATTATTTTTTTGTGTTTTCATATTGTTCATTTTGATTGCTGCATTGCACGATTGTTTCTTCATTCATTCGCATGACATTTGGTGTTAGAGCTATTGGTTACAATGGCCGGGATTTCTTCTGCAAAGTTTGACATTGTCAAGCTCGATGGATCGGGGAATTTCAGACTATGGTAGTGGAGGGTTAAGGATTTGGTAGTGCAACAGGGTATGGTGAAGGCATTATACGGAAGGCAGCTAGAAGGCATGGATGACATGAGTTGGAAGGAACTGGAAGGGAAGTCTGTGGTGACTATCAGACTTTATTTGGCTAATGACATGATATATACATCATGGACGAGAAATCGCCAACGGCAATTTAGCTGAAACTGGAAAGTCAGTATATATCCAAGTCATTGACGAACAAGCCTTATCTTAAGTAGAAACTGTATGGGCTTAAGATGTTAGAGGGTTTAGATCTAAACTAGCACATCAACGTTTTCAATTAGATCATCAATGATTTGAAGCGAGTTGATGTGAAGTTCAAGAAGAAGACAAGGCATTGATGCTGTTGAATTCCATACTTGCATCTCTTTCATATGAAAATTTGGTTACAACTCTGTTGAGGGGAAAGGAAACTCTCGAATATTGGAGGATATTACAAGTGCTCTTTTAGGTTTTCATCAAAGGAAGAAAGCCAGTGATGAGAATCTACAAAGTGAAGGGCTTGTTGTGAAGGGTAACTAGGAACATGGGAGAAGCAAGTTCTGGAGCAGACCGAGTAACAATAAATCTCAATCCAATTCCAGGAAAAGGAAGGACATATGGTATTTTAAGTGCAAGAAAAGAGAGCATATAAAATTAGATTTTCTAAAGAGGAAAAAGTGGAATGCAGAGAATAAATAGGGTCCATCAAAATCTGCAAATATAGTGTGTCGACTTTTTGAGTCTAATCCTTAGTTTTGATAATGACAAACTGCATGTTACTAATGTGTGTGCCTAAGTATTTGAACAAGTTAATCATTCAAAACACACACATGTAAGTGAAGTGGAAGTCAGAAAGGACTTAAAACACATAATCCTGGCCAATTTCATGAAGAGTCAATAGCAAAAGAAGAAGACATTCGTTTTAATTGTAAATGCATTTTGTTTCGGTATGTAATATTGTGGTCTGTAATAACTGAATCTCATGCGTGATACTTATCAGGGCACTCATCTTACTTAGTAAGCCCTCGAGTGAAGAGTTTCATGTTACTGAGTAAGCCCTCGGGCAAAGAGTTTTACTTCGCCCTATTTATTTATGCAATTAAATCCAAGTACATAAGCTCACACACAATCAACAGTAACATATCCTAGAATCTGCATATACAATGCCACAACACATCCACACAAGATACCGCACATCCACACAGGACACTACACACTTCATTTACACCTATATAGGGTCCATATCCATACAGGATTCATAATAACATAGGTCGCTACACAAGCTTCATTACCACACAATTTACCATTCCATACACACAATCCTATTCATAGTAAATCGGTAAAATGAACTCCTCATTTCATTGCCAACGTTTTACCCCCTTTATATAAATGACCATATAACAACCTCCTCATGCTATTGCCACCATTATATGGTAATTTATATCAGGTACGATATAACGACCTCCTCATACCACTGCCAATGCTATATCACAATTTATTTGAACCACATTACACATCCAATGCATTTACAACATTATTCACCACTAGACAGTATTTACAACTAGACAGAATCCACAATCAAGCAATATTCTCCGTCAAGTAGTATCCACAAACAAGCAGTACTCACAAACAAATAGTTTCCATAAGCAGACAGTATTCTCAACTGAATAGTATTCTCAACCATTTAATTATAAACGATTATTCTCATGCCACACGGGTTTTCCCAAATATAAATTATATTTAAAACCATTATTTTTCAATTGCCTAAACCGTTTAAAAAGCATACTTATATATATACGGCTTTAATACTCGAAACTAACTAGTATAACTTACTCCCCTTAGTTGTTTTTTCTGAAAATGATCCGAAACAAACAAAAAAATCGAAACCCTACCTGCTCAAATTTGCTGAGGATTGACGACCTACATGCAGGGATAAGGAAGATTGGATCATGGAGCACCCGGGAGCTACCCAGAGACTTAAAGTAAAGAGAGAGATGAAAGAGATTCAGAGCACAGAGAGAGAGAGAGAGAGAAAGAGAGAGAGAGAGAGAGAGAGAGAGAGAGAGAGAGAGAGAGAGAGAGAGAGAGAGAGAGAGAGAGGGAGAGAGAGAGAGGACAATTTTCTCAAAAAAATATGACTTAAGATCTATTTATAAGTGAGTTGTTCCCGTAGAAAATGGTTGACGATTTTTTTGGCCACCCTAAAATCGTCGACGAAAAACCCAAGTTAGAGAATCTTGAGAGCCTTTTTTTAGGAAACCGGCGATGGTTTTGTTTGGTGTTCCCCAAACCGTCGATGGTTTTGTCTTATCCTTCTCCGATTTCTTTTTTTTTCCTTTCCTTTATTTATTTTACTTTTCTTTTCTTTTCTTTTCTTTATTTTTCTTTATTTTCTGGGTTCAGGTTATTACATGTACTTCATGTGACACAAGTAAAAAATCTTTGCTAAGTTTAAATTATGGAAAGTTGAAGTGAAAAACTAGATTTGGAGGAAGATCAAATGCCTCGGGTCCAACAATGGTATTGAGTACATAGATTCAAAGTTCATGGAGTTGTGCGAGTAGCATGCATTAAGAGACATTTCACAGTACGTAAGACACCACAATAGAATGGTGTTGCAGATAGGATGAACCAAACAATAGTTGAAAGAGCTCAGTGTCTCAGGTTGAATACAAGGATGGAAAAGAACTTCTGGGCATAGGCAATGAATATGGCATTTTCTTGATTTACAAATCACCATGGGCAGCACTTGATGGCAAAGTAGCAAAGGAGGTGTGGACAGGCAGTGTGGTAGACTACTCTGGTTTGAGAGTGTTTGGATGTCCAGCCTATGTGCATGTTTCTAGTAAGGAGAGATCCAAGCTTGATGCGAAGTCTAGACAATGCATCTTTTTTGGGTATCAAAAAGGAGGTGAAAGGTTTCAAGCTATAGGATATGAAGGCAAACAAAGTGGTGATCAGTAGATATGTGGTTTTTTTTTTTTTTTTTATGAGAAAGCCATGTTGCAACGTACTTAGGAAGATGAGAGACAGGTTTCAGAAAATTACAGCATCAATGAGCATGTGGTGCAGGTGGAGCCAGAGACTCATGGTAAAGATGACAATGTTTAGAATGTAGGGAGTTCTAGCTCAGGAGATCAGTAGCATCACAATATAGCTATAGACAGACCCAAATGCACTATCAGACCACCCCCCAAGTATGGTTTTGGTGATTTGGTTTCTTATGCACTCATTACTAATAGTGGGGATCCTACTACTTTTCAAGAGGAGGTGCACAACCTAAGAGAAAAGTAGATGGATGGGTTCCCTGGTGGAGGATATGGAGTCCTTACATAAGAATTAGATGTGGGAGTTGGTGGAGCTTCCAGAGGGAAAGAGAGTGATAGGGTGAAAATGGGTGTATAAGAAAAAGGAAGCAGTATCAGAAAAAGAAGAAGAAAAATTCAAAGCTCGTCTAGTAGCAAAGGGTTGCTTACAGAGGAAAGGGGTTGATTATGATGAGATATTCTCTCATGTGGTTAGATACACTTTCATCAAGGCAGTATTGGGTCTAGTAACACATTTTGATATGCATTTGGAGCAGATGGATGTAAGGATAGCATTTCTCCATGGTGATTTAGAGAAGCTAATTTACATGGTACAACCAGAAGGGTTTAGTTAGGTTAGACAAGAACACTCGGTCTATAAATTGAGGAAATCACTTTACGGGCTGAAGCAGTCCCCGAGGCAGTGGTACAAGTGGTTTGACTCCTACATGATCCGGATTGGCTATAGGATATGTGAATATGATTGTTTTGTTTATGTGAAGAGTCTTGATGATGATTCATTTATTTTTCTGTTGCTTTTTGTAGATGACATGTTGATTGCTGCGAATAGAATGATCAGTCAACAAGTTGAAAACCTTATTTATCAAAGAATTTGACATGAAGGATTTAGGCGCGGCCAAGAAAATTCTTGGGATGGAGATTCGCAAGGACAGAGCTTCCAGGAGATTATGGTTATCTCAACATAGCTATGTAGAGAGGGTGTTTGAGAGGTTCAGCACGGACAATGCCAATTCGGTGAGTACATCTTTGGTGAATCATTTTAGATTGTCTATCGCCCAGTGCCCAAAGGCAAATGATGAAGTTCATGACATGTCAAAAGTCCCATATGCTAGTGCAGTGGGGTGTTTGTTGTATGCTATGGTTTGTATAAGACTAGATTTGCCACAAGTCGTCAGTGTGGTGAGCAAGTTTCTTTCAAATCTGGGATGACCACATTGGGATGCAGTCAAGTGAATTTTCGGATACTTAATGGGTACTACAGACTATGGCATCATGCTCAGTAGACAACAGGGTGATCCTTAAGTTGTAGGATATGTAGATGTAGACTATACAGGAGACTTGGATGACAAGAGGTCTACCATAGGATATGTATTCGCGCTTGTGAGGGCGGGTGGGGGCTTATTTATTGGAGGTCCATTATTCAATCTCTAGTTGCACTATCTACAACTGAGTTAGAGTATATGGCAGTGGATGAGGTTGCCAAGGAAACTTTGTGGCTTACAAGATTGGTCAAGGAACTGGGTATTCAGTAAGGTGGAGTTCAACTGCATTGTGATAGTCAGAGTGTCATTTATTTGAGGAAGATTTAGGTGTATCATGTGAGGACCAAGCACACAGATATGAGGTTTCATAGGATTAGGGAATTGGTTTCTTCTAGTGAACTATTTCTTGAGAAATTTCACACTTCTAAAAATTCAACAAACATGTTAACAAAGCATGTTACCATGGACAATTTCATGCAATACTTGGACCTGATTAACGTCTCCCAATGCTGGATAGGAGGCATCCTAACCTATTGTCCCAAGTGGAGCTGTGGGTTATGTTTTCATTTTCTCATACAGGGTGAATATTCACCAAGGTGGAGATTGTTGTAGCATATGACTCATATCGAGTGGAACACATGTATAGAAAAACTGAAAATAGAAACAAACGTGTTTTTTTAATCTATTTCTTCACTATGGATAAACATAAATAAAAAACAGAAAACAACAATGATAACACTAAATTTCTGGTTAGTTTAATTTGTGAAAAGAAGGGGGAGGCTGTGCCTGGAGTTGTACGGGTATTTATGTTCCCAAATCTTCATTAACTTTCTTTAATTGCATTCATCCATAGTAGGCCAAGGAGCAGTTTGCTTTGTTTTTAATTGTTAGGGATTTTTACTGAAAGACATGATTTATGTGATCGGTTTTAGTATTTATTTCCATTTTAATGAGAATCTTTTTGAGCAATGTTTGCCTAACATTATTTATATAATGATTATGAATATGTGTCTTTTATTCTATATAGTAGGTGATCTAGTGTGTAGAGTACTACTTATACACAGAAGATTAGATCATTAGTTCTTATAGAATATAAGTTTATTGTTTATAGTCTTAAATGAAATTAGATACACCATTGGTAGGACTATAACACAAGGTTTTAATAGGTCTGTCTTGACTATTGGGAATGGTACAGTTCCAACTCCTTGTGCTAGTACACTTTGTGTGTATTGAACAGGACTATCTTGGGGTAATTGTTTTTTTACTAACTATATAAAACAATTAATACCTCATGGTTATTATAAGTGCTTATGCTCTTAATCCTGATATGATTATTAGACACATGCATATAGTATTTATTACTTTGATTCATAGAATAGTGAGATTTTTTATGGGTCAAAATACTTAGTGAGTTGGTGATAACATTATGTGTATGGTGAACATTAATTATTGATGGAATCCACGTCCCGGTATCGGGATTGATGATACCCCCTTGAGGAAGCTTATAAGTTTTGATTGTGTCAAAACCTGGAGGTGGATTTTGAATCCGGAACATCAAATAAGTTAAGTGGAAGGTCTTGGAGGATTAATATGTCAATTAATTAAATTTTCAATAATTTAAATTAATAGATGTGTTGGAATTGGTGTATTCCCAAGAGAGGGGTGAATTGGGAATTTAAAATTTTTCTCCTAGGTTCAACTAATCCAACAACAGTATACCACAACCTAGGGTCTGTCTAAATATTTCTCAATCATTCACAATATTTAAATCATGCACACATTTATAATTAATTAAATCTAAGCATACATGTGCTGGAAATTAAAGGGCAGGAATTTAAGAGCAGACACCAGAATTGTTATTGGGGTTTGGCTAATACTGCCTACGTCCCTGCCTTAAGCTCACAAGCAAGAGGATTCCACTATAGCTCACTTAACGGGTGGAGCGGCACCTAATACAAAACCTTAACAGGATGGTCCACCTAACTTTCCTAACCGAGTCAAAGCCAATTCGGGACTTTTCACAGGACAAATCTCCCTCTTCTAACCTCACGCTGGGAATACAACGATAATAAACAATTTTGTGTACAAAGAAATGCTTCTAATACAAGCATATGTGTACAATTACAACCCAAAATATGAAGGCTCAATGTGAGAATATGTGTTTCTTAAAAAGGATTTTGTAATCTTTGAGAATGATGTATATGATAATGCACTTCAAACATTCAAACCCTAATAAAAATGATTTTCTCCCAAAAATATTTTCCAAATAAAGTATAGGAGAACCTAGGGTTTTGGCCCAAAAATATTTTTGCAAGCATGAGCACGAGAGCCTTTGAATCTTGCAATGAATGTGCAAGATTCACAAGCAATGAGAATATTTCTCCACCAAAAAATTTATCAAAGAATAATGTGGGAGGAACTTGTAGAACACTCTCAAAATATGATATGAAAATAAATAATATATGAGAGTTAAAAGATATTTGATTTGTAAAACAAATGCCCAAAAGAATGTTTAAAATAAATCTCTCTTGAAAGATTTTCAATGTAATAAGTATAGGAAAGTATAAAGGAATGAAAAAAATCAAAAATATTTTCAGAGGATTTTCAATCTAATTTCATATCTTAAATTTGAGTAATGAGGAGGTATATATAGAGTTAGGCAAAAATATAAACGTTGGGGATACACTGGGTATTTTGGAAAAAGATTAAACATATTTAACAAAAATTAACCCTATTTAACTGCGGTAAAAATTTGTTAACCTGAGGGGTTCGGTCGACTAGATTTAAGGTTCGGTCAACCAAATTACTAAGTTCCATCAACCAGGGCATTTTTTAACTAACGTATTGGTCAACCAGACTAAGGCGATTTGAACCCTCCAAGGTTCGGTTAACCAGGCCAAGTTTGATTGACCGAATTTAGAGGTTCGGTCGACCAGGTCAAATTTGAATTAAGATTTTGGTCGATGAGAGCTTTGGGAATTCCCCACATGCCAGTTTAATCTACTAGAGCATTGGAGTTCATTTTAAAATGGTCAACCAACTGGTCTACAGTTGACCCTAGGAGGTTTGGTCGACCGAAGCTACTATGTAGCTTTGGGTTCGGTCGACCAAGTAGTCAAACTATTGACTCTCCCAAGTTTAGTCAACTGAAGCTTTTATATAGCTTTGGGTTCGGTCAACCGATACCATTCAAATTAGCATTTAAGTCTTGATTTTGAATATTAATTTCCGTGTAGGGGTCTATTTATGGTCTAGGCCTTTTTGATTTAGCTTAAAAACTTGGCATCGGTCGACCTTCCCTCAGGTCAATCTATGGTCTTGAGCTTTCCATTCATATCATGCATGCCATGCATTACTACAGACCAAAATATAAAACTAAATGATATTACAATATAAAACAAATGTCTTCCTTGTTTGCTCTTGAATCTGCATGGAGTACGCCACGAGTATGTTCTTTAAGTCTCTTTTTCCCTCCATAAAACCTCTCTTATGTGTGTGTTCTGAATTAATGACCTATTCAAGTACTAGGGACACACATGCGTGGGGAGATAAATAAGCATTAATAATAGGAGCTCGAAATTTAATTTCAAATATGACAGGGAGTGCAATTATAATTCTTTAGTGTTATGAATTATAATTAACGTAATTAAGGATGAATTCGGGTCGGATTAGGAATTCTTAATTACGTGGGAAGCCCTAGTCATATTTGCCCAGAGGTCCTATTGTAGCCTATATATACACATGCTCCATTCAGAAGCTAGGGGAAACAAGCATACTCTCACAGAGGCAGACATTTTTGTGAGAGAAGAAAACCCTAGCAACTACTTGCGAGCCCACTCACTCAGGAGCAAGGCGTGTTCAAGGAATATAGTAGATGATTCATGGTTGTCTTTAAGAGCTCATTTTCGTACTTTCAAATTTGGGATCAAACCAGACAGATCTCGCAGGTATAATCCTAATCACGTAATTAGGGATTACATGATCTGATTATTTTTTTTGTTATCCATATGCACTACAACCGGATCTTAAGGATATTCCAAGAGTCCCTTCAATTGGCATCAAAGCATCGGTTGATACTGTATACGGATAATACTACCATATTCTTCAAAAATTGAATTAATGCATGCTTAGGGTAGAACGTGTGTATGCACTAACCTTTGTTTTGCAGCATTCTATCCGAAAATTATGATCACGTGAATGTATGTTTTGTGATTGCAATTGTTTATTACAAGATTTGTAGCATGTGAACTTCAGTTATTGAGGCATAAGATTTTGTAATCGGATGCAGTTTCATCATACAAATGTATATTTTGTGATTGTGATTGTTTATTACAAGATTCGTAGCATGTGAACTCCGGTTATGGAGGCATAGGATTTTTTAATCTGATGCAGCTTCATTCGAGAGGGAGGCACAATTGCGGCGTGTGCATAGCAATGGCAAAAAATAGGAAAAACGCTAGAACAGTGAGGCAGTTTTTTGTTCCTTTTTTGAATTTGAATTTAAATTTGTTTTTGAATTTTATTTTGAATTTACCTAGACCCCTGTGACCTGATCGGGTAGGTTGAACCCCGCCAAACCCTGACACTGCATAATGGCAAACAAAGATTCACGGTGTTATGATGCAAGCTACTTGACCATAATAGCTGAATATTTATTATATCATAATTCTTGTTAATATATGCTTGCCTTGCATGTTTGTTGTTCTTGCGTTATGTCATTAATATGTAAAATTTAAAATTTCAATGTTGGTTTATGCATGTGCAACTAAAGAATAAAATTAATTCCCAAGTTATAATACAATTTTTTTTATATAAATATAAAAAGATATTAAGAGAATTTGGAATTTTATTTGTTGCGTGTAATTTAGTTACCAATATAGGAATATTAAATTTATTTGAATATTAAACACGTTTTTGTATCCCTCATGAATTAAATAACTAAGTGAGTGAGAGAATTTATTACATATAAATCTCATGGTCTCCATCACTAGTTTATAGGTGAAGTAATTAATTTTATGTGATGATATTAATATCTTCCTCCCCATAAGATGGAATTAATTATAAACTCATCAAGTATAAACTCTAGTAATTATTAGTATTGGGTCACCTGTAAAGACCCGAAAATTTAAAAGGATTAAAATAATTAGAAAAAATAAATAAATAAAATAACAGATAAATAAATAAAAAGAATGGTGAGGGAAAAAAAAAAATAATAATAATTAAAGAAATTAAATTAAACTAAGATAAATTAAATAATTAAATAATTAGTTATTAAATTAAATATTTTTACATTGAATTTAAAAAGAAAAAAACTAATTAGAATGATATATATATAAGTAAGTTATTATAATATATATATATATATATATATATATATATATATAAAGTATCTGACAGAATATAAAAGAAGAAGAAGAAAGAAGAAAGATCAGCACCCCCCCCCCCCTGAATTTTTTTTATTCTTTCCTGCGTCCGTCTGCGTCTCTCTCCTTCTCTCAATTACTCGGTGAGTTTGCGATGGATCAGGAAACGAAAGGTGCCGTTGGAATCCTGGTTTCGGCGTCGACATTTCTACTGGAGCATATTTTTCATGGGAATGGCTTAAGCACTGCTCTTGGGAAAAGGTAATTTTTTCCCATTTTCTCAATTTCGCCGTTAATATGTGATTAAATTGACGAACGAACACCACCACGGGGTCCTAGTCGTCGTCATCGTCATTTTGACGTAGGTAATTTTTCAATTGGCATTTTCTAAATTCTACTCCAAAGTGAGAGTGGGATTTGAGATATTTGGCAATTTGGCTAAATTTAAGGGTATTATTATTTATTTAGGAATTATGACCTTAGGAAGTATTGAATTAATATTTTATTCAGGAATAATTTATTGGAACTAGGAATTTAATTTCAAGGTCCGGGTGAGCGCCGCAGGTATTTTTCGGAGTCCCTGTTGGCATATTTCAAGAAACTAAGTAAAGGGAAAAATATATATTAAATCAGAAGTTTTATGAATTAAATGAAAAATAAATTGTGTTATATGTACGTGTAATTTTTCAGTATGGGTAAAATGCCAGCCATTTTAATTATATTTTTTTTTTTGAGTTTAGGGCTGTTTATTAGACATGTATATATGAAAATGAACTGATAAAAGTGGAAACATATTTTCAGAGTATTTATGTAAGAAATAAAAGGTATTTTTAGTGTATAAACATTAAATGTTGGTTGGCTTATTTTACAAGCAATGTATCAGTTTTATTACTAAATTGTGTGGCATGAGTAAAATAGAATTTTGTGTGGAATTATGTTATATATACAAGATGCAAGATATACAAAAAATGAAATGAGCATGAAAATGATATATGAAATATGCTGCATGTGAGTGTTAATACAATCATGAAAACAACCACGGCTGAAAAGATGCTGACTACGGCTGAAAGGATGCCAAAGCTAACCAATCACGGCTGAAAAGATGTCGACCACGGCTGAAAGGATGCCAAAGCTAACCAACCATGGCTGAAAAGATGTCGACCACGGCTGAAAGGATGCCGAAGCTAACCAATCACGGCTGAAAAGATGCTGACCACGGCTGAAAGGATGCCGAAGCTAACCAATCATGGATGAAAAGATGCCGATCATGGCTGAAAAGATGCCGACCACGGCTGAAAGGATGCCCAAGCTAACCAATCATGGCTGAAAAGATGCCGACCACGGCTAAAAGGATGCCGAAGCTAACCAATCATGGCTGAAAAGATGCCAACCACGGCTAAAAGGATGCCGCAGCTAACCAATCACGGCTGGAAAGATGCTGAATATTTATGAATTAAAATAAAAATGAGTATGAAATGAAAATGAAATGAAAAAGGAAATAAATGGAATAGAAATGAAATGTGAAATGTGAACAATGTAAAATGGGAAAGAGTCACTTAAAGTGAAACGAAATGCAAAGTTAAGTTATGAACAGGAATGAATATGCATGAATGTATAATGATAGAAAAGAATGATGTATTAATATATTGGAAGTATGTATGTACGTAGAACATGTTACGATTGGGCGAGGCGTGCCTTTCGCCTGAGGGCTTGCTGAGTAAGGCGAGTGCACTGGTAGCTACAGATGTGGCAGTAGCCGCATAACGTACTAGAGCAGAGGGAACCTGCTTGTATGGGCGGGTAAATTTCCCTATCCTTAAGGCCTTTGCCGGCAAGCTATTGTTGAATGTGAGTACAAGATCAATTTATCACTTGAGGGCTTACTGAGTAAGGTGAGTGCCTTGGTATGCTTTAACTGCGACCTTTGGGTTGCCTAAATATCATAGTAGAGGGGTGCTACTTGTATGGGCAGATAATCACCCATATCCTTGGGTAATCTCGTAGGTTAAACATTTGTATGTGTTTGATTAGGATCAGAAAATAGTTTCAGGAAATTATGTTAATGATTTACAAATATTATAAAATGATATATATAATCTCATTATGGTCACACGCTAAGTTTAATATATTGTTTCTTCCCTTACTGAGATTTGTCTCACCTGAATATGGATTTATCTTTTTTTTAGGATTTCATCAAGATTGAGCTTAGAGAGCTCGAGGTTTTATAACATTATTGGGAAATAGTAAAAGAAAAGGGTATATTTCTATGTTAATTTTGGGATGTACAAAATTTATGTTTTATGCCTTTATGTTTTAAGACTATTGAGTAAGGAATGATTGTGAAAATACTGAATTATTTTGGAGATATATGTAATTATGGAAATGCAGGTGTTGAAGGATATTATGGTCTATGGATAGAACTAGGAAACTCTGGTATTATTTGTATGATTGAGGTTCATAGTTGTATTTTTCACTGCGTATGTATGGTTTAATTGTGGAATATCAGGGATTTTATCAGGATATGATCAGGTATAATGCACCAAGCCCGGGTTTAAGGGTTCGGGGCATTTTATACCTCTCCATCTGGGGATTCACTATGGGACAATAGGTCTAGTATTATGTGATGGTATACACTTAGCTATGAATAATAGTATCCTCACCATCTGAGTCACTGTTATTGCTTATAGGACCAAAGCTAAGTTAGTAGTTTAATTTTGCTTGGCATAGTTACTTGCCTAGATAGTAATTAATTACAGACTCGCCAAATATAAACTCTAGTAATTATTAGTATTGTGTGTTAACTTTAGGGTAATTCCAAGAGGGGGGTGAATTGGTATTTTAAAATTTTTCTCTCCTAGGTCAAATATCCAGCAGCAGTATTTCATAATCCTAGGGACAATCTAAGGCAGATAATAAGATGAATCAATAAATACAGCTGAAATTAAATTTTACAAGTAAATTACTCAAGCATGCACAGTAAAGCAAGGACACCAGATGTATTATCGAGCTTCGGCAAATGTGCCTACGTCTCCACCTTGGCTCACAAGCAAAATGATTTCACTACGGCTCACTTAATGGGTGGAGTGACACCTAAATACAACCAGGTCAAATCAAAATGGGCTGACCAACCTTTACAACCAATCCTTCCGGGCTGGATTAACGCCCCCTCAGGCCATGCTTGAAAATACAATAAGAAATCAATACAAATTTTGTGTACAAAATATGTGCTTCTCCAATAAGCATATTTGTACTAGTATAATCAACACACTACAGTATGATAGAATATGATAAGCTCAATGTAGTTTAAATGTCTACTCTTAAAAATAATGCAAGTATAGAAATCAAAATATGAGAGTGTATGTGTTAGGATCTTTGTGTCTAGACAATAATATCAATCACAAAGTGCAGTAACAAAGATATTAAGCATACATGCAAATATCTCAAAAATATTTTTTTCAAGATCAACCACAAGAGATATTTGAAATCGGTTTGTAAAAATTATTTCACAAACAAACACAATACAAGCTCTTAAGTATTACAATAATAATGCAAAACTCACAAGCTCTAAAGAGTTTTCCCAAGGAAGACTTACTAACAAAGTCTCAAAGAAAAACTCAAAGCTTGCTCTCAAATAAAATCAATCTCAATCAAACACAATCAATGAGAGTGTAAGATTTATAATATAATCACTAAAACACGTAAGAATGGAAGTGGTGAGCTTGAATGTGAAAAATAGGTTTTGGAATTTCAGAGAGAATATTGCTAATGATATTTGCTAATCCAATCATAATCAAAGAAAATGAGGGGGTATATATAGACACCCCAAAAAATATAATCGTTCGGGACCTATTCGGTATTTTTGAGAAAGTTTAAGTATGGTTAATAAAAAATAACCACGTTTTAATCTCGATAAAAATCGAGCAACCCTATAGTTTTGGTCAACCAAATTTAAGGTTCGATCAACCAGATTACTAAGTTCGGTCAACCAGGGCATTTTTGAATTAAGGTTTTGGTCGATTAGGCCAAGTTCGATTGACCAAATTTAGAGGTTCGATTGACTAGGTTATATTACAACTAAAGGTTCGGTCGACAGAGCATTGGGAATCAGCCATGTGCCAATTCGGTTGACTGGGCAGTGCTAGTTCATTTAGAAATGGTCAACCAAATGGTCAACATTTGACCCTGGAGGGTTTAGTCGACTGAAAATGTATGTAGGTTTAGGTTCGATCGACCAACCATACAAAAATTGTGCATTTAAGTCCTGATTTTCTTTTGAAGTCACCCCTATTCACATGATTATTACTTCTAAGATATATGAGACTTGTTATGAGGTACTTGGGAACCTAAGGTTAGTCTATGGTCTTTGAGCTTATCTGTCCTATTATGCATGATGATATAGCAATACAAGAATAGTAATGATGCAGATCAACAGCTTAGACAGTGGACTAATGGAGACCAAATGATATGCTTTGAAACTTACCAATTCTGGAGAGAAAAGGGAATTAAGAAGCCATGTCATCCTCTGGTATGGAAGAATGGTTGCATACCAAAACATTCCTTCATTTTGTGGCTTTGTATTAAGGACAAACTATTGATAAATGACAAACTTATCGGTGAAGGGGGGGATTTAGCTTGTGCTTTTTATAACTTTGAGTTGGAAATAGTGGAGCACCTCCTCTTCAAATGCAAAGTAAGTGCTAAAGTATGGAATTATTTAAGATGCTGGCTTGGATAGTCTAGAGCCATGACTGTCATAAAAGCTGCACTTAAATGGTTGAAAAAAGATGCTAGAGGGAATGGTATCCGATAAGTTGCTAAGAGGGCTTGCTTGGCCACTACTGTTTATTGTTTGTGACACTTCAGAAATAAGAGAAAGTTTGAAAACAAAGACACTCCAACTAAAGCAATGGTAAGATTTATTCAGACACACATATTTAGAACCTTGTATGACAAATTTCCACAACTTCTGGAGTTTGGGAATTGAGATGAAAGCTTTCTTGATGTGAAATGCCCTAACCCCTGGATTGGCTTGTTGGCCCCTAGGTATGCCCAAATTTCATTGTATTAAACATTTCATGTTTGATGTTCTTTTGAACTTTTGGAAATAACCTTGAGAATTGCAATGAATGTCTTTCCTAGGTATGCCCAGTGTATTATGTACATAACACTTTTGATCAATATAAATTTACATTTACAGATAAAAAAAAGAGTATTAACACCCAACTAAAGAGTTTTGCAAGGGTAATCTCCTTATTTGGGGGTTGACATGCCAATTAAGTCATGACTGGTAAATACAAACATTAAAGACATGATTGAAAATAATTTAATAAAATTGAATGATATTCTTCCTAGAGACAAGATCGTGACTAATGTAAACCCAAGACATGTCTGCTTTGGGATCTAAGCTCACGCATAGGTCCCTAAAGGCTACCTAAGCCTCCCTCGTCCTCTTTTGTCATTGCAGCCATATATATATATATATATGGCTCTTAGGTTTAACAATTTTAAATGAGTTTAAATTTTTAAAATTTTTTAAATATAAATCGTTAAAGCTTGACCATGGTATTATGACATGAGCCGTGCATCGTATAATCCTGGTCTAATACCAACCCAACCAATACAATACATAACACAAACACAGATATTATGGCATAAAGAATTGTGTAAACCTAATATAGTCCAAACCAACCAACACAGAACCCTAATATGGAGATATGCAAGTACCATGAGGGATGTGATTGGATTTTATTCCCACAAAAAAAAAAAAAAGGTAACAACCATTTTTCTCTGAAGAATGCATGAAACAAAACGAGACATGGATGAGCATGTATGGTTACCTTATTTATGAGTCTCATGGTAGAATTTAGAGATCATATTGGAATTGTGCAAGTAGATTAATTTTCTCAATGGAAAAGGATTGGTAGCTTCCCACCAAATAAAAAAATAAAAATAAAAAAACCAAAAACCAAAAACACTGCTTTTGATGATGGCTCAATGGCAATGCCTTACTGGTTCCAGTATGGCTTGGAGTCGCAGGTGAGGCCGCATGCGTGACTTTCATTCAACTCGGGACCCTTCATCTCCATCAATTGACAATGGGGCTTTAATATAACTGAGTTTAGCTATGGTTCAAAGGTTTGGGGTTAACCTATTATTCAAAAACTTTATGTCGCTTAATAGGAGTGAGTTAAACGGAATTCATACCATAAATTTAAATTTGAGTAAATTTGAATAAAAATTTTAACACAAAATTTACCAAACTCTTACAAATTGGTTAAACTATGGAATTCAGACCATAAATTTAAATTTGAGTAAATCTGAGTAACACAATTTAGCAAACTCTTACAAATTAAAATTCAAGGTACGAAATTTGTGCTACAAAGACAACCTCAAAATAATTTAGAAAGCCTAGCAGGGGAAAAGGAAAACATTCTACAACCTCTGAGATGCAAGAGAGCAAAAGGGATTACACTCACGGAACACCCATTTCAGGTGCCAAGAGAAAATCGCAAAATTCAAAAATTACATGTAAATAGATGCAGCAAAATTGGGAGGACCAAATGCGGTATAGGCAGAATGACACCTCATTGGTAGGCATATGCAACCTATGATCATGTTTGTCCTCACCCCCAACTATACCTAGAAAATGCCTCCTTGACTGCTACTCTGCAGCAACGTCCGGAGTCCAGAAAAGGATTCTTACTTGATGACAGCAGGTCTATTAGCATGCACTTTGCCACTGGCCCCGTTGGCTCTTTTTGGCCTCTCAGTAGTCAGTGCATACATATTAACTGCAAATAATTCCTTAGGAAACTCCTTCTGATCCTGAAACACAACAAATTCATGGTTAGAAAAGAAAACTATGCGATGAGAATCACTCAAGAATCTCCTAGAAGTGATTAATTTCAATAAACATTACTACTTTGAAGACAAATTGCCATTCAAAAGCACGACAAAGACAGCCATAGCATGCAAGGGGTGACTTAAGAACTAATGCTTGCAATCCTTCTTAATACTCCTACACTTTGTTGTAATTGACAAGTAATTAGAAGGTGAAAAATGTTGCCACACATTCAGAGTGCACAACCCCTGTGCAACTTCATATCATTTTTCATTCTAGAGAGAGAGAGAGGGAGAGAGACTTCGTGGTATACAAAGATAATATTATAGATAAATTTGTAATATTATATCCTCTTTCAAATATTTTACTACTGCACTCATGTACAGTATTTATTTGCATCCAATGTAATAAGCATTGCACAAATCAGAAACTGTTTTCTTTTAAACTAGTCCAACGCACAATATACAAGAAGCCCGTCTATCCAAACCACTTGGACACCCAAGTGAAATGACCATTAGCCAAAGGAAATCCCTGAGACCACAATCCCAAATGACAAAATCAAACTTCCTCACTAGCCTAACCAAGTCCTACACAATTTCCTTGCCCCTTCTCAACTCAATATACTCTTTACCAAGCCTAACCACCTCCCCACTAGGACTCACCAGACTAGGCCTAAGGAGGTTTTGAGCAACCTGGTTGTCTCTCTCATCTCCTAAAGATATGCAGTTTTGAAATTCCCATCAACAACAGAGTAACAGACCCCCAGTGGAGCAATGGTGACTCTTAACTTTGTTAGGCAGGATCAAAATTTGAAGAATACCTACAGAAGCTGCAATGTTTTCCTGTTGAATCCCTAGTTGATCATTTCCAAGATTCTGGGCCAACATAATTAAAAATGAAGTCAAATACAGTAGAGTTCTTCAAAGAAAGATTACTAGAGTTTGGAGAACATTGCATTCACTTTTTATTAGGAAATTAGGGTGGTCCAAGAAGTAACAAGACCATAGGTCATTCTAGAACAAGGATGTCCCTCTTCCTTGAAAATATGCCTAAACTCCATCCTATGGAGATCATCTCTATACTTTTTTCATGAATATAGTTGTCGATAAACATATAGTGGAACCACAAAAGGTCTACTTATGAAACCAAAAAGTCAATTACAGATGCTTAAGTAATTACAGTTGGAGTAAACCTTTGATTTGTAGAGATGAAGTCCACACCGACTAAAGAGTTCTTTGAAGTACGTATCAGACCTGGTAATGCTTCGGTCTTCCTTGTCCAGCACGAATCCTGCAAGCATGCAATTGTTTATCTTAAAAGCAACCCCTTTGCACTGGAAAAAATTTCTAATGGGACCAATGAAGCTTCATATAATGTTTACAAGCAAGATTAAGTCAAACAAAAACTGAACCAACCATATATTTCAATTCATAGATGCCTTAATGCATAGATAGATTGATAGCTAGTCATAACCAATTTCTGTACTTAGATAAAGTGCACTAGAACAAATATAGATAGAACAGATGGGGAGGACATCTACAAGTAAAGCTGTATAAACAATGGATTGTTCTAGCTTAAAGAGCAATAATATGACCTAAATTCTTTTCCCCTTAGATTAGTGATCTCCTAAGCCTACCTATTTGTGCAGGTTCACAGCAGTTGCGTACTCAAGGATATTCCTGATAATCCATAAGAGATGAAAATAGAGCACAGGAAAGATGCAATGTCCTTGGGGAAAGGAACTACAGTCTGCATGATGCGATGTCTTTTTCATTTTCTTAGTAATATTGTTCCCTCCCTCTAATAATATGATTACATACAATATTGAGTGCAGCAAAATGTTTAATTGATTATGCATATTATATAAATAATCAGAGTCTTCCATTGTCCCCCCCCCCCCCCCACGCTTTCTTCCAATTGCTTTCATTTGTATTTAAATTCCAAAAAATTAGCCAGAATGGAGTTTTATGCAATTTTTCTTTCTTTCCTTTTTTCTTTTCAAGAGATAGAAAGGTTGCTTTTGTTTGGGTGGGTGTGGACAGGTGACATAGGTAGAATGAATGGTAGTAAAAACAACTGCATATCATCTGCGTTAGGTATTGGCTACAAAGGAGCAAGATATTGAGCAATATATTGTTTGTGTTATAATTTAAAACTCAACATATTTTGAGATATATCGCCTGTATCTTTCATATCGCTTCCTTCAAAACAACACTATTGCTCAGCTGTAGGACACAGTGCAAGCCAGTTCAACTGTAAGACGCTTCCAGACAAACTGCATTTCAATTCTCTGTTTTCTTGGCTTTCAAGGTAGAGGGTAAAACCTTATTAGGAAAAACCCACTATTGGAAACATAGTTTCAAGTTGGATCAACAAAATTTAAAAACAAATATTGAAGCTTGAGATCAAGATGTGAGCAGTTTGGAACCCCAAAAAACGAGAGAGAAAACAAAAAAAAACTGATCAGCAAAAGTTAAGTGCTCTCTTTTTTTATCTTTCAAAAAAATGTCAGATTTCTAATTGATTTAGGCTATAAATGATCCTTCTAACCCAATTATATAATCCGTTAAGGTTTGCATTTCATCTTAGGGAGCCATTTTGTGAGACCAGGTCTCTCGTCTGTAAGAGAAAGAAAGTGTACATGCACACTTGCAAATGCTTGTCATATGGCTTTCTCAATTTCTACTCATGGTGTTTCTCTAATCAGGGGAAGGCTCGTCTAGGTTATCCATCCCTTCAAAAACTACAACGAATCATTCCTATGTTCAAGTTTGTTTCTCATTTTGGGTGTTCTGCATGTCAATTGGGAAAGCATATTAGGATATCTTTTCCACAGAGTCGTACCTCGTAGTAAATCATTGTTTTCTCATATACATTCAAACATGGTTTTAAATAACGGCCGTTACGTAACGTAACGGCCGATACGTAACGTAAATCAAGGACTCCGAAACCGATCCGGGCCGATAATGCGGTTCGGAAAAAATTCACAGCCGTAACGGCCGTTACGGCTCCGTAACGGTCCGTAACAGCCGTTACCCCTACGTTACACTCCGTAACAGTCCGTTACGGACCGTTACATACCGACAACTTGCAGAATCTGCTTTCTGCTGCGCAACGTTCCTTTCCCCCTTTCCCGAGTCCCAAGCACCCATCTACCATTCAATCTACCTAAATCTAACATTCAAAAACAAAAATACTTACTTGCAGTTTTGTTGGCCGAGCCGCTGAAGCTATAAGATGGCTTCACGCCTTCACTCCTTTGAAGCCTGAGTTACTCATCTTCGCAGCCTTCGTTTCCTGAATCCTGAACCTAACAAAGTTCTTCGAAGCTTGAGAGTGGCCGAACGAAGGCAGCTTCATCCGCCACCGCCAGTCGTCGCACTCGCCGCCACCAGCCAGCCCTCTACCAGTCGTCGGCGTCGTCGCACTCGCAGCCACCAGCCAGCCCTCCGCCAGTCGTCGCACGAAGCTTCGAGGCTTCGAGGCTCCTCCATCCTCCGAGTCGCCTCCCCTCTCTCGGTCTCACTCAGAGTCTCAGACTCTCTGCCCTCTGCTCATCTCGCGTATGAGATAAGCTTTATTTCAATAACACTCAACACCCACAACCACATTTTAAATATTTTATTATGTTTTTTTTTTAATTATAATTTATTGTAAGTAATGTTTGTTAAATTAAATTAAAAAAAAAAAGAGTAATTTAATAGAGTAAAAAGCTTTAAAATTTCAGATTCATTTAATATGCAAGCATGTCATATTCTGTTTTGATTAACATACTTTTATTCATTCTTTACGTATTCTTTCTTTCCTTTTGGTTTCATTGCATATAAAATATATATTATTTTAAAATAAATGACTATGACATGGCATTCCAAAAATATGGAGTGGACAATTTCTCATGTTCTATTTCTATGCAATTTTATATTTGTGAGTAAAACAACATTTTGCATAATTATTTCCCCTAATAGCATTTTTTTTGTTGTAAATTATTATATTCATATACAATATCAATTTCATTTATATGGTATCGCATTAACATTTTTTGAAAGCTGACACCGTTAGAAATAGACTAATAGTATTATGGTTACAGACTTCCAAGATACAACATTAGTACAAAAAATACTCTTTTCTAGTCTTATGCCTTGCCTATAGATGCAGCTCTTGTTTTTTTTTTCTTTTCAAAGATCAGAAATCTCCCACATCTTAAACTTTTTATTATGTTTTTTTTTTAATTATAATTTGTTGTAAATTATGTTTGTTAAATTGAATTAAAAAAAGAGTAATTTAATAGAGTAAAAAATCAAAAAATATTAATAATAATTTAAAAAAAAATTTAATTAATTAATAAATATTTTATTTGTATTATATTTTTTGAAAGGTAATTAGGAAAATTTAGTTTTATCACATATTTCCTATTTATAAATATTTTTTAAGTTTTAAAATATCATTTTGACGTTAAATTTAAAATTAGGTAAAATAAATCGTTACATGATCTATTTTTTGTTTTTCAGTTATCAAATAAAGTAAAAATTGATAACTTAATAAAAAACATTTTAACCTAATAGTTAATATATTAATAATTCATATTTTTGCTAATTACTAGTTTACTACTGGAATTTGTAGAAAAATTTTATTTTAATCCATAAATTGAGAAAATGCTTAAAAAATTAAATAGAAAATTTATACTGTATGGATCTCTATTAGTGATGCTGTGATGTATATAAAAGTAGAGCAAGTTTTTTCCACCTTTAAAATTACAATGTTAATTTCTTATAGTTATAAATAAAAATAAAATCAAGTTAAAAAAATAATGAAAATACCTTTTTAAAGATAAAGGAATATATTTTTTTGTAATAAAATATCTAATATTTTAATCCATATACTGAGAAAATGTTTAAAAAATTAAATAGTCAATTTGTAATGTATGGATCTCTATTTGTGATGCTATGATGTATATGAAAGTAGAGCAAAAATCTTTTTCACCTGTTAATTTCTTATAGTTATAAATGAAAATAAAATCAAGCTATAAAAAATAATGAAAATATCTTTTTAAAGATAAAGGAATATATTTTTTTTGTAATAAATATCTAATATTTTATAATTTTGTTTATTTATATATAAAAATAATAAACATTACTTATTATTTTTAATCAAATATTATACTTATTTTTACGTAATAAGTATTTAAAATTAGGACTATTTAGTACTTATTATTTAATATTTACTAAATTACTAATTATATTATTCCTGTCATTGTAGGAAGGTTGTAACTTTGTATTTTCTTTATATTTTGTGTAGAGATCATCAAATTAAGTCTATCAATATGTCACGTGATAGAGGAAATGAAAACTTACCTAGTGAAGATATTGGATGGCATTTTGGTACTGCGGTAGACGGTAATAGACATGTTATTATGTGTAAGTTATGTGGGAAGATAATCAAAGGGGGCATTACACGCTTGAAACAACACTTGGCACATAAAAAGGGTCAAGTAGCTGGATGCTCAAATGTGACCACACAAGTAAGAGAACAAATGATGAAACATCTACAACAGTATGCTGAGAAGAAAAGAGATAAACAAAAAAGGCAAGAAGAAGCAGAAGACCAAATTAGAGAAGATTTTGAGAATTTCAGCGATGAAGAAGACTTGGAAGAAGAAAGTATGAGATTCGCTCGACAAGAAAGCATGCGATCACAACAACAATGGGAAGAGAGACAAAGATTTCGAGCAAGAACAACTGGAAGGGGTAATATTTATGAAGAGGGAGGTGGCTCTGGCAGTGGTGCTACCAGTGGTTTCAATAGAGCAGGAGCTCGATCTTATAGTGGTCGAGAAGCTGGAGGTAGTGGACGACAATGGATCAATCCTGATGCCCCTGAAGCTAGACTAAAGGCAATGGATCCTATTTTAGAAAGAAGCAAGAGTGCGAAACAACCAAAACTCAACACAAAGTTACTGAAAGGTTTAAGAAGTAAATTAGGAAAAGCGGTTGGAAAATTCCTAATTTATAATCGGATTCCAGCGAATGTAGCTGACTCTCCATTTATGCAGCCTATGCTTGATATTGCTGCAGAGGTTGGAAAGGGGGTGAAGGGTCCATCACCCTATGAGATATCTGAAATTTATTTGGAGCAAGAGTATCAAGAAATGAAAAATTATATAGCTTCTTTGCTGGAATTTGGAAGGAAAGAGGTGTAACACTTATGTGTGATGGTTGGTCAGGACCAACTAGAAAACACATTATAAACTTTTTAGTTTATTGCGATAGAGGCACCGTGTTTCATAAATCAGTTGATGCCTCTGATGTGCCAAGCAGAACAGCTGAATATTATTTCAGGTAATTTTCTAATTTTAATTGTATATGCAAATAGTATTATGGACTTGCATGTTTTTAATTAAATAGTAGTAATTATTGAATTTATAATTTCATTTCAGATTAATGGATGAGGTGGTTGAAGAAATTGGAGAGGAGAATGTTGTCCAAGTAGTGACTGATAATGAAGCTGCAATGAAGGCAGGAGGAAAATTATTAATGCAGAAGAGGCCCAATCTCTATTGGACAGCATGTGCAGCTCATTGCATAGACCTTATTCTTGAAGATATTGGTAAGAAAAGTAACGTGAAGAAGGTCTTAGAAGATGCAAGAACAATAACCTCATTTATTTACAACCACACATGGACAGTGAATTTCATGAAGAAATTCACAAATAATAGAGAGTTACTTCGCCCTGCCATCACTCGATTTGCCACAAATTTCATTGCTTTGGAGACTATTGTCAGGCATAAACAAGCACTAAGGGAAATGTTTACATCTGATGCTTGGAAAAACTCAAGGTTTGGAATGGCAAAATCAGGCCCAGCATATGATTCGAAGAAAATTATCTTAGGCAAAGAGTTTTGGCAAAAGGCCTCTGATATAATTAAAGTGCAAGAACCCTTGGTGAAAGTTCTTAAATTGGTTGATGGTGATGAAAAACCAACCATGGGCTTCATATACGAGGCAATTGATAGGGCGAAGTTGGCCATTCAAAAAGATTGCCGGTTTTACAAAGACTATTGGAAAATTATTGACAACAGGTAGAGTTTTCAGTTGCACCAAGATTTGCACGCTGCTGGTAAGTGTAAATCAAATACAATTTCTTATTATTTTAACTTTTAAATTATGCATGGTTGCATTAGAAAACTATTGATTAATATGTTTCTAAATTTAATTGTAGGGTATTTTTTGAACCCACAATTTCTTTATGGTGCCCCACCCTCTCCTGAAGTTGCTAGAGAAGTCATGGATGGAGTTAAAAAAGTGATAACCAAGTTGGTACCCGATATAGATACTCAAATTCGGGCTATTAATCAAGTAAGTATTGGTTCCATTAAATTGAATAATGAATTGTTCTAGTATTTAATAATACTTTTAAGAATAGTTATTAATATATCTAATTAATTAATTATATTTCACAATCATCCTTTTTTAGTTGTTGCTATATCGAGATAGGCAAGAGACTTTTGGAACCCCGTTGGCTCAAAGGGCAGTAAAACAAACAAATCCTGGTAAATATGGCTATATAGCTAAATAATAGAGAATTACTCTATTTTCTCTCTTTGTGTTCAAATTTGACTTTTGAAATACGCTATACTAACATAAAACTCTTTTTAATTATTCATGCAGCTGAATGGTGGATTCATTATGGCTTGTGTGCTCCTGAGCTCCAAAGAATAGCAATTAGAGTTCTTAGCCAGACCACATCAGCTTCGAACTGTGAGCGTAATTGGAGCACCTTTAGCCTCATCCATACGAAAACAAGAAATAGATTAAAGTACATGAGACTACAAAACTTGTTTCGTACATTACAACATGAGGTTAAAGTTAAGACGTACAATGAGAAGAAGCCAACGAGAAATTGAAGAGGGTTTCAATCCTATCAATTTGGATTACATTTTCGAAGAAGATGATCCTTTAAGTCAATGGTTAGAGGAGAGAGAGACACCACTACTCGACGGTCAGGACAATTCAAATTGGTTAAATGAAGAGGTTGGTGGTACTACAGAAGGAGGTGATCAACCACCAATAAACGCGCATGATGATTCAAGTTCAAGTCCTGAACGCACACAAAGTGATGACAATCTTGGTTTGAGCCCACCAAGTGATGATGATGGTAATAGTGGTGCTGGAGCTGGGGTTGGGGGGGGTGGCAGTGGTGGTGGTGGAGGCGGCGGTGTAGAATATAATTATGGATATGATACAGGGACATCATTTGGAAGGGATATATATCCTTCTGATCCTTATGGACTGCATGACATACCTGAAAATTATGACTTGGGTATTCCTCCAGGGAACCAATCTTCACAACCCAGGAGAAGGAGTGCTCGTGGTGACCCTAGCGATTCTACTGAAGATTCATATGGTGTGGTTCGTAGTTTTGGCGACTTTGGTTTAGATGGTTCATCATCACAATCATATGGATCTCATCCAGCATATCCACATTATGCATCTCGTGACTCACATTTTTATCCCAGTGGATCAGGAATCTCAGGATCTAGTGAGTCTTCTTCTACACACTACCCAGAGCCAGCCCCTGCCCCAACTTATAGACATTATTCAGGAGAATTTTCATCACCAGTACATTTTCAAGAGCAACAACAAAATGACGCAAACTTGGGTTCATTTAACTATGTATTTCCACAAGGATGGGGAGATAATTTCCCATCCCAATCTCAAGATACAGATGCAAATTATGAAGACCCTCCACGTCATTCTTTTTGGTGGTGACATGTGTTATGTTATAAATTTGTAATATTGTATTCATGTATTTTCAACTATTTATTGATATTTGATATTAATCACTTTTTAAATTCATGTATATGTAATCACTGTAATGTGTATATTGAGTATTAAGTCTATTGAGTATTGATTCATTTTTAGTAACTTTATGACTTTAATTAATTGATTCTTACATTTCTACATCTTTTTACTCATTAAACTAATGTAAACTATAAAAAAATATGATTTTTTTTTTAAACAGCGCACTAAAATTAATATAAAAATCATAATGCCTATTAAAAAGCATTTGTAGAGTGAATGAAAGCCTGCAAAATTCATTAAAAATCATGTATTAATGGATTTCATGCTTATTTTTTAATTTTGGCATGGTTGTGCATGTGTGAAAAAAATTCACGACCGTTACGCCCGCTTCCCGTTACGTAACACCCGCGTCTCCCGCGACCCGCGACACCCGCGACCGTTTCGCGACGTTACCCGCGACCGCGATTTCGAACCATGCATTCAAATATTTGAGGTCTGTGTAGAGTCGAGAATTTGATTGGTAATCAATATTTTGTGTCCTTTATGAATGATTTTTCTCTTATGACCTAGATCTAGTTGTTAAATGATAGGTCTAAATTTTTTAATGTTTTTGTTCAATTCTACAAAAAAATGAAAACTCAGTTTATGACTGGTATTCAAATTTTTTGATCCAATAATGAACTCTTGTTCAAAATGAGCTTCAGTCTTTTTGCTTGGCCAAAGGGATTTTTCATCAAACATCCAATATGCATACCCCCTCAGCAGAATGGGGTAGCTGAATGGGGGAAAAAATTGCTTAACATAGCAGTCTTTACTCCTTCATATGCATGTTCCAAAAACCTTTTGGACTAATGCTCTTCCTACAGCCTGTTTTCTGCTCAACAGAATGCCCTCAAGTGTTGTAGGGGGACAAATTCTCTTCTCCATCATGTACCCAAAAACATCCATGTTCTCTGTTGTGCCTCACGTCTTTGGGTGCACATGTTTTGTTCATGTTCCACATAGTCGTTAAGACAAGTTCTCCCTGTGCTGTTAAATGTGCCTTTGTTGGGTACTACAGAACTCATAAAGGATACAGCTGTAATAATCCCAACACTTGTAAGAAATATGTTAGTAACGGTGTCACCTTTTTCAGGGGGCAGCTTATTTCTCTAGTGCTGGGTCCTCCTTGAATGAATCTACTTTGATTACATCAACAATTTATGGTGCACCCACTCTTGTGTTTATCCTCCTATACCTAGGGGTGTAAAAAAATTACCGAAAAACCGAAAACCGCACCGAAACTGCACCGAAACCATAAACGGTTCGATTTTTCGGTTTTCAGTGTCGGTTGCGGTTTACAAAAATAAAAATATTCGGTTTCGATTTCAGTTTCAGTTTTAAGTTGAAATCGAACCGACAAAACTGAAAAACCGATTTACCTATATATAATTATATATACACGGACACGGTAACACACGTGCTTAGGGTTTTAGTTTTTAATTATATATTTTCACTTTTTAGTTTTCACCTTTTCACTTTTCACTTTTCACCTTTTTCAGTTTTCAATCAATTGATTCAATTTCACGCTGCCTCCCCCCTCCCGCCTCCTCCTCTTCTTCTTCCTCAATCCTCATTCCTCAGTTCTTCACTGTGAGTCTGTGAGCGGCGTGCGTGCGCAATGGCCGCCGGCCGGTGTGCCTCCCCCTTCCTCCTCCTTCCTCATTTTTCTTCTTCTCTTCTGATCTTCTCGGCTCTCATTGTGAGCCTGTGAGTCTGTGACTCTGTCAGTCGGTTGTGTGTCGTCCGCCGTGCGTGCCTCCCGCCTCCGCCTCCTCCTCCTTCCTCATTTTTCTTCTTCTCTTCTCGACTCTCGCCTCTCGCCTCTCTCTTCTCGCTGTGAGTCTGTGACTTCGTCGTGTCGTGCGTCCATCATCACTCGTCCGGCCTCATCTGAGTCGTCTCTCAGACTCTCACTCATCACTCTCACAGTCTCACAGACTCACTCTCTCGAGTCTCGTCTCTGTTGCGTCATGCACCTACAGCTCTGCCTCTCTCCTGGCTCTCATGTCTTCAGTTCTTCATATCAGAGCACCACCCGCTGTCCTGCTGCTGCTGTTGTAGCTTGTAAGATCATTTTTTTTGTTAAAAAAATCGGGTTAAAACCGAAAAACCGCAACCGAACCGCCACATTTTCGGTTTTCAATTAAAGCATAATTTTGGTTCAGTTTCGGTTTCGGTTTCGGTTCGAAAATCACAAAACCGAAAAATTCGGTTCGGTTTTCGGTTTTGGCCAAAACCGAACCGCACCGAACCGTGTACAGCCCTACCTATACCTACCCTTATCCCTTTCGAGAAATCTTCAGCTCCTCTTCCAAATCAATCAATTACTGATCTAAAGAAACAATTGTAGGTTTATGAACGAAGGTAAGCAAGCAGAGACATTGCTACCACTAGGTCCACCATGTAGGCACCTCCTCTCCCATCATTCTTTTTGACTCTTGGTTCTAGAGATCCATCCCAAATGACTTGGATTTGCTCATTGCTCACCGGAAAGGTACTCAAACTTGTGCTCAACAGTCCTCATTTGCTTATTCTACTGCTCATTATGTTTCAATTCTTCATTTTTCTAGTCCTATGCATTCTTTTTCCTTGTCTATTTCCTCTATTTCTATTCCTTCCTCACATGTTGAAGTACTTGCTAACCCTAGGTGGAAGCATGCAATGGATGTAAAAATGGATGCCTTGGATTAATCTAGGGGCATGGGATTTGGTGGGTCTTCCTCCAGATAAGGAGTTGGTTTGTTGGGTCTACACCAAATATCTTCTTGAAGACTCTATTGAATGACTAACGGCTCGATTGGTTGCCAAGAGGTATACCAAACATATGTTATTGATTATTTTGAGACATTCTCTCTTGTTGCTTGCCTAAATTCTGTTCATGTATTGCTTTCATTGGCAATTAATTTTGATTGGCCCTTATACTAGTTGGATGTGAGGATTTGCAAGAAGAGGTACACATGGAGCAAACTCCTGGATATATTGCTCAAGAGGAGAGGGTGGTAAGAAATGTAGGTTGCATAAGGCCATTTATGGTCTTAAGCAATCTCCTCAAGCCTGGTTTGACAAATTTAGTGTTCTAATCTATTCATTTGCCCTTATCCAATTCTACTCTAATCATTCAACTTTTTTTCTGCAAAAAGGAAACAGTTTTCGCACTTCTAGTAGTTTATGTTGATGATATCATCATCATTGGCAATTGCTGGAGCGAGATTGCAAATGTTTAGCAATGGCTTCAAGCAAAATTTCAAATCAAGGACTTGGGTATGTTGTGTTACTTTCTTAGCATTAAGATTGTACAGAATAGGAAAGGGTTGAATCCATCTCAACAAAAATATACATTTGACTTGCTGAGTGAGACTAGTTTGTTAGGCTAAACTAGTTGATACTCCTATGGATCCCAACGTAAAGTTGTCTAGGGATGTTGGACAGGAATTTGAAGACAAACTTTGACATAGGTAGTCGGTTGGAAAGTTAATATACTTGACTGTCACTAGACTTGACATAACTTTTGCAATAGAGGGCGGTGAGTCAATTTATGAAAAATCCCAAACAGTCACCTTGGGATGATATTTATAGGATTTTGCACTACCTCAAAGACTGAGAAAGGTTTGATATATAAATGTAATAAAAACGGTGAGAATGGATACTCTGATGCAGATTGAGCTGGCTTTGTTGATGATCGAAGGTTACTAATGGACTCTATACATTTGTGGGAGTTAATCTTGTTCCTTGGCAGGAGTTAATCTTGTTCCTCGGCATATCAAGAAGTAAAATATTGTAGCAAAGATCTAGTGCTAAAACAGAATACCAAGCTATGGTTCACTATTGTAAATAAGTTATGTGGTTGAAATCTCTAAAGTCAAAGATGGGCTTCTTGATGACAAAGCCAATAGATATGTTTTGCGATAATCAAGTTGCCATTTATATTGCTAGCAATCCAGTGCTCCATGAAAGGACAAAGCACATAAAAGTTGACTATCATTTTGTGTGGGATGTAGTGTTGAAGAAGATCTTTCAAACTCCCTTTGTGAAATCTATGGATCAGTTAGGCAATGTTTTTACAATGTTAAGCCTAACTTGTCTAATGGTTGTCACAAGCAGGGTTTAGGTGATATTTATACACCTCCAGCTTAAGCGGGAGTGTTAGAAGAGAATGTTATTTTAGTAATTAGGTTGGGTTAATTGGGGTATTTTTGTCCTTAAGACTCCACTATTATTAATAATACATAAGAGGGCAGACTTGGATCTGTATGTAAACTCTTGGAAACTTCTGCCCAGCTTTTTCCTCTTCTATCTCTTCTCCTCTTCTCTTCTCTTCTTGTCTGCTCCATCTCTAACTTCACAACACCCTTAATAGGTGATATTTCTCATGAGCCAGCAACACCAACATCCAGCCAAGCGGGGGCAGTCAGGTCAGTGGTTCGAAAGATGTTCCTATTTTCATTGATGATATTATGACTTATGAGCAAAGAGCAGCAAGTTATTGATTAGAATAGGGATGATAGTATGCATACACGTCTCATATGCAGTCAAGGCAAATGGGAAGAATGTTGAAGCTTAAATATAGTGGTAGAAGGAATTATAGGTCAAGTACTACAAGTGGATGCTGATAAGCGTGAGGCAAATAAAATGGAATAGCAAATTAGAAGTGTTCCAATTAATTATCATGGAAAAGGTTTAAACAGACTTTTTTGGGGTTTTCTGGGTGTAGGCAGTGTCAGGTTTAGACAATAATGGTTTTTCTTTTTATTATTAATTCTGCCTTTTTCTTTTGAGCACACTTCGGGTTCTCCTTTGACTTTGGTAAATTTTTTTTCTCCCACTCCTAATTTATTTTTTTTAATTATCAAAAAATAGAAGACCACTAGTTTGCATAAGATTGAGTATTTGGATATAAAGGAGAACTTTAAGGGGTTGTCCAAGGCTAAGGTTACAAGACATATTTCTCTTAAGAATGAGTTGGATGATATGCTTTTTTCTTTTTCTTTTTTTGGATAGAAAAAGAAAATTCACTAATAGGGGATGATATACTTTTTAAAGTACAAAGGGTGCTTGTGGCAAGAAACAAGATTTACATGGGTTTTTTTTCCTGAAAAATGACAAACTATCTTATAAAAGAGCAAAGTATAGAAAGAAAAACAAAACCGAACAAAAAATCAAAGCATATGTAAAGTTCATAAAATATTGCATGTCAGTCCTTTGCAAGTCAATCATAGAAATGCCTAAAAACAAATTATTTGTCGTGGTCCAAAGCAGTGCGAAAGGCGCCTACACCATAAATGATTAATAGAAAGAGAAGAACCCCGAAAATTCTGGCATATAGTTCCATTCAAATGCAAACTACTTTGAAAAATGCATTTCTCCGTATCATTTTCCTCGTCTTCCCTTTTCCGAAACCTCTGAAAGAAATAGAACCCATACTTTCCAGAGATGTAGAGTGAACTCACTATTCCCCAAGAAGACTAAGCAGCTCATTCCAAACCTCTCAAGAAAAAGGGCAGTGCAAATTAGTTGCATTTTCACCACACTGATTAAAGTCCATAAAATATTGCATGTCAGTCCTTTGCAAGTCAATCATAGAAATGCCTAAAAACAAATTATTTGTCGTGGTCCAAAGCAGTTCCAAAGGCGCCTACACCATAAATGATTAATAGAAAGAGAAGAACCCCGAAAATTCTGGCATATTGTTCCATTCAAACCAAACTACTTCGAAAAATGCATTTCTCCATAAACATTTTCCTTGTATTCCCTTTACCGAAACCTCTGAAAGAAATAGAACTCATACTTTCCAGAGATGTAGAGTGAACTCACTATTCACCAAGAAGACTAAGCAGCTCATTCCAAACCTCTCAACAAAAAGGGCAGCGCAAATTAGTTGCATTTTCACCACACTGATTAAAAGCAAACACATTTTAGGAGATCAAGTTCTATTAGGCCTTCTCATAAGATCATTTGTACCCATGCTCTAAAGGACAACAATCCATCTGAAAGCCTTAATTTTGGAGGGAATCTTAGATCTCCAAGTGAGTAGGAATGTTAATGATATGAATGTAAAATCACTTACAAGAAAAATTCCCAGAATAATCCTAAACCCAAGAACTACCATCCCTCCCACCTCAAAGATGAAATGAATACATTCATCAGAAGAATAAGATCATTAGTCTCCTAGTCATTCAAATTACGGATAAAATAAAAATTCCAAGGATGAAAACCCCTCAAGGAAAAAATAGAAAATAACACTTGCAGCATTATGAATACAAGAAAAATGATAGAAACAAGGCAAAACTCAAAAGAAAGAAGCTTCCCTAATCCAAAAATGCACCCAAAAAGAAATCATATCAACATCTCAAATCTTAAAAGAACAAATGCGACACCTGACCTAAGAAATAAACCTCCAAGGCCTAGTATGGTTGAAATTCACCCAACACTGCACCCCCACCCATATTGTTGAAACCCATACTTAATACAAATCACCTTATAGCAAAGAGTCAGATTCTAAAAGGAATCTGTTGGACACCAAATTACAAAGGCCAGAGCTCCCTTCCTCTTGGACCTACACATAATTTCCCTGTTGCTAAAGCCCACACTAAACCAATAAAAAGTCCCTCATCGCTCTCTCGAGAATTAATACTCCTTCCTACCATACCTGTAGTAACCTGATCAAAATATATATATATATATATATATATATATATACATATATAATAAATAAAGAGACAGTTTGGAGGAGATATTTTGGCGAAGATATTTTGAGATATTATTTGATTACTTAAAGGTTAAGTTAGGTTTTTCTTTATAAACTCTCATTCTCTCATTCTCTCTCTCTCTCTCTCTCTCTCTCTCTCTCTCTCTCTCTCTACGAAATCCACTCTCTCTCTAAGATTTCCAAGCCGTGTGTTGCCGGAATTGACGATCCGACGTCGCTACGTGGATCAGGGAAGGAATCTCTACAGGTTCTACAAATCAGAATTTCATTTCAGAGATTTCCGAGTTTTTCCCGAAAATCGAGGTAAGGGTCAGTTTTTGCTTTTAGTCCGGTAGATATGTAGTATACAAGATTATACTGAAGTGTTGTTCTTCAAATATTAGGTTTCAGGGTTTTCGTGCCGTTGTTTTGAACTGTTTAGGTTTGGGGTTCCGAAAGCTAGGGCTTGAGTTCCAGGTCGTTTCGAACTCCAATTCACATGCAAGTAAGGGGGTTATGTTAATACAGTGATTTATACAATATGAATCAATTGAAATGTTGAAATAACATTTAGATATCGAGTTACAGCGGTTTTAGGGTTTCCGGGCCTCGGTTCGATAAACTGGCTTTACTTTCATAATCAACAGGTCAAATTCAAATGTTATATTTTTAGAATATTGTACTTGTCATTCCGAACCTTTTCACCAGTTGGAAATGTCGTTTTCGTTATTTAAAACCCGTACTGTGATATTAACTGTTTATATTTACTTTCGGGTTGTTTTCGAATGTGGAAAACTGTGTGGCAGGTGTTGATGTTGTGAAATACTGGAACTGTTATGAAAATGCATGAAGTTTATTTGACGGCTACGGTCCGGATTTCACGTAATGATGTGTTTTGTGAAATGATTTCAAAAGAATGTTTAAATTGCTTAAATTGCACGATATGCTTTAGGAACCCTAGGGACTGGTAGTGTAGGTACGGATCCGTTGCCAGTAAGGGCACCATACTTTTGTTTTATATGAACCCAGGCTGTATTGAAACAGTAGGGGGCGGTCTTAGGGTGAGTTTGCCTCTTGATTGTGTACCCAGGCTGTATTGAGACAGTAGGGGCGGTCAACCCCGATTGTGGGGATTTATACATGGTATAGAGTTTGAGGGCGTGTCCTATCCTGCATATCCGTACATTTATGTAATTGTTGTCATATACTATGGGGTTGTTCATATGATGAAAATAGGCTAGTATTTTACAATTATGGAAACGATGATTATATATCATTATGTTTTTTTCAAACACTTAAAGCATGCTGGCCACACACTGTTATTAGCTTAATCGTCCCTTACTGAGAGGTGTCTCACCCTATCATACAAACTGTTTTTTCAGGTCCTTATCGAGGTTGAGATTAGCAAGGACTGGGACAGGGTAGCGATCAATTTTTGAGTGAGTGTCTCCACGAGCTCGATTTTGTAGGTTATGTTATAGGTTTTCAGAACTTGTAAAATGTTGTAAGACTCGAGGATGCGTCGAGTATCATACAATATTGTATATGGATGTTGGAATAATTGTATGTATCTATCAGGCAGTTAGAACTCTGGTAATAGTTTGATGGATGTTTATGTTTTTCGCTGCGTATATATCTGTTGAGAAGTATATCAGGTACACAGACATCACTGCAGTAACACCCGGGCAGTAAGTTGGGACCGGGGCATTACAAGTGGTATCAGAGCCTAGGTTTGCTAGGTTCTTCAAACTTTGACGGTCAGTGAGTAAATTACCAAAGTATTGGTTGTAATGAGATAGAGTTAGTGAGTTAGTCGGGTTTTAGTCTGGAGGCTTGGAGGCAGGATTTCCTTCAACGGTCTTCTATGCTTTTCCGGGAATGATGATTTTGAGAAAACCATGGTAAATCCGTCTATGGTTTCATTTCTAGGTTGAGAGACTTGACTTGGATGTCGAGATGAGAGGTTAGACAATCTAGTGTGTATGGGATGTCAGTGTCTCGAATACGTGTTGTTTAATCTTCTTGTTCCATATTTGCATTTATTGTGTTAAATGTGGAATGATTAAGTCGGCTTTGAGCTGTGTACAGGATGGAACCCAGAGGAAAGGGGATTATGGCAGGAGGCGATAATCACCTGGATGCCTCCAGTGAGGATGCCTCTTGTGTTCCTCCGCGATATAACGAGGTAGGCCAGGAGGGAACCCAGGAAGGGTCCTAGGGAGCAGGATCAGATGGTTGCAGATAGAGGCTGCACATACGAGTAGTTCTCCAGAACGAATCCACCGGCATTTTCGGGAGGGCTGAACCCAATTGCGGCAGAGGACCGGATCTGCTGGAGGTGTCTGAGTGCACAGAGGAAATGAAGGTTAAATACGCCGCCCTCAAGCTGATGGAGGAGGCTAAGAGATGGTGGCGATGAGCTAGGCTGGTCGAGGAGCAGCAACCAGGGTACGTGTCAACTACCTTGAGTCGCTTCAGGGAGGTGTTCTTCGCACGATACTTCCCCATCGCCACCCGTGAGGGCAAGTCTGAGGAGTTCCTCCACTTGACTCAGGGATCGACGCCGATGCAGCAGTACGTGGCTAGGTTCGTGGAGTTATCTCGGTTTGCGCCTCACATGGTTTCAAATGAGACGAATAAGCCTCGTATGTTTGAGAGGGGCCTGAAGCAGGTTATACGCGCGCAGGTGGCAGCGTTGATGGTCTAGGGCTTTTACGAACTTGTGGATAAAGCCATGGCGACTGAAGCCAGCATCCAGGAGGGGGAAAGAGAGGCGAATCAGAAGAAGAGGCCTTTTCCCCAGAATTTGCAGTCAGGCTCCGACAAGAGTTATTGGAAGAAGTCTAGTGGTCCTTTAGGCCAAGAGCAATAGCAGTCAGGATCCCAGGCTTCCTAGGGGAGTTCGGAGAAGCCAATGTGTCCCAAGTGCCAGAAGCAGCATTGGGGCGAGTGCAAGTCTCGATTCACGGGCTGCTACAGGTGCGGGGAGTCGAGGCGTCTGATATGAGACTGTCGGGCGACAGTGACTCTCCCTTCAATACAGGCTCAGAACTGGGGTGGTAACCAGGCATCTCGAGATGGTCACTAGGGAGGCACCGCTTAGGCTAGGGTGTACTCGATGACGCCGGGCGATGCAGAGAACCTCGGCAATGTGGTGACAGGTACCATTTACAACTTATCATATAATGTTGTAGTTCTTTTTTATTCGGGTGCAACCCACTCCTTTATATCTCAAAAATTTGTTAAACGGTGTGAAGTGGAGGCTCAACCGTTAGAGGTCGAATTAGGTGTGGACACGCCATCAGGATTAGTGGTGGTATGTAGTAGAGTGATCAAGGATTACCCGATAGAGATTCAGGGGAGGAGGCTGCTTGCCAGTCTAATCATGTTTGATATGCATGGGTTTGATGTAATCCTAGGGATGGATTGACTGGCATCCAGTTTTGCGAGCATTGACTGCCGTAGGAAGGAAGTAGTGTTCAGGCCTCCCGGAGAGCAGGAATTTCTATTTGTTGGGTCGTGTATGCGTTCTACACCACGGATCCTCTCGGTGATACAGGCAAGACAGCTGCTTCTGGAGGGTTTTCAGGGATACTTGGCGAGTGTGAAAGAGTCACCTAAGGAGGGATTGAAGTTGGAGGATATCCCGGTGATAAGGGAGTTCTCTGATGTCTTTCTTGAAGACTTGCCAAGGTTGCCTCCAGACAGGGAAGTGGAGTTTGCTATTGAGTTAGCACCGAGGACGGCACCAATCTCCAAGGCGCCTTACAGGATGGCTCTAGCTAAGTTGAAAGAGCTATAGGAGTAGTTGCAGGAACTTTTGGACAAGGGGTTCATCAGGCTGAGCGTGTCACCCAAGGGTGCGCCTGTGTTATTTGTGAAAAAGAAGGACGGGTCAATGAAGATGTGCATCGATTACCAAGAGATCAATTACGTGGCCGTGAAGAACAGATATCCGTTGCCTCAGATTGATGACTTGTTTGACCAGTTGTAGGGCACTTAGGACTTTTCAAAAATCGATCTACGGTCCGAGTATCACCAGTTGAAGGTGAAAGTAGAGGATATATCGAAAACTGCTTTCCAAACCCGGTATGGCCATTACGAGTTTTTGGTTATACCGTTTGGTTTGACAAATGCACCTACAGTATTCATGAACTTGATGAACAGGGTGTTCCACGAATACCTGGATAAATTCGTGATGGTGTTCATCGATGACATCTTGGTGTATTCAAAGAGTCCAATAGAGCATGATGCTCATCTTAGAGTAGTCCTTCAAGTACTTAGAGAGAAGGAACTATTAGCTAAATTCAAGAAATGCGAATTCTGGCTTGAGCAGGTCGCATTTCTAGGGCACGTGGTATATAAGGAGGGGATTTCAGTTGGCCCAGGTAAAGTTGAGGCGATAGTGACTAAGCGAGACCAAGGAACGTGCATGAGGTTCGTAGTTTCTTGAGTCTGACCGGGTATTATCGCCGATTCGTCGAGGGCTTTTTTAAGCTATTGGGCCCTTTGACGCAACTTACGAGGAAGGGTAGCAAGTTTGCGTGGACTGGAGACTATGAGCAGAGTTTCCAAGAGTTGAAGCGACGCTTGGTCACGGCTCCAGTGTTGACCATTACATCAAAGGATGGAGGCTTCGTGATCTACAGTGACACGTCCCTAAAGGGACTAGGTTGTGTTTTGATGCAACAGGGTAAAGTAGTTGCCTATGCTTCTCGTCAACTCAAGGAGTACGAGAAGAATTACCCTACGCATGATTTGGAGCTGGCAGCAATTGTGTTTGCTCTAAAGATCTAGCGGCACTATCTGTACGAAGAGAAGTGCGAGATCTTTACCAATCATAAGAGTCTCAAATACTTATTCACCTAGAAGGAGTTGAATATGAGGCAGCGCAGCTAACTCGAATTGATCAAAGACTACGACTGTACCATTAGCTATCACCCCGGAAAAACTAATGTGGTAGCTGATGCGCTGAGTCAGAAGTTAGTGGAGGCGTCGGTTTCAGCAGTTGTGGGGCAGCATCAGATCAGGATGGATCTAGAGAGATTGAGGGTAGAGCTAGTGGACGAGGATCCCCAGGACTTCATTGCCAGGTTGGTGGTTCAGCCAACCTTACAAGAACAAATCAAAGTTGCTCAGTTGAACGACGCAGAGTTGGTAAAGATTGTGGAGAAACTGCAGAGTGTACCACATTCAAACTTTAATGTCTCTGAGGATGGAGTTCTATTATTCCACACCAAGATGTGTGTACCAGACGACGCAGAGATAAAGAGGATGATTCTAGAGGAGGCTCATCGCTCTCTCTATAATGTTCATCTAGGGAGCAGGAAAATGTATAGACATCTGCGAGAATCGTTCTGGTGGAGTAATATGAAGAGGGAAGTGGTCGGATTTGTTAGGTAATGTCTGACATGTCAACAGGTGAAGGCTAAGCATCAAAGACTAGCAGGACCACTATAGCCGCTTGACATTCTTAAGTGGAAGTGGGAACACATCTCGATGGATTTTGCTTCGAGGTTGCCTTCTGCAGTGCACGGACAGAATGCTATTTAGGTGGTGGTGGATCGGCTGACGAAGACGGCACACTTCATTCCAATCAGAGTCAACTATTCTATGAATAGGTTGGCAGAGTTGTACGTACAGGAGGTAGTACGGCTCCATGGCATCCCAGTGTCTATCGTTTTAGATCGAGACCCACGTTTCACGTCTCGGTTCTGGAAAGGGTTGCAGGATGCCTTGGGGTCACAGCTCACGTTCAGCACGATGTTTCACTCGCAGATGGAAGGGCAATCTGAAAGGATGATTCAGATTTTGGAGGATATGCTGCGGGCATGTGTGTTGGAGTTTGGTAACAGTTGGATCCGGTATCTACCACTCGTAGAATTTGCTTATAACAATAGCTACCAAACCAATATTGAGATGGTTGAGGCCTTATATGGTCGTCGGTGCCGATCTTCGTTATACTGGGATGAGGTAAGTGAGTGGCAGATTTTGGGACCGAAGTTGGTTCAGCAAATCTCTGCGAAGGTCGAGCTTATCAAAGAAAGGATTAGATCAGCTCAGAGTCGGCAAAAGAGTTATGCCGATACTCGCCGACGGGAACTGAAATTTGATATCAGAGATATGGTATTTCTGAGGGTTGCTCCTATGAAAGGAGTGATGAGGTTCGGGAGGAAGGGCAAAATGAGTCCTCAATACATTGGGTCGTTCGAGATCCTAGAGAGGATAGGTCCAGTTGCTTATCGAGTAGCCTTACCCTCGACCTTATCTAGGGCGCATGATGTGTTTCACGTGTCGATGCTAAGAAAGTACGTGCCAGATCCGTTACACGTGATCAGTTATGAGTCCTTAGAGATCAGTGAAGCACTAGCTTATGGTGAGGTACCAATTCAGATTTTGGATTAGAAGGTATGGAAGTTGCGTGCAAAGGAGATACCATTGGTAAAGGTGCTATGGCGTAACCACGCGATTGAGGAGGCTTCTTGGGAATTAGAGGCCAAGATACGTCAGAAGTATCCTCAACTATTCAGAGAAGTTCAAAGTTAGACAGGTAATGTAGATATGTGAGTGTAACCCTTTTTGCTTATGGTACGAGTATGTGGATTGTCTCTGGGAGAGTTTGTATATGTAATGTGAGCTTCCGAAACTATTGTATGTAACCACGGTATTCCTCCGCCATAAGTGAGGGTAGGTAATAAATTTGGAACGGGACTACTATGTGGGTGGCCGCTGGCTCTTCCTAGAGACAGAGCAATTAGAGTTCAGACGATGTGATAGGAACAGTTAGCAAATTTCAAGAACGAAATTTTATGAGGGGAGATTGTAGTAACCCGGTCAAAAATATATATATATATATATATATATAAAATAAATAAATAAAAAGATAGTTTGGAGGAGATATTTTAGAGAATATATTTTGAGATATTTATATATAAATATCTTGGAGGAGATATTTATTTTGATTACTTAAAGGCTAAGTTAGGTTTTTCTTTATAAACTCTCATTCTCTCTCTCTCTCTCTCTCTCTCTCTCTCTCTCTCTCTCTCTCTAGACACGAACTCCACTCTCACTCTCTAGGATTTTCGGGTCGTGTGTTGCCGGAATCGACAATCCAACGTCGCTACATGGATCAGGGAAGGAACCTCTACAGGTTCTACGAATCAAAATTTCATTTCGGAGATTTTCGAGTTTCTCCCGAAAATCGAGATAAGGGTTGGTTTTTGCTTTTGGTCCGGTAGATCTATAGTATACGAGATTATACTGAAGTGTTGTTCTTCAAGTATTAGGTTTCGGGATTTTCGTGCCATTGTTTTGAACCGTTTAGGTTCGGGGTTCGGAACGCTAGGGCTTGAGTTCCAAGTCGTTACGGACTTCAATTCACACGCAAGTAAGAGGGTTATGTTAATATAGTGATTTATACAATATGAATCAATTGAAATGTTGAAATAACTTTTAGATATCGAGTTACAGCGGTTTTAGGGTTTCCAGGCCTCGGTTCGGTAAACTAGCTTTATTTTCAAAACCAACCGGTCAAATTGAAATGTTATATTTTTAGAATATTGTACTTGTTATTCCGGACCTTTTCACCGATTGAAAATGTTGTTTTCGTTGTTTAAAACTCGTACTGTGATATTAACTGTTTATATTTACTTTCAGGTTGTTTTCGAATGTGGAAAACTGTGTGGCAAGTGTTGATGTTGTGAAATACTGGAACTGTTGTGAAAATGCAGGAAGTTTATTTGACGGCTATGGGCTGAATTTCACGCAATGATGTGTTTTGTGAAATGATTTCAAAAGAATCTTTAAATTGCTTAAATTGCACGATACGCTTTAGGAGCCCTGGGGACTGATAGTGTAGGCATAGATCCATTGCCAGTGAAGGCACCATACTTTTGATCTATATGAACTCAGGATGTATCGAGACAGTAGGGGCAGTCTTAGTGTGAGTTTGCCTCTTGATCGTGTACCCAGGTTGTATTGAGACAGTAGGAGCGGTCAACCCCGATTATGGGGATTTATATATGGTATAGAGTTTGAGGGCGTGTCCTATCCTGCATATCTGTACATTTATGTAATTGTTGTTATATACTATGGGGTTGTTCATATGATGAAAATGGGCTACGTATTTTACAATTATGGAAACAATGATTATATATGTTTATGTTTATGTTTTTGTCAAACACTTAAAGCATGCTGGCCCACACACTATTATTAACTTAATCGTCCCTTACTGATAGGTGTCTTACCCTATCATACAAACTATCTTTTCATGTCCTTATCGAGGTTGAGATTAGCAAGGACTAGGGCAGGGTAGTGATCTTTTTTTGAGTGAGCGTCTCTACGAGCTCGATTTTGTAGGTTATGTTATAGGTTTTCAGAACTTGTAAAATGTTGTAAGACTCAAGGATGCGTCGAGTATCATATAGTATTGTATATGGATGATGGAATAGCTATATGTATCTATCAGGCAGTTAGAACTCTAGTAATAGTTTGATGGATGTTTATGTTTTCAGCTGTGTATATATATATATATCTGTTGAGAAGTATATAAGGTACACAGACGTCATTACAGTAACACCCGGGCCGTAAGTTGGGACAAGGGCGTTACAATACCACTGGCAAAACACTCAACCTATAAATACATCCCAACAACCCTAAAAAAAATGTCATGGTAAACCCATCAAGCCCTGCAGCCTTCCCCTTCTATCACCAAAAAAATGCTCTCACACTTTCTATGCTCCAAAAGCTCTCTCTAGCCATAAGCCTTACTCTGGGAAATCAGACACCCATCTAACCCTTCTATAACATTTACCTCCTATGGATAAAGAGACCAAATAATCCTCCTCATTAACCACATTGTCCATAAAATATGACCTTGCTCGACCTCCAAGTGGGTTAGGGAGCGTGATTGCAATTCTAGATTCTTTCATAGGGTTCAAGATTCTTCCATAGGGTGGCTAACAAGAAGAGAACAAAAAGCATGATCAAGGAATTGGAAGGTAGTGAGGGATGAACTCGTTAGGGAATCTAATCTAGGAGTTAAGAAGATTTGAGACTATTAAACACCTTTACTCAAAGGAAGATGGTTTTCTCCTTATAATGGTGGGACTAGATTGGTATTGAATTTTAGTCATGTGGCATGGCTTGGGAGGCCTTCTGAGGAAGATAGATGCATGGTGTTTGAGGTGGAGAGAGAGATAAGCCTTCCGAACTTGATAACTTTAACGCGGTGTTCTGCAAGGATTGTTAGGAGGTGGCAAGGAGCCAAGGATTAAAACTTCAAATTCAATTGAAATTTTATAGAAATTTTGAATTCAATTTTGATGAACACATAAAACTTATGATAAATTATGGAAATTATGTATTAAACATTGGGACGTTGTAAATATATGATTTTGAATAATTTAGAAACTAAAATATATGATTGAATAATAATAAAATACATGATTGTGAATAATTTATGAATAACTTGTCTCCCTTTTTCAAAACTTTGGGTAAAAGACAAAATTTTCAACCTAAATTTACAGAATTTCGTCCAAATTTCAGAAACTCCGGATTTTGAATAATTTAGAAACTAAATTTATATGATTGAGAATAATTTATGAATTAACTTTTCTCCTTTTTTCAACCTTTCTTTTAAATTTTCAAAATTTTGGGTGAAGGACAAAAATTTCGACCTAAATTTACCGAATTTCAGCAAAATTTCAGAAACTCCCAAAAATGTGGCCAAGTTTCACAAAACGAAATTGAAACATGATTACCTTTCAGAGCCTTCTGAAATTCAAATTTTTGGCTGAAATTTAAGACTGCGAGGTGATAAGGAATGAGTAGAAGTTTTTTTCAGGAGTTTTATGTTAATAGGATTATTTGTAAGAGCATTCAATTCAACCATCGTTATTTTGGGTAGGAGTCATTCAATTAAGGTAAAGGGATTTTAGGCTTATTAGCTTGTGACTAGTGTGTATAAAATTATTGCATAGGTCCTTGCTTATAGGTTGAGTTCATTTTAAAGTGATACCGTTTCATACTCTGAGAAAGTTTTGTTTGGTGGTAGTATGCATCAGTTGTTCCATTTGAGTGATGTAGAATATTACTTCTCTCTTATGCATGTCTTGTAGGAGATTGATAAGAGTGCAGTTGTCAAAGTTGTCACATAATGAGGCTTCAATGAAAGTTAGGAGCAGACTTCTAATACAGAAGAGGAAGCATCTTCAATGGACATTCTCTGTATTGCAAAGGAAGAGGAGGCTGGTTGTGTCAAATATATTCTGTTATGGTTTGAAGCTCTTTCAGGTTTGAGGATCGACATTAATAAATGTAAAATTATACCACTTAGGGAGGTGCATGATGGCTATAACCTTGCTTGAGCTGCAAATTGCGAAGACACCCAACTCAGTACCTGGGAATGCCTCTGGGTTCCTCTTATTTAAGAACAATGTGCGATGGACTGTCTTAAGATTTGGAATAAAATTGCTAGCTGGTCAAAGTGGGGTAGGCTTACCCTACTTACATCATGTCTCTTATTGCAAAATATCGGAGAAAATTCAAAGAGATTCTTCGGAGCAGCACAGAAGAAGGTAGAAAAATACATCAAGCAAAATGGAACAATGCATGTAATCCAGTCAGAGAATGTGGACTAGGGCTGAGACGTTTTAACTTAAAAATGCTCAGAGAAGCTCTCAGAGCTATCGCAGAAAGAATGAAAACAATTTGGGCAGAGGAGGGATGGTTCCCTAATGAACTAAATGTTTCTTATGATTGTGGTTTAGTGAAAGGAATCGTGTAAAGGAGAGAGTAATACTTTGCTGAAACATTTTAACTGAAAAAAAAAAAAAAAAGGCTCAGTAAAGCTCTCAGAACTATCACAAAAGGATTGAAAATAATTTGAGCAGAGAGGTGGATCCCTAAGGAAGTAAATGTTTCTAATGATTGTGATTTATCGAAAGGAATCATGTTAAGGAGACAGTAATCCTCAAAATTTATTAGTTTGAAATTGGCAATTTAGTTGGTGTGTGGTGTGCAGATGAGACTTGAAAGGAAATGAACCAAGCTTTCTTTATCATTGCCACTAATAAGTTTGAGAAATTTGCAGACGTCTTAGCCATGCAAATGACTGGGAAGGACGACATGTTGGCTCTTATGTGGCAAATCCACAATTTCATTCTCAGGCAGAGAGGACATGATTTATCAGAATGCAGAGGATCCGTGGTAAGAAATTTGTCTTCACAGGCAAGTCATACTATCACCAACAGTTCTGAGCCCCACATCCCATGGAAGCAGTATGGAGGAAAGGTATAACCAGGAAAGTCATTTTCTTTGCTTGGGACCATTTTAGAGGCCATTCTTACAAGGGAGAACCTCAGACGAAGAAATAAAATTCAGATTAGCCTCTGTTTTGTGTAAAAGAGACGGAATAAAAAACCATTTGCTACATCATTATTCTCAGACCTGAGAGTTTTGAGAGCTTTTTTGGCACTGGTTCCAAATCCAGTGGATAATGCAACAATCCATCATAGCAACTTTACAAAGCTGTAAAGCCAGAAACACACAGACTAATGTGGGTAGCTGTAAAGTGTCAAAATGGATACCCTGTACATGTCCTGGAGCATTTGGCTGGATCACAACAGAAGGGCTTGAGTGAGGAATTAACTTTAAAACAATTAAAAGACATCTTGATGAACACCCTTGTCTGGAAAAATTCAGGGAATTTTACACCAGAACTCAGTGACTGGCTTGACTTTTGCCTCCTTAAAGCTTTAGCTTTGCCTTTTTTGCCCACAGGTTGGCAGCTGGCACCCCCTTCGTGCCTAGTGGTACATACTTTACTTACCATTAAAAAAGTAACAAAAAATAAAAACAAGTAGTATAACAAAAGCAGTAAAAAATTTAGGGAGTGGGGGAGAGAGTAGTACCCGTTCTTGCAATGTTCTCCTTCAAAACAAAGAAACCACCAGGCTTCAGGCCAGCCTGGAAATTGCATTTTAATTAGAACCAATACCATATGTTGTTTATTTATTCATCAGAAAATATACGCAGTAAAACTATGCAGGAATAAGAACACATGGTCTGAGAATACTAATTTCCAGGTTTTGTCCTTGCAATTCAAACATGAGTGAAACATGCAGAGCCAATGAGCTTTAACAACTTTTGGACAAGGACAATAAACAATCAAGTTCAGTTTTTCAAAATTAAGGTCAACAACTTAATGTCCTAATATTTTCACATACAGCTGGTCCCAAGACAGGGTAAAGGAGGGTTCTGTTAGATAGCTAACAGCCAGCATAAAATTTGTCAGATCACTATGATATGAATCCTTACCAATTATTCGCAGGGGCATCTCCTACAAGCAACGCATTGCATTTATACCACTTGGGTGTAGCAAAAAGTGAGCGAGGGTGCCCTAGGTTGTCACCCTGAAGACACATGTCATGTCACGGCTATTAGGGATTTATACTAAAAAACATGCTTTATGTAATCGGTTCTAATATTTATTAATAACTTTAGTTATCCAATTTTAATGCGAATCCTTGTGAGCAATGTTTGTCTGACATTATTTATTTAATGATTATGCATGTGTGTCTTTTATTCTATATAGTAGGTGACCTAGTGTGTAGCGGCTTATACACAGAAGATAGATCATCAGTTCTTATAGATTATAAGCCAATTGTTCAAAGTCTTAAATGAAATTGGACACACAATTGGTAGGATTGTAGCACAAGGTTTTAATAGGTTTGTCTTGACTATTGGGAGTGGTACAGTTCCAACTCCTTGTGCTAGTACACTTTGTGTGTATTAAACAAGATCATCTTGGGGTAATTGTTTTTATACTGACTATATAAAACAGTTAATACCTCATGATTATTATGAGTGCTTATGCTCTTAATCCTGATATAATTATTGGACACGTGTATATAGCGTTTATTACTTTGATTCATAGACGAGTGAGATTCTTTATGGGTCAATAAACTCAATGAGTTGGGTGATGACGTTATGTGTATGGTGAAAATTAATTACTGTTGGAATTCACGTCCCAATATCGGGATTGATTATACCCCCTTGAGGAAGCTTATCAGTTTTGATTGTGTCAAACCCTGCAGGCGGATTTTGAATCCGGCACATCAAATAAGTTAAGTGGAAGGTCTTAGGGAATTAATATGTCAATTAATTAAATTGTCGGTAATTTAATTTAATAGACGGGTATCTGTAATCTTTACGTGGGGAGATAAATAAGCATTTAATAATAAGAGCTCGAAATTTAATTTCGAATATGACAAGGAGTGCAGTTATAATTCTTTAGTGGTATGAATTATAATTAACGTAATTAAGAATGAATCCGGGTCAGATTAGGAATTCTTAATTACGTAAGAAGTCCTAGTCATATTTTCCCAGAGGTCCCTGCTGTAACCTATATACACGCGCTCCACTCAGCAGCTAGGGTAAGACGAGCGAACTCTCATAGAGGTAGATGTTTTTGTAAGAGAAAAAAACCCTAGCAGCCGCCTACGAGCCCACTCTCTCAAGAGTAAGGCGTGTATAAGGAATACAGTAGAAGATTCCTGGTCTTCACGAGCTCGTTTTCATACTTGCAGATTCGGGATCAAACCAGACAGATCTCGAAGGTATAATCCTAATCATGGAATTAGGGTTTGCATGATCATTTTTATTTATTTTATTTTTTTTTTGTTATTCGTATGCACTACAGCTGGATCTTAGGGCTATTCCGCAAGTCCCTTCAATAAACAATCAAGTTCAGTTTTTCAAAATTAAGGTCAACAACTTAATGTCCTAATATTTTCACACACAGCTGATCCCAAGACAGGGTAAAGGAGGGTTCTGTTATTTGCAGGGGCATCTCCTACAAGCGACGCATTGCATATATACCACTTGGGAGCAGCAATAAGTGAGTGAGGGTGCCCTAGGTCGTCACCCTGAAGACACATGTCATGCCAGGGCCCGATTACGATGTCAAATATGTGAGAGTTCTTGCATCATTCTGAACATGGGCAGGTAAAGAAATCAGTTCAAGAGACTAGGATTAGATTAGCAACTTGGAATATTGGGAATTTTATTGATAAAAGCATGGAAATTGTGGATACAATGATTATATGAAAAATTAATCTAATATGCCTTCAAGAAACTAATTGGGTGCGGGAGAAAGCTATAGAAATTAAAAAATCGGGATTCAATCTTCCGTACACTAGAGGGCCGTACCCAGTGCACAAGGCTCCCACTTTGAGTGGGGTCTGGGAGAGGTGGATGTCGGCAAGCCTTACCCCCATTTTTGGAGAGGCCGCTCCCAAGTCTCGAACCCGAGACCACTCGTACCGAGGCGGAGGCACTTGCCATCGCACCAAGGCACGACCTCTAAAGAAAACATAAGACCAAAAGACAATAAATGTCATTAATGCTTATGCTCCTCAAGTAGGCCTAGCAAAAAACCTTAAAAGACAATTTTGGGAAGATATAGATAGGACTATGTAAGGGATATCAAGGACTAAGAAAAATTCATAGAAGCAAATTTGAATAGACGCGTTGAAAGGGATAATAAAAATTATACGAGGATACATGGAGGATATGGATATGGAGACAAAAATGACTCCGGGGAGATCATCTTAGACTTCCCCATGTCATATTATTTTATTACAATGAATACTTACTTTAAGAAGAGAGAAGAACACTTAATAACCTTCAAAAGTGGACAAAATAAAAGTTAAATGGATTTTTCCTTAACTACAAAAGTAGATCGTTTATCATGTAAGGATTGTAAAGTTATCCTAGGTGAAAACTTAACCACATCGTTTTAGTGTTAGATATATGTATTAAAAAATTGAAGAGAAAGGATAAAATATATCGGTGCAAGAGAACTTGGTGGTAGAACCTAAAGGGGAAAAATATAATAAAATTTAAAGATAAAATTATCAAAGATGGTGATTGGACTATAAAGGGGGGTGTACACACAAAACATTCTTTTGGAGTAGGATAACTAACTCTATTAAAATATAGCAAAAGAAATTTTAGGTGAATCAAGAGGAAGATTTTCAAATAGCAAATAAAGTTGGTGGTGGGATCAAGATGTCCAAAAAGTTGTAAAGACAAAAAGAATTTGGTATAAAACATGACAAAAATGTAGAAACATGGAAAACTTTGAAAAGTATAAAAAGGCGAGAAAACATGCAAAAAAGGTCGTTAGTGAAGCTAAACATAGATCATTTAATAATTTGTACACTAGATTAGATACAAAAAGACATTTAAACTTGCTAGAGCTAGAGACTGAAAGAATAAGGACTTAAGTAATGTAAAATGAATAAAAAATAATGATGATATTGTTTTGGTTAAGGAAGAAGATACAAAAGAAAGATGATGAAGTTACTTTAGTAAGTTATTTAATGAAAACCAAGTAAAAGGCTTAAACTTAGAATTGAGAAATGAGGAAAAGGCTAAAAATATAAGATTTATTTGCAAAATTAGAGTTAATGAAGTTAAATTTGCACTAAAAAAATGAAAAATGGAAAAGCTATAGGACCAAATAAGTAGATAACATCCCAATTGAAGTTTGGAGATGCCTAGGTGATTACGGAATTATATAGTTAACTAATTTATTTAACGCAATTATAAAAACTAAGAAAATGTCAGATGAATGGAGTAAAAGGGACTTTAATACCTATACAAAAAAATAAAAGAGATATACAAAATTATAATAACTATCATAGAATTAAACTTATGGGTCATACAATGGAATTATGGGAAAGGATAAAACAAAGATTAAGATTAGAAATGAAGGTCTCAGAAAATCAATTTGGTTTTATGCCTGAAAGATCTACTACAAAAGTTATATATTTTTTAAGAAGATTAATGAAAACATTTAGGAAAAAAAAAAAGGAACTTGCATATTGTATTTATTGACATAGAGGAAGCGTATGATATGGTACCAAGGGAAGTACTATGGTAGGCTTTAGAGAGAGAGAAAAAAAAAAGTATATATATTAGGTACACTAATGTCATCAAAAATATGTATGATGAAGCAATGACCAATGTTAGAACTACAGGTGGAGAGACTACAAAATTTCTAATCACAAGAGGTGTACATCAAAGATCTGCTTTGAGCCCTTATTTTTTTACTTTAATGATAGATGAACTGACAAGGAGTATCCAAAATGAGGTTTCATGGTACATGTTGTTTGTAGATGACATTGTCTTGATTGATGAAACTAGGGGTGGAGTAGAACCTGAGTTAGAATTATGGAGAAAATTTTTAGAATCTAGAGGCTTTAAGATAAGTAGAAATAAGATAGAATATATGAAATATAATTTCAATCATAGTAGGAGGAACATTGGAGACAGTTAAACTTGATAACAAAGAAATCAATAGCACCAAGATTTCAATACCTTGGACCCATGGTTTTAAATAACGGCCATTACATAGCGTAACAGCCGATACGTAACGAAAATCGGAGGCTCCAAAACCGATACGGGCCGATAATGCGGTTCGGAAAAAATTCACAGCCGTTACGGAGACGTAACGGCACGTAACAGCCGATACCCCAACGTTACACCTCGTAACAGTCCGTTACGGACCGTTACATGGCCGACAGCTTGCAGATTCCCTGAAGGCTTTCTGCTGCAAGCAGCAGCGCTGCTTTCCCCCTCTCCCCAGCCCCCACACCCATCTGCCATTCAAAGAGTAATATGGAAAGTAAAAAAATGACCTTGAAAATTTGTTGGCTGAAGCAATAAGAAGGCTTCACTTCTTCGAAGCCAGAGAGTGAGCACACCGAGCAGATCTACTCATCTTCGCACTTCGCAGCCTTCCAAGACTCGAGAATTGCAGACTTGCAGTTGCAGTAGCTTGGTGAGTCACCGGCGACAGGTCTGCAGCAACTGTGCTGCCTCTGCGAGTTGCCGATAGCCCGTCGGCACCTTCCTCCGCCAGTCGTCGCAGTCGCCACTAGCCAGCCTCTCGATTTCAGCTTCGTAGCTTGGAGTCATCGCTGCCGTTTGTGCTGCGCAGCCTTCGCTCCTTCGAGGCTCCTCCGAGTCCCCTCCCCTCTCTTGGTCTTACTCGACTCCCCAACGAATGAGACACTCAACACTCAACACCCACAGCACTAGCCACTAATCTTATCATTATGTTTTTTCTTTTTTAATTATATTTTGTTGTAAATTATGTTTGTTAAATTGAATTAAAAAAAAAGTAATTTAATAGAGTAAAAAATTAAAAATCATTAATAATTATGTAAAATAAATTTTTTTTAATTTATAAATATTTTAATTGTCTTATATTTTTTGAAAGGTAATTATGAAAATCTAATTCCATGACATATTTCCTGTTTATTAATATTTTTTAAGTTTTAAAACATCATTTTGACCTTAAATTTAAAATTAGGTAAAATAAATGTTTACATCTATTTTTTGTTTTTAGTTATCAAATAAAGTAAAAATTGATAACTTAATAAAAAAAAAATTTAACCTAATAGTTAATACATTAATAATTCTAATTTTTACTAATTACTACTGGAATTTGTAGAAAAATTTTATTTTAATCCATATACTGAGAAAATGCTTAAAAAGTTAAATAGTCAATTTGTAATGTATGGATCTCTATTAGTGATGTTGTGATATATATGAAAGTAGAGCAAAAGTCTTTTTTACCTTTAAAATTACAATGTTAATTTCTTATAGTTATAAATAAAAATAAAATCAAGTTATAAAAAATAATGAAAATATCTTTTTAAAGATAAAGGAATATATTTTTTTTGTAATAAAATATCTAATATTTTATATTGTTTATTTAAGTTTAAAATAATAAACATTAGTTATTATTTTTAATCAAATATTATATTATATTTTTATGTAATAAGTATTTAAAATTAGGACTATTTAGTACTTCTTATTTAATATTTAATAAATTACTAATTATATTATTCCTGTCATTGTAAGGTTGTAACTTTGTATTTTCTCTATGTTTTGTGTAGAGATCATCAAATTAAGTTTATCAATATGTCACGTGATAGAGGAAATGAAAACTTACCTAGTGAGAATATTGGATGGCATTTTGGTACTGCGGTGGACGGTAATAGACATGTTATTATGTATAAGTTATGTGGGAAGATAATCAAAGGGGGCATTACACGCTTGAAACAACACTTGGCACATAAAAAGGGTCAAGTAGTTGGATGCTCAAATGTGACCACACAAGTAAGAGAACAAATGATGAAACATTACAGTATGCTGAGAAGAAAAGAGATAAACAAAAAAGGCAAGAAGAAGTAGAAGCCCAAATTAGAGGAGATTTTGAGAATTTGAGTGATGAAGAAGACTTGGAAGAAGAAAGTGTGAGATTTGCTCGACAAGAAACCATACGATCACAACAACAATGGGAAGAAAGACAAAGATTTCGAGAAAGAACAATTGGAAGGGGTAATATTTATGAAGAGGGAGGTGGCTCTGGCAATGGTGCTACCAGTGGTTTCAATAGAGCAGGAGATCGATCTTATAGTGGTCGAGAAGCTAGAGGTAGTGAACGACAAGAGATCAATCCTGATGCCCCTGAAGCTAAACTAAAGGCAATGGATCCTATTTTAGAAAGAAGCAAGAGTGCGAAACAACCAAAAATCAACACTAAGTTATTGAAAGGCTTAAGAAGTAAATTAGGAAAAGCAGTTGAAAAATTCCTAATTTATAATCGGATTCCAGCAAATGTAGCTAACTCTTCATTTATGCAGCCTATGCTTAATATTGCTGCAGAGGTTGGAAAGGGGGTGAAGGGTCCATCACCCTATGAGATATCTGAAATTTATTTGGAGCAAGAGTATCAAGAAATGAAAAATTATATAACTTCTTTTACTGGAATTTGGAAGGAGAGAGGTGTAACACTTATGTGTGATGGTTGGTCAGGACCAACTAGAAAACACATTATAAACTTTTTAGTTTATTGCGATAGAGGCACCGTGTTTCATAAATCAGTTGATGCCTTTGATGTGCCAAGCAGAACAGCTGAATATTATTTCAGGTAATTTTCTAATTTTAATTGTATATGCAAATAATATTATGGACTTGCATGTTTTTAATTAAATAGTAGTAATTATTGAATTAATAATTTCATTTCAGATTAATGGACGAGGTGGTTGAAGAAATTGGAGAGAAAAATGTTGTCCAAGTAGTGACTGATAATGCAGTTACAATGAAGGCAGGAAAAAAATTATTAATGCAGAAGAGGCCCAATCTCTATTGGATAGCATGTGCAGCTCATTGCATAGACCTTATTCTTGAAGTTATTGGTAAGAAAAGTAACGTGAAGGTCTTAGACGATGTAAGAATAATAACCTCATTTATTTACAACCACACATGGATAGTGAATTTCATGAAGAAATTCACAAATAATAGAGAGTTACTTCGCCCTACCATCACTCGATTTGCGACAAATTTCATTGCTTTGGAGACTACTGTCAGGCATAAACAAGCATTAAGGGAAATGTTTACATATGATGCTTGGAAAAACTCAAGGTTTGGGATGGCAAAATCAGGCCCAGCATATGATTCAAAGAAAATTATCTCAGGCAAAGAGTTTTGGCAAAAGACCTCTGATATAATTAAAGTGCAAGAACCCTTGGTGAAAGTTCTTAAATTGGTTGATGGTGATGAAAAACCAACCATGGGCTTCATATACGAGGCAATTGATAGGGCGAAGTTGGCCATTCAAAAAGATTGCCGGTTTTACAAAGACTACTGGAAAATTATTGACAACCGGTGGAGTTTTCAGTTGCACCAAGATTTGCACGCTGCTGGTAAGTATAAATCAAATACAATTTCTTATTATTTTAACTTTTAAATTATGCATAGTTGCATTACAAAACTATTGATTAATATGTTTCTAAATTTAATTGTAGGGTATTTATGGTGCCCCACCCTTTCCTGAAGTTGTTAGAGAAGTCATGGATGGGGTTAAAAAAGTGATAACCAAGTTGGTACCCGATATAGATACTCAAATTCGGGCTATTAATCAAGTAAGTATTGGTTCCATTAAATTGAATAATGAATTGTTATAGTATTCTGTAATACTTTCAAGAATAATTATTAATACATCTAATTAATTAATTATATTTCACAATCATCCTTTTTACTTGTTAATATATCAAGATAGGCAGGAGACTTTTGGAACCCCGTTGGCTCAAAGGGCAGTGAAACAAACAAATCCTGGTAAATATGGCTATATAGCTAAACAATGGATGAATGACTCTATTTTCTCTCTTTATGTTCAAATTTGACTTTTGAAATATACGTTATACTAATATAAAACTCTTTTTAATTATTCATGCAATTGAATGGTGGATTCATTATGGCTTGTGTGCTCCTGAGCTCGAAAGAATAGCAATCAGAGTTCTTAGCCAGACCACATCAGCTTCGAACTGTGAGCGTAATTGGAGCACCTTTAGCCTCATCCATACGAAAACAAGAAATAGATTAAAGCACATGAGACTACAAAAACTTGTTTTCGTACATTACAACATGAGGTTAAAGTTAAAACGTACAATGAGAAGAAGCCAACGAGAAATTGAAGAGGGTTTCAATCCTATCAATTTGGACTACATTTTCGAAAAAGATAATCCTTTAAGTCAATGGTTAGATGAGAGAGAGACACCACTGCTTGATGATCAAGACAATTCAAATTGGTTAAATGAAGAAGTTGGTGGTACTACAGAAGGAGGTGATCAACCACCAATAAACACACATAATGATTCAAGTTCAAGCCCTGAACGTACCCAAAGTGAGTACAATCTTGGTTTGAGCCCACCAAGTGATGATGATGGTAATAGTGGTGCTGGAGCTGGGGTTGGGGGGGTGGCAGTGGTGGTGGTGGAGGCGGCGGTGTAGAATATAATTATGGATATGACACAGGGACATCATTTGCAAGGGATAAACATCCTTCTGATTCTTATGGACTACATGACATACCTAAAAATTATGACTTGAGTATTCCTCCAGGGAGCCAATCTTCACAACCTAGGAGAAGGAGTGCTCGTGGTGACCCTAGTGATTCTACTGAAGATTCATATGGTGTGGTTCGTAGTTTTGGCGACTTTGGTTTAGATGGTTATCATCACAATCATATAGATCTCATCCAGCATATCCACCTTATGCATCTCGTGACTCACATTTTTATCCTAGTGGATCAGGAATCTCAGGATCTAGTGAGTCTTCTTCTACACACTACCCAGAGCCAGCCCCTGCCCCAACTTATGGACATTATTCAGGAGGATTTTCACTACCAGTACATTTTCAAGAGCAACAACGAAATGACACAAACTTGGGTTTATTCAACTATGTACTTCCACAAGAATGGGGAGATAATTTCCCATCCCAATCTCAAGATACAGATGCAAATTATGAAGACCCTCCACGTCATTCTTTTTGGTGGTGACATGTGTTATGTTATAAATTTGTAATATTGTATTCATGTATTTTCAACTATTTATTGATATTTGATATTAATCGCTTTTTAAATTCATGTATGTGTAATGTGTATATTGAGTATTGAGTCTATTGATTCATTTTTAGTAATTTTTTTACTTTAATTAATTGATTCTAACATTTCTACATCTTTTTACTCATTAAAGTAATGTAAATTATAAAAAAAATATGTTTTTTTTTTTGTAAACAGCGCACTAAAATTAATATAAAAATCATAATGCCTATTAAAAAGCATTTGTAGGTTGAATGAAAGCCTTCAAAATTCATTAAAAATCATGTATTAATGGATTTCATGCTTATTTTTCGATTTTGGAAAAAAATTCACGACCGTTACGCCCGCTTCCCACACCCGCGTCTCCTGCGGCCCACGACACTCGCGACCGTTACGCGACATTACTCGCTACCGCGATTTCAAACCATGGTTGGAACAAATCAAAAATTAAGAAAAAATTTGCAAGAAAATACGCCTAACTAGTCCAAAGACCAAGAATAAACGTCCCTCCTTGAAGAAAGATTACTCCCACTCAATAAAAATAACAAAGATGACAATTCCACTGTCTCCTCCCTATCGTTCAGAGGTCTCCCAAAATGAAGATTCTAGGAAACTAAAGGACTACTCAATTCACGAACAAAAAACGAAATGGCTTTATTTGTTCAAAACTGAGATGAAATAGACAAGGGAAAGAAGTAGAAAATGGTGAATTTCCCAGCTAATGGTCTTTCTGAAAACGAATATGATATCCCCTGCCCACTTCAAGTTTAGTGTGAGGGATGAAAGAAGGATAAATACAAGAAATGGATCTCCACGGACTCCCTAAAGAACATCTCAAATTAGCATTGGTATCCTACCCGTTCTCATCCATCCCAAACTTAATACTTTATGCCAAAGGGATGATTCTTCTAGAGGGAAGCGCCATAGCCATTTAGCTAGAAGAGAAGTGTTCTTAGACACCAACTTGCCAAGACCCAAACCCCCCTCCTTTTTTGATCTACGAACCTCATTCCAACTCACTGAATGATCCCTATGACTCCACCCGTGGGACCGCAAAAACTCTCTCATGATCCTTTGGAGCTTGTTAGCAGTCCCCACCAGAATCATAAATATAGGCAGGAAATATAATGGGATGCTAGCAAGACAATCCTGAATCAAAGTAATTCTACCCCCAAGAGAAAAGAGGACGCCCTTTCAACCATCTAATCTCTTCATCATCCTTTCCACTACCGTGTTCCAAAAATCTGCAGCTCTAGGGTTAACCCCCAAAGGGACATCTAAGTATAAAAAGGACACTACAAAATACCACACCCCACTAGCCCCACTTTGTTAGCCTACTCCTAACACACTCAACTAGAACATTCATAGCCTTTAAACCACTTTTCCTCATATTTATTTTGAGCCTAGACACCCTCTTGAAAATATGAAGAATACCCAAAATACTCCCATAAGAGATACTATGATTATCTACAAAGAAAATGGTATCACTAGCGAACTGGAGATGCGATACCACCACCCCCTCTCTCCCCATTTCTAGACCTCTAACCAAACCCCTCTCCGCTACCCTATCCGCCATCCTACACAAAACATCTGCTACAAGAACAAACAAAATAGGGGATAAAGGGTCTTCTTGTCTAATACCCCTCGAAGTACCAAACCAAGATTTAGCCATACCATTCACAATTACCGAAAACCACACATTAGATAGACAACCCCTGAACCAACAATGCCAATGCACACCAAAACCCTCTCTCCTAAAAACTCTATCCAAAAAACTCCAACTCATTCTAACGTAGGCTTTCTCAAAATCTAGTTTAAAGACGAACCCCCCTTTCGTATTCTTATGAATATCCTCCACCACCTCATTGGCAACTAAAATAGCATCCACTATCTCCCTCCCCTCCAACGAACGAGCTTTGAGCGTTAGAGATGGCATCATCAAGCACCACACTCAACCTGCACACTAGAGACAAGATTAATAGGTCTAAAATCCTCCACTTCTATAAAATTAGATTTCTTTAGAACCAAGGCTATAAAGGAGGAATTAATACTCTTACTAAGGATTCCATTATAAAATGAATCACTTGAAACTTTCAATAGATCCTCCTCCTCCTTTACTATATCCCAACACTTTTGAAAGAAAGCAATGTTAAAACCATCCGGTCTTGGAGCCTTATCCCTATCCATCCCAAAAACCACCCCCCTAACGTCCTCCTCATAAAGGTCTCTCTAACCCACACATTTGATCAGCAGATATAGGGTTCTTAGAATCCCTCTGTCATCGGCTTATAGTGATCCTCCCTCAAATACAAATTTTGGAAGAGATTGGTCATAATAGAAGCAATATGACATTGATTATTAGATACTTTTTCATCCTCCACATCTAACTCCCTAATCGAATTCTTACTTCTTTTCCCATTAGCTAGTCTATGAAAGAAAAAAGAGTTGCAGTCACCATCCTCAACCGTTTTGAATTTGGTCTTTTGTCTCCAACTCATCATTTCTTGAATAATCATATCTTATAACTCATTTTCCAGGGAAACTCTCCTAATCTCCTCACTATTTGTAAGATTACAATCTTGCTCCTTCCTATTCAGAGAAGTAAACTCACTTAAGATGTTAGATTTTCTAATATGGATGTCACCAAATGCCTCCTTATTCCAAACTTTCAATTTCTCCTATAGGTGTTTCAACTTTCTCACGAAACGAAAGCCACCCCAACCCCTTTCCAATTCCTCTCCCCAAGAGTTCCAAGCCAAAGGCTTGAAGGCTGCATGATCCAGCCACATATTCTCAAATCTAAAAGGCGTAGGACCCCAAGACACCTTTCTAGATTTCAATAGGATTGGAAAATGGTCAGATGTAGTCCTAGGAAGAACACAATGAGAAAAGGTTTGGAAATTCTTTTTCCCACTTGCTAAAAAACAAAAACCTGTCAAGTTTGCCGCCCACCCCCATCCCCCCCCGCCGGAAAAAATGCACACAGACCAAGTTAACAAAGCATTCCCCAAGTAAACCACAGTCCCTGATAAGCAAATCAAAATTCTGCGAGCTAGCTGTTACTCTACCACCCCCTTCTTCTCGTTGGTGAATCTCACCGCATTAAAATCACCTCCCATAATCCACCTAGGGGAGCAGAAACCAAAAACATAATACAACTCCTCCAAAGAGAAAAAAACTCCTAAGAGTTGGTCTAGTAGGCCCATACACAATGGAAAGCCACCATTGACTCCTCCCTTTAACTTCAAATAACACAGAAAGGGAGAAAAAACTAGACAAAGTGTCCAGCTTGGAAATACTTTGAGAATCCTACATAACTAGGATGCCTTAGCTCCCGACTACTTTCCCCCCCATATACTCCTAACTACCCCCCCCTATCAACCTCTTTCAATTTAGTCTTTGGATAAGGACAATATCCGAAGAGTATGCATCCATGACTTCCTTTATCAAACTCCTCTCCCTAAACCCTCCTAGCTCTCTTATGTTCCAACCAACAAGCTTCATAATTTAACTCGCTCCCCCCCTTTGCCAACCCCTTTTCTGCCCTTGTAATTAATAGAAGTAACCAAATTTTTAAGCTATTGCTGAACTTTCTTTTTCCTTCTTGCATAAGTTCTAGGACTAAGGCCCACCTTCACTGGGTTTCTAGCATGATCTAAAAGTTCCAACCCTAGATCCCCGAGGAGTTTAAGCAGGTCTATATTGTCTCTCTCACCGCCTTCACAACTAAACCCACAACCCTTCCTATTAGAATCTTCTGTAAGGCATAAATTGTTCGAAGAAAAAATGGGTTAGGTAGGAATAGGTAGAATACCTTTTCTAATTCTAGATGGGCCAGGGTCTTCCATAAGAAGTTCGCCCTTTTAGCCCCCAAAAAAAAATCACAAAAAGGATTAGAATTATCTGTAGGAGAACAAATGAAACCAAGGCCAGTATTAGAAGGCACAAGCCCCCCAACATTTAAGACTTTCAAATGATCAAAGTTGTAATTAATGAGATTAATTTCTGTTTGAGCATTTTCAGGAGGTGGTTGAAGGCAATCTCTGTCCAACTGCTATGATATCGTTACTGACTTGACAACCTTAGCCAACTCTTTCCCCCTTGTTCTCTTTACTGTAACTTTCTGATTGACCTGAACAGATAAAAACTCTTCTCTATTTCCTGAGAGGTGGCCTTTTGCCTCATGATTACGCTTCCACACCTTTTCAGGCATTAAGTAATCTCTGATTTATTCAAAGCTTTCAACTGAGAAGAGCTCATACACACGTCCTCAAATTCCCAAATCTGTTCCAAAAGCAAATCATTATTATCCTCTAACCAGTATTCCAATTCAATATCGAAGTCCTGCAAAATGCACCTCTGTTTGGCCTCACAAAATTTTGCTTGAAGGATCTTGTTCTTTTTTACCGCTTCTTCCATATCTGAAGATTCTACATTATTTGCTACTACCCTCTCTCCATGAAGTGAGACGTCAACAAGAAGTTTTACATTTTTCTTGCGATGCTATCTGAGAATCCCCCTTGATTGGCGAAGGACTACAAATGTTCCATCTTGTTGCTCACTTTTGCCTTTGGCAAGTGAGAATCTTATTTACCTCCTGGAATCTTACTCGAACTAGATTTTTCTTTCTTCACCCACAATAGGCCCACTGATCCAGCCCACTTGGAATTTTTTAGGCTTTCCGGGAAAACAGGCTTCAAAACAAGACCTCCTGGCCCAAAGTGAGTGAAATAAAACTATTTGTCCACTTTCAAAATTTTCAATCTTCTAATTGAACCAATAGTTTTAGGTGGAGAGCTTTCAAAATTTGAAAAGGAACTGGGCTTCAATAATGCCCAATATACTTTCTCCCCTAATTTTTCTCTTTCCAAAAATAGTCTTACCTTTCTCAATTATCTGGCAGGATTCACCAGAGAAATTCCTTTTCTGATCATGCTCTGCTCCATGCTTTATGATCTCTGCATAACTAAGCTCGTTGGGTAATCCCGTAAGTGTCGTATCCATTCCATTTCTTTGCCCTATATCGGTAGAACCACACTGTCTGCACTCCATGCCCAGGAATTTTCAGTGGTTTCTTTTCAAGCAATCTATGTCTCCTTTCAACGATCTGCAAAAAACTCCACCAACCTGAGGCTTTCTTGCCCTCTGGGATTCTTAGTGAAAATAGTCCCCCTAAATACAGCAGTTTTTCAACTGTGATCATTCTTCCAAATTTGTTTGACGTAAATCTGACAATCAACAAACCTCCTGGAAATTTTATCTGCTTAATCCATGGGAATTTAGTATTCTGTCACCAGATCTCTGACATCTGTTCTTGGAACCAGTGGACCTCATTATTTAGCAAAACACAACGAGACTTCTTTCTTCCTGACTTCTCCAAAATTCGAAGGGCTCCCAATGTTGGAATCCATTTGAAAGAGAACAGTTTTCTGTCTATTAATATATATTTTATGAATATACTTCACATTATGTGCACTACATATATTTTATGTGTATTTAATATTAATTTATAACCAAATCCAGCTTAATCGAGTTGAACTTGAAGCCGAGTCGAGTTTGAGTTTAACAATTTTGAGATCAATCAAGTTCGAGTCAAGTTTCAATCTTAACATCTATGAGTTGAGTCAAGTTCGAGTATCTCAATGTGTTGACTCAGCTTGACTTGAGTAGGCCCCTATGTCCTTTAACGGCTGATACAGTTGTGAATGGGAGTACCTTCGAGATATTGCCTTGTAATGGTCTCAGAAGCCACTAATATCGTTATGTAACGACCATAATGGTGTTATGCACTAATTTTCAAAACTAATAATTAGATTTAAATCCTATCGTAAACCTGAATTTGGGAGTCGGATTAGAGTTAAATCCTCCCAATGGTCATGATCTCAAAACTTGGACTCAGATTTGAGTTAAATCCTCCTAGGGTCATGAGTCAGTTGGAGTTAGATTAGAAATAAATCCTCCTAAGGGCCATGAGCATGGAGTTGGGAGCCAAATTAGAATTAAATTCTCCCAAGGGTCATGGGCATAGAATTGGGAGTCGGATTAAATCCTTCCGAGGGCCATGATCTTGAAGATGGGAGTTAGAGTAAAATTAAATCCTTCCAAAGGTTACGAGTCCAGATTTGGGAGTTATATTAGAATTAAATCCTTCGAAGGACCATGAGCCCTGAGTTGGGAGTCATGTTAGAATTATACTCGTCCAAGGGTCAATAGCCTAGAGTTGTGAGTTGGATTAGAATTAGATCCAAGTCCTCCCCAGGGCCAGGAGTCCAGAGTTGGGAATCATGTTAGAGTTAAATTCTCCCATGTTCAATGAATCTAGAGTGGGGGGATGGGTGGGTTAGTATTTAAAGCTCCAAAGGCCTCATGTTGGAATGGGGAGCCTTGGTAAATGGAGCAACATTGAGAAAAAACGAACTAGAAATGGGGATGAAGAAACGTGATTTCATCAATACCTCATAGGTTAAAAATGTAAAAGAGCTAAGAAAAGATGTACTACACAAAAATTTGAGTGATAGGGAGCTACATCTATGGTAGCAACTTCCTCCTCATGGGTCTGCAGCTTCAAGAACTTGCACCTTAGTTGGAGCAATAAGGGATGCACTTCGTTGTCATTTGTTCACTTGATGGTGAGAGGGTCAAGCTCATTTGAGAATTTGAGGAAGATGCTTCCTGAGCATAGTGCTTTCATGACCAGCTTCTACAAACTTCAAAATCATTGGTACACTCAGTGTCATTGTAGTTGGTTAGTACATCTTGATAAGCCTAGGAGGTTTCTAACTTTGTCACCTATGCTTCTTTAGTGCCTGCCAAAGCCTCCTTTACCTTAACCTAGGCACCTTTTGCCTTTGGCCATTTCTCCTTTTCTGAGGAGACCATGGCCCGTGCCTCCTTTTCTCGAAGGTCTTGACTTTTGCGACTAGGGTATTCTTGGAAAGGTTGTGTAACTTGTCATTGTCAACTCTCAAGGCCCAAATGACACTGGTGAGGACATGCACTTCTTATCCATTGCATGTTGCTCCAGAGCTGTATTGAGGATTGTGCCAGCTTAAAGGAAGTATATTGAAAATAAAGAGGGTTACTCAAACAAAGAAATGTGAAGATATCAAAGAAGAAAAGAGAGTAAAAAAACCAAGTTGAAGAGATAGCTGCACCAAAACCTTTGATAAGCACTCTTAGGAGCATTTGTTGAGGCCTCTTTTGTGGGATGGTAGCTAAGTTGTTGGAGGTAGTGATGAACCCCTTTGGAACAATGAAAACGAAGACAAGAGCTCCAACCTCCTTCCACTAGAGCCACACTAGAGGGAGGCAAAGGGTTTAATACTCGAGATCTCTTGCCGGTGTGTGTTGCAGCACCATAAAATGGACTAGGTTGGGTTTGACCCTTCGGAGCAGGTCCCTTAGGGCTTTCCTATAGATTTCTCAGTACCATCTCCTCTTCAATGTATCCTTCCTCCTCAAGGACGGAGAGGCGCGAATGATAGGTTAGGGGATGAACTCTTGGAAGACAAAGAAGCAGAGTGTTTTAAAATTAACACGAGGCAAGTGAGTCTGAGCAGCTAAAATGAATGAAGCACAAAAGCAAACAAGGGGCAAGAGAATAATAGAGTCACCTTCTTTGTCACCTTTGTTTGACCATCGTTCGTATTGCTTTCCATGCATAATGCTCCCTTTGCTTCTTTTTATTCTCTATAGGGTGATTATATTTTGAGATTTCTATTTCTTTTGAAATCTTATTGAGAGAGAGGTAGATAAAATGCTAGTTTAGTGGTAGTTTTTTATTTTTGTGCCCCTCATTTTTTGCATGATATGCATACTCGTGTGGTTAGTTTAGATTTGGTACATTCTCATCTAAAATTTTTTGATGCATTTGTTGAAGTTATGACTTCTTCTTTCCCTTTCAAGAATGTAACTTGGGAGGCTATGTTCCTCTAAGATTAAGGCTTTCACCTGCATGCTGTCTAATAGAATTAAGTAATTAAGGCTAATGGCTTATTGCATGTGAGGATACCTAATAAATCAATCAGTCCAGATATTTGTGGGATTTGCTTGTTTCTAATATGATACATTAGCCCTTATTCCTTCATTGCCAGTTGACTAGTCTGCAGCTTTGGTGCAGGCTCTTGTATTTTGCTGGCAAGATGGGGATGAATTCTTGGGCAATAGATGTTTTTTTGTTGCTGATGTTTTAGGGGTTTTGTAAAACTGGAAGGGAAAAGTACTGTGCACTGAGAGTCTGAGACGTTTCTCTTTTTTGCTGGCAAGATGGGGATGACTTCTTGGGCAATAGATGCTTTTTTGTTGCTGATGTTTTAGGGGTTTGGTAAAACTGGAGAGGAAAAGTACTGTACACTGAGAGTCTGAGACGTTTCTCTTTTTCTTTTCTTTTCTTTTGTTGTTTTCTTTAAGTTGTTGGAAGATGCCATGCCCCCATGTTGTATTTCTTTCCTTATTTCTTCCTACTGAAATTTCAAAATAATGATGTGCATTGTTCTCACTATGCTATTATTTGAACATCATCAATTGGAGAAGAATGCTAGAATCTTCATTGATCATGCCACGACTTCCTATTAGGTATGGGATAGAGTGGTTGTTCTTACTTCCCTTTGCGCTTTACCGGTTGGGATGTCTTAGGGTGTATCTTTGGCAGATTTGCAGAGTGATTGTGGGGCAGCTGTTTTTTTCTTTTTTAATGTTTATTTATTTATTTATTTTATTTGTTGGAGAGCATCTTGTTCTCTAGCTTTTATACCTTCTCATTCTTTCTTAATTAATTTCCTTTAACATCGGGGAAAATAAGATCCTTGTTAAAGGATAACCTAGAAGTTGTTGACCATACAACGACAAAAACAACAGCAGCAGGAAGCCTTGAGTCCCACTAGGTGGGGTTGGCTACATGAATCCTTTTCTGCCTATTCACCTGATCAAGAGCATTTCCCTCTATTAGATTAAGGGCTATTTGATCTTTCCTCACTACTTCATTCCAAGCTATTTTAGACCTATCCCTACCCTGTTTTATGTCAGAAATAATGACTAGTTCACCCCTCCTCATAGGTGCTCTACAACTACAACAAAAAACCAAGCCTCGAGTTCCACTAGGTTGGGTCAACTGCATGAATCCTTTTCCTCCAATTTATGTGATCATGAACAATTTTTTTCGAAAAATTCAAGGCTTAAATCCTTACTCACTATCTCATTCAAAGTTATTTTAGGTCTACCCCTACTCCTTCAATTGCCCCTTACGGTAACTAACTCACTTTTCCTTATTGATGCACTATGTGACCTACATTGCAAGTGCCCAAACCATCTAAGTTGTCCCTCGCCTATCTTGTCTTCTACAGGAGCTATGTGTAACATACCACGAATATGTTTATTTCGCAATTTATCTTTTAACATTATACCGCTAATTCATCTTAGTATTCTCATTTAGGAAACTTTTACTTTTTAAATATGCTGTTTCTTAGTTGTCTAACATTCTATTCATATAGCATAGTTGGTCTTACAACCATGGTTCGAAATCGCGGTCGCGGGTAAAGTTGCGTAACGGTCGCAAGTGTCGCGGGCCGCGGGAGCGCGGGTGTTACGTAACGCGAAGCGGGCGTAACGGTCGTGAATTTTTTTCACGCATGCACAACCATGCCAAAATCGAAAAATAAGCATGAAATCCATTAATACATGATTTTTAATGAATTTTGAAGGCTTTCATTCAACCTACAAATTCTTTTTAATAGGCATTATGATTTTTATATTAATTTTAGTGCGCGGTTTACAAAAAAAAAAAAATTTTTTTTTTATTTTCATTACTTTAATGAGTAAAAATATGTAGAAATGTAAGAATCAATTAATTAAAGTAAAAAAATTACTAAAAATGAATCAATGGACTCAATACTCAATATACACATTACACATACATGAATTTAAAAAGTGAGTAATATCAAATATTAATAAATAGTTGAAAATACATGAATACAATATTACAAAATTATAACATAACACATGTCACCAACAAAAAGAATGACGTGGAGGGTCTTCATAATTTGCATCTGTATCTTGAGATTGGGATGGGAAAATATCTCCCCATCCTTGTGGAAATACATAGTTGAATAAATCCAAGTTTGTGTCATTTCGTTATTGCTCTTGAAAATGTACTGGTGGTGAAAATCCTCCCGAATAATGTCCATAAGTTGGGGCAGGGGCTGGCTCTGGGTAGTGTGTAGAAGAAGACTCACTAGATCCTGAGATTCCTGATCCACTAGGATAAAAATGTGAGTCACGAGATGCATAAGGTGGATATGCTGGATGAGATCTATATGATTGTGATGATAACCATCTAAACCAAAGTCGCCAAAACTACGAACCACACCATATGAATCTTCGGTAGAATCACTAGGGTCACCACGAGCACTCCTTCTCCTAGGTTGTGAAGATTGGCTCCCTGGAGGAATACTCAAGTCATAATTTTTAGGTATGTCATGTAGTCCATAAGGATCAGAAGGATGTTTATCCCTTGCAAATGATGTCCCTGTGTCATATCCATAATTATATTCTACACCGCCGCCTCCACCACCCCCACTGCCACCCCCCCCAACCCCAGCTCCAGCACCACTATTACCATCATCATCACTTGGTGGGCTCAAACCAAGCTTGCCATCACTTTGTGTACGTTAAAGCTTTAACTTGAATCATTATGCGCGTTTATTGGTGGTTGATTACCTCCTTCTGTAGTACCACCAACTTCTTCATTTAACCAATTTGAATTGTCTTGACCATCAAGCAGTGGTGTCTCTCTCTCCTCTAACCATTGACTTAAAGGATCATCTTCTTTGAAAATGTAGTCCAAATTGATAGGATTGAAACCCTCTTCAATTTCTCGTTGGCTTCTTCTCATTATACGTCTTAACTTTAACATCATGTTGTAATATACGAAAACAAGTTTTTGTAGTCTCATGTGCTTTAATCTATTTCTTGTTTTCGTATGAATGAGGCTAAAGGTACTCCAATTACGCTCACAGTTCGAAGCTGATGTGGTCTGGCTAAGAACTCTGATTGCTATTCTTTGGAGTTCAGGAGCACACAAGCCATAATGAATCCACCATTCAGTTGCATGAATAATTAAAAAGAGTTTTATGTTAGTATAACGTATATTTCAAAAGTCAAATTTGAACATAAAGAGAGAAAATAGAGTCATTCATCCATTGTTTAGCTATATAGCCATATTTACCAGGATTTGTTTGTTTCACTGCCCTTTGAGCCAACGAGGTTCCAAAAGTCTCCTGCCTATCTTGATATATTAACAAGTAAAAAGGATGATTGTGAAATATAATTAATTAATTAGATGTATTAATAATTATTCTTGAAAGTATTACAGAATACTATAACAATTCATTATTCAATTTAATGGAACCAATACTTACTTGATTAATAGCCCGAATTTGAGTATCTATATCGGGTACCAACTTGGTTATCACTTTTTTAACCCCATCCATGACTTCTCTAACAACTTCAGGAAAGGGTGGGGCACCATAAATACCCTACAATTAAATTTAGAAACATATTAATCAATAGTTTTGTAATGCAACTATGCATAATTTAAAAGTTAAAATAATAAGAAATTGTATTTGATTTATACTTACCAGCAGCGTGCAAATCTTGGTGCAACTGAAAACTCCACCGGTTGTCAATAATTTTCCAATAGTCTTTGTAAAACCGGCAATCTTTTTGAATGGCCAACTTCGCCCTATCAATTGCCTCGTATATGAAGCCCATGGTTGGTTTTTCATCACCATCAACCAATTTAAGAACTTTCACCAAGGGTTCTTACACTTTAATTATATCAGAGGTATTTTGCCAAAACTCTTTGCCTAAGATAATTTTCTTTGAATCATATGCTGGGCCTGATTTTGCCATCCCAAACCTTGAGTTTTTCCAAGCATCATATGTAAACATTTCCCTTAATGCTTGTTTATGCCTGACAGTAGTCTCCAAAGCAATGAAATTTGTCGCAAATCGAGTGATGGCAGGGCGAAGTAACTCTCTATTATTTGTGAATTTCTTCATGAAATTCACTATCCATGTGTGGTTGTAAATAAATGAGTTTATTATTCTTACATCATCTAAGACCTTCACGTTACTTTTCTTACCAATAACTTCAAGAATAAGGTCTATGCAATGAGCTGCACATGCTATCCAATAGAGATTGGGCCTCTTCTGCATTAATAATTTTCCTCCTGCCTTCATTGCAACTGTATTATCAGTCACTACTTGGACAACATTTTTCTCTCCAATTTCTTCAACCACCTCGTCCATTAATTTGAAATGAAATTATTAATTCAATAATTACTACTATTTAATTAAAAACATGCAAGTCCATAATATTATTTGCATATACAATTAAAATTAGAAAATTATCTGAAATAATATTCAGCTGTTCTGCCTGGCACATCAGAGGCATCAACTGATTTATGAAACACGGTGCCTCTATCGCAATAAACTAAACAGTTTATAATGTGTTTTCTAGTTGGTCTTGACCAACCATCACACATAAGTGTTACACCTCTCTCCTTCCAAATTCCAGCAAAAGAAGCTATATAATTTTTCATTTCTTGATACTCTTGCTCCAAATAAATTTCAGATATCTCATAGGGTTATGGACCCTTCACCCCCTTTCCAACCTCTACAGCAATATTAAGCATAGGCTGCATAAATGGAGAGTCAGCTACATTCGCTGGAATCCGATTATAAATTAGGAATTTTCCAACTGTTTTTCCTAATTTACGTCTTAAACCTTTCAGTAACTTAATGTTGATTTTTGGTTGTTTCGCACTCTTGCTTCTTTCTAAAATAGGACCCATTGCCTTTAGTCTAGCTTCAGGGGCATCAGGATTGATCCATTGTCGTTAACTACCTCCAGCTTCTCGACCACTATAAGATCGAGCTCCTCCTCTATTGAAACCACTAGTAGCACCACTGCCAGAGCCACCTCCCTCTTCATAAATATTGCCTCTTCCAATTGTTCTTTCTCGAAATCTTTGTCTCTCTTCCCATTGTTGTTGTGATTATATGCTTTCTTGTCGAACAAATCTCACACTTTCTTCTTCCAAGTCTTCTTCATCGCTCAAATTCTCAAAATCTCTCTAATTTGCGCTTCTGCTTCTTCTTGCCTTTTTTGTTTATCTCTTTTCTTCTCAGCATACTGTTGTAAATGTTTCATCATTTGTTCTCTTTCTTGTGTGGTCACATTTGAACATCCAACTACTTGACCTTTTTTATGTGCCAAGTGTTGTTTCAAGCGTGTACTGTCCCCTTTGATTATCTTCCCACACAACTTACACATAATAACATGTCTATTACCATCCACCGCAGTATCAAAATGCCATCCAATATCCTCACTAGGTAAGTTCTCATTTCCTCTATCACGTGACATATTGATAAACTTAATTTGATGATCTCTACACAAAACATAGAGAAAATACAAAGTTACAACCTTGCAATGACAGGAATAATATAATTAGTAATTTATTAAATATTAAATAATAAGTACTAAATAGTCCTAATTTTAAATACTTATTACGTAACAATATAATATAATATTTGATTAAAAATAATAAATAATGTTTATTATTTTTATATTTAAATAAACAAAATTATAAAATATTAGATATTTTATTACAAAAAAAATATATTCCTTTATCTTTAAAAAGATATTTTCATTATTTTTTATAACTTGATTTTATTTTCATTTATAAGTGTAAGAAATTAACATTGTAATTTTAAAGGTAAAAAAGACTTTTGCTCTACTTTCATATACATCATAGCATCACTAATAGAGATCCATACATTACAAATTGACAATTTAACTTTTTAAGCATTTTCTCAGTATATGGATTAAAATAAAATTTTTCTACAAATTCCAGTAGTAATTAGTAAAAATCAGAATTATTAATGTATTAACTATTAGGTTAAATTTTTTTTTTATTAAGTTATCAATTTTTACTTTATTTGATAACTAAAAACAAAAAATAAATGCATTTATTTTACCTAATTTTAAATTTAAGGTCAAAATGATGTTTTAAAACTTAAAAAATATTAATAAACTGGAAATATGTCGTGGAATTAGATTTTCATAATTACCTTTCAAAAAATATAAGACAATTAAAATATTTATAAATTAAGAAAATTTTATTTTACATAATTATTAATGATTTTTAATTTTTTACTCTATTAAATTACCCTTTTTTTAAATTCAATTTAACAAACATAATTTACAACAAAATATAATTTAAAAAAAAAAAAAACATAATGATAAGATTAGTAGCTAGTGCTGTGGGTGTTGAGTGTTGAGTGTCTCATACGCTGGGGAGTCGAGTGAGACAAAGGGAGGGGAGGGGACTCGGAGGAGCCTCGAAGGAGCGAAGGTTGCGAAGCACAAACGGCAACGATGACTCCAAGCTCCGAAACTGAAATCGATAGGCTGGCTGGTGGTGACTGCGACGACTGGCGAAGGAAGGTGCCGACGGGCTATCGGCGACTCGCAGAGGCGGCGGAGCTGCTGCAAACCTGTCGCCGATGACTGGCCAAGCTGCTGCAACTGCAAGTTTGCAATTCCCGAGTCCTGGAAGGCTGCAAAGTGCGAAGATGAGTAGATCTGCTCGGTGTGCTCACTTTCAGGCTTCGAAGAAGTGAAGCCTTCTTATTGCTTCAGCCAACAAATTTTCAAGGTCAGTTTTTTACTTTCCATTTTACTCTTTGAATGGCAGATAGGTGTGGGGACTGGGGAGAGGGGGAAAGCAGCACTGCTGCCTGCAGCAAAAAGCCTTCAGGGAATCTGCAAGCTGTCGGCCATGTAACGGTCCGTAACGGACCGTTACGACGTGTAACGTTGGGGTATCGGCCGTTACGTGCCGTTACGTCTCCTCAACGGCCGTTACGGTTGTGAATTTTTTCCGAACCACATTATCGGCCCGTATCGGTTTCGGAGCCTCCGATTTCCATTACGTATCAGCCGTTACGCTACGTAACAGCCGTTATTTAAAACCATGGTTCCAACTATTCTGTCTCACTATTCTATTTGGAAGGCTAAGGTTCCCCCTAAAAATAAGGCTATCACTTGGTTGGTTGTGCTTAGTAAGATAAATACCAATAATTTGTTGCAAATTTGGAGACCCATGAAGATCTCTCTCCCGATGTATGTGTGCTTTGTTACACGAACTTCTCACCTTCTTTTGCAATGTGAATTTGCATAGAATATTTGGAATATGCTTTTTGGCATTATGGAAGAAAGTTGGGTTTGTCCTTTCTCGGTGGAAGAATTTTTAGAAATATCCTTCACAAGTTTTGATAGAAGAAAGGACAGGGCAACTTTATGGAAGTGTGGCTTTTTCTCAGTATTATGGGGTTTATGGATGGAATGTAATACTCGAATATTTTATGGGGAAAGTTAAATCAGAGTTGGTTTAGGTAAAAAAAAATAAAGTATTTGGCCTCTTTGTGGTGTGTTATAGATTTTTTAAAGAGGCAAGCTTTCAAGAGCTGCAAAGAGATTGGAGGAACATGTTGACTAGATGATTTTTTTTCTTGGGCATTTTTTTATGTTTTTTGTTTAGTCTTGGAGTGTCTCAGGAGATTTCTCGTTCTCCCTCTTGTAAATTCTCTTTCTATTAATGATATCTTCTTTGACTATCAAAAAAATAATAATAACAATAAAATTAAAAGCTCAATTAAGCTTGATTAGGCTCATGAGTAGTATTACAAAGCTCAAACTTGACCTATTAACATAGTCAAGTAGCTCTAACTCACTCGAGTCAAGTTGAGTCAAGTTGAGTTAGAGAGCAAGTTGATTCCAAGTAATGAGCAAGTAGGCTTGACTCACTTACACCCCTAAAAGGACCGTCAAAATCCATCTCATGACTCACATTTGTTCTTTCATTGCTCCTTTTCATGGAGAGTGTGGAATAATTTATTTGCACTATTTCAGAGAAAATTGCGTGTATCTAGAGTTTGAAGGATTTATTGGCTCTCTTTTTCAAGTTTTGGGAGGCGCAGAGATCATAGGGCATTGCAGTGGTGAAGTCTTTTTGTTGTGTTATGGGGGGTTTTGGTTGGAGTGGAATGCACGTATATTCACAGTAAAGAAAATGGCTTCATCTATGCTTTAGGATGGGAGTCAGATCTTGGCCTTGTTGTGTGCTTCTGCAGCTGGTTGTATAAAAGGATAGCCTTTTTCAGATTTACAAAATGACTGAAGGGCAGTGCTGTTTTGATAATGTTCGTTTTTTGTTCTTTTATATTCTAAGGAGGACTTCTTGTGCTCCTTTTGTTCTTTCTCTACTCTAAATAAAACTCTTCTTTTACTATTAAAAAAATGATAATCAAATGTAGCCTTGGTTTAATTGTGGGGCACTTCACATTAAAGTTTAAGATTCAATCTTTCAAACTATGAAACACATTATTTCCTAAAGTCAGAGACTCGGATGACTCAGCCAAGCCATTGGGCCAAATCAATTCATATCTGGTCTCTTCATTCAGCTAGCCCACGTGTCAGTTCTAGTCTGAGCCCATTGGACTGGCCAGGCCAATTCAAGTTTTAAATCCATGAATGGAAATAGATACCACTAGATGCATTCAAAAGAAAAGGCTGCCTCAATTGAGATGAAGAGTGCTATAAGAGGGAAGAATAAGAACATGAGTTCATGTAGTGAAAAAAGACTAAATAAAATTTAACTTAGATAAAAAGTGTTAAAGAGGAGCAATAGCAGAATAAGGAAGTGGATGATGAGTTGTTTTGGTAGCCATGGTCCATGAAAAGAGTAAAAAAAAAGAGTGGAAAATATTGAAGCACTCGCGAGTTAGCAATGCATTGAACTCAAAGTGCATACATTTTTTAATAGGAAAAGAATATTTTTTCAAAAGAGATAAGAAAACAATAAGTAGATGCATCAATACCCCCAAGTTAAGATCCCCATATATCCATTACTTGCTTTTTTCACTTACCCACTGACACTGCACTATCCCCATTAGAAGTTCAGGGTACAAAATTAAAGCAGGTCTAGCAATGCAAAAAATCTTCCGATTCAATGGTAAAGTTCATTTTACCTTTGCTCTCTTGAAGAATGACACAAAGTCATCATCTGCAAGCTGCCCAATGCACCATTGAATCCATATGACATCATACCTTCCTGTCTCTGGAGTGAATTCCTACAACAAAAGCCAAAAAAGTTCATTCATGCTGCCACAAAATTGCCACAGTCAAGGCAATAGTACAAGAAAAACAGCAAAAAGTTAGCCTAGCTGGCTATCTTATCACCCAATCAATACTCTTAATTCATGCAGAGAGTTAATCCCTATAAATTAGAATAGTTTCAACAACAGGCATACTAATTACATTTTATCCACAAGCATGTAACCATTATAGCTAAATCAAAGGATCAAAGCAGGCTTCTTTTTTCTCCTGTCTCATTTGCTTTGTATACGACTGGTCTCACTTTTTTAGCAGCCAATTCAAAAATTGTTTCAGCATCTTGAACAGAAAAAAACTAATTCGAAACATTTTTATTGTACAAGCATAAAATAGATGACAAAAGATCAACAGAATACAACATAGTTTGGCCATCTACATTGCTATATCCCGTATACCAAAAGCTACCCTTCAGCCACCGTCTCTCACAAAAGTAAAGGTAAAGGGTACGGTTTTGCTCTAAACGCATGTTAGCACAGTAACATGCACCTGGCAGCTGTCTCAGGAGCGGCTGCTGCCTTCCCTAACCTCAGTCCTCTTCTGAACCCTAGCTTCTGCCCCTGCTAACTCCCAGCTCCTTTTTCAACTATCCATGGGCCTATTTGGAGCTTCTCTCCATGTTGCAGAGGAATCAACTGGCACAACAACATAATTATGTTCTTCCGCCTGCTTCATGCCCATCACCCAATCTCAAGGACAAAGGCAAAGACAAACTCAACCTGTATAAACTCTTCCACCATCCCAGCCACAATGCTGCTGAGCTGGAATACTTCAAACCCCATAAAACTCACAGGAGAACTTCCAGAAGCCTGGACATGTTCCCTGGTGGACTAATTTCTTAGAAGATCACCAACAGTGTCCTTTGTCAAAATTCTCATTAAGAAATATTGGGACAATAAAAAAAAAAGAAACTTGCCCTGAAATCTTCACACTCTGTGATAGTTCATTTAACTTCAAACTCAAAAATGTTGCAGACATTGAATGGACCCTTAAGAGTGGCCATGGTCATCAATAAAACAACAATGTTCTTAACCTACTAGGACCAAAGCATCATAGTTGTTAGAATCTTAAAATTCACAATTCAATCCATACAATTCTTCACACTCTGTGATGGTTCATTTAACTTCAAACTCAGAAATGTTCCAGACATTGAATGGGGCCATGGTCATCGATAAAACAACACCATACTTAACCTACTAAGGACCCAAGCATCATGGTTGTTAGAATCTTACAATTCACGATTCAGTTCCTACTATTCACATCATTTCCACACCAAATCAATTTGAATCTTACTAATGAATTGCAAAACAACTGAAATTACTGAATCATCGCTGAATTTATCGATTCCCCTTGTGAATCTAATGAATCGATCTGAATCTACTGATTCACACAACTCTGGACATATCATATCATGAGAGGCCCAACTACTTTAAAACCCCAAAAATTTCTCTTTTTTTTATTGCAATTATTTTATAGGTGTACCTTCCATTCTTTGTTTACATCAGTTTTGTGCTAAAAAAGAGGAGAAAACAGAACTTTAGGTGTCATCTAACCTTCATAAAACCATTCTTCACTCTTGGAGGAGTTTAGCCTTCAGCCATTGAGAAAGGGCAGAACACACATCAACTAAGGTGGTACTCATGTTTCATTATGTTTTTAAGATTCAAAAGTTGGTTTGTTTACTAGTTTGTTCAATTATTATCATTTTTTAGGATAAAATTTTTTTTTCTATTTGTGAAAGAATATGCATGAAATATTTTTTAAAATTGCTGGTAAAAACCAAAAATAAAATTTCTTATTATTTTTTCTTGTTTCCTTCCCTTAACCAGCATAAAGTTCATTTTTTTAATTAATATTTCTTGACTCATTCTCATTTGTTTAGGGAAAGCACACACATGAAATATGATTTTTATTATTGTCAAAATTTTAATGTATTTTACTATTTTTCTTGTTCATATCAATATATGCATGTTATTTAGAATTAATTTTGGAAATTTGTACCAAATCTTATGATTCAATTCAATTACAACTATGCCAAGCATTTAGATATCAAATGAGAAAGTGGAGAGAATACCAGTCTGAGTCAAGTTTTTTAACAGGCCTACCATCTAATGGTCTGTAACTGACCTCAGTTACGTTCCCAACTCGAATGGGAAACTCTCCACCTTGATTCCCTTACCAAACAGATGAACATTTCCCACGCAAGAATTTGCATTGACGAGGTCTTTAATGATGAACTTCCTGATTCTGTGGAACTTCAAACCCGGCACTAATGTGTTAAAAATTGATATACATTAAAACCCAAGAAATGTACTCTGGGTGTGGTCACTTGACCATATCACATAGAAATGCAAATCTCCCCAGAAATAGATTAGAAAAGATCAAGCCTCTTCTACTGATGCAGCTTGACCCTCTTATCCCAACTGATAGCCCCCTTTCTACACTTGAAGACCACCAAACTGGAAAAATGGACCAACAATCTCCCCTGCCCACTGCAGCAAATCCCACTCATGAGGAACCTCCTATTCTCCCATACCTTAAACCTATCAATCCTCTCCGAAGCTTCAAGGATTCTCGGAAAAACATTTAAGACCCATATTAGCATCCTAGCCATTCAACTAGAAGCCAAACTTACCTCACTCTGTGCCAAAGGGAGTTTACCTCTAAGGGACTGCAACAGCCATTGACCCAGAAAAGCAATGTTTTAAGATACATAATTTCCAACACCAAACTTTCTGTAATTCTTAGGAAAACTAAAATGGAGAATGAAAATTTTTTTCACAACTAAACGGGCCCTATTGTTCCTTGCACAAAGAACCCTCTCTTCTCTGTTGTCTAGTCTAAAATAGTTGAAGCAATGAGGAGGTGAAGCTTAGGGACAGCTCCACGCAAGAATTGGAAGATAAGATGGAGAGCTTGTGTGTCTGATGAGGGCTTATTGTTGGACCAGCTAATGAAGGAACATGGGCTAGAAGACTATTCTCAGTTTCACCCTCACAACCACAATAAAACATTCTTACATGCATAGTTGTTAGAATCTTACAATTCACAATTTGATTAATATGATTAATGATTTGTATCAATTCCACACCATATCGATTGCAAATCAGTATCAATTCGCCCTGTGAATCTAACAAATCGATATGAATCCATCGATTCACATGATTCTAGACCAATCATGTCGTGACACACTTGACTGGTTTAAAAACCTCAAAAATAGCATGTCTTTTTTTATATCTTTTATTTTTAATCAATTACCATTCATTCCTTGTCTAGTTTCAGTTCTGTGCTAAAAAAGAGAGGAGAAAATATAGCTTCAGGTCTTGCATTGCCTTCATAAAACCATTCTCCACTCTGGGAGAAAGGCGTTCTCCCATTGAGAAGAAGAGGCAGAACACTCATTGGCCAAGGTGGTTCTCACGTTTCATTATGCTGTTAAGATTCAAAAGTTGTTTTTTTTTTCAGTAGTTTGTTCAGTTATTATCAATGTTTTAAGCTAATTGTTTTTTTATTTTAATTAGAGAAACAATATGCATGAAATACAATTTTTTTTAAATTGTTAATAAACACCAAAAGTTGAATTTTTTTTTCTTGATTCCTTCGCTCAAACAAGATACAGTTCAGTTCTTTATTAATTTTTCTTGATTCTATCCCTAGCTTTTTATTGTTTAGGGAAAGCGTACACATGAAATATGATTTTTTTAATACCAAAATAAAAATAGATTTTACTATCATGCTTGTTTTCATATATCAATTTAAGCATGCCATTTGCAATCGATTTTGGAAATTTGTACCAAATCTTATGATTTGATTCGATTCTCGATTCTCGATTCCCAATGGACTTTTATTCATGATTAGAATCTCGATTTTGATGACTATGTGTACACATTTCTGGACTAAATGAACTGGAGTACTCCTAGGAGGTCTCCCAAAGACACACATGTTGGTGTTCACCATTTCAAGAATTATGACTAAGTAGAAAGTTTCATTAAGGAGGGGTGGTCTTTGGCAATCATTTCCGCTTGCAACTATTGTCCCAATGTTGTATAGATTGATTCAATAATTCATAAAGTGGCAGCTAGTACTGTGCAAGAGCCTGCGATGGAGGAACAAGGGTACTCAAATTCATAGAAAAGTACTCTTTTCGCTCCTAATTTGTCTAAATCTGTCCCCAGTGAACGAAACAAATGAAGGAGGAATCTCGCATTAATACCTTGGCAGGTGAGAGCATGGTTTTAAATAAAGGCGGCAACCGTTATGTAACGCCATTACGTAACGATTTTTTGGGTTAGCGATACCACTACACACCGCGAAATCGGTGAGAAGAAAAATCACGAAAGTAGTGGCCGTTACAGACCGCGACTATTACGTAAAGGCCGCAACGGCCATTACGTAACCACTACAGGACTCTTACACCAAAAAATTATTTTATTTTTAACTTTTTCTTCTCACTTTTTCTCTCTCTTTCATATATCATTCTCAATATACCTAGTGGCAAGAGGGGGAAAAGATTATAATGAGGATGACAATGATACAAAATTTACTATTTCTTTAAATACTCACAATAGATGCATTAATTAACAATTAGAAAATACTAACTTGTTAGGAAAATATTTTATTTTGATAATATTAGTAATGTGATATTTATGTTCTATATTTTTCAACTTCAACCTTCTTTCTTTTCTAGCTATTTTATATTTGTATAATTTGTATGTCTTATGTGTCTAATAGATTAATGGAGTGTACAATGTATTTTGTTTTATTAATTAATTTAGCACACATAAGAATTTATCATAGATAAGAACAATGAGAAGTATAAATATGCACACACATAATTTTTCTATCAATGGTAGTTTAAAACAAATGTAAACTTGTTGCCCTTACCAAATAACTTAGTTACACAAACTAAAGGATCCAAAATACACTAAAACTCTTTCTAAGAAGGGCTAAAAGCTTAAAACATGCAAGTACGCTAATATGCACAAGGTTGTGCGTGCTTCAAAAAAATTCATGGCCATTACACCCGCTTCCCGTTACGTAACATCCTCTACTCTCGCTTCCCATTACACCCGTTACCATTACGTTACGCTACCTGCTACCGCGATTTAAAACTATGGGTGAGAGAGACAAGCAATATCCACGCGAACTCCTAGAGGAAATGGGTATTAAGTTAGTGAGTCCTCAAGTGCTAAAGTTGAAGGACATTGTTACCCTAAGTCATATGAGGGGGTGAAAGAGGGATAAAAAGGAAAATTTAATAAGTTAACAACTTTCGTCAATTTTAAAGCATTTGCGTAGGGGTCTGCGGGCACTAAGGCAAGGGTAAGGAGCAGGGTGCTGATTAAGGAAGTTTTGAAAAGAAATTCTCTTGATATTGTTCAATTCCAAGAAGCAAAGGTTCATAGTGTGGACCAGCAGGGGGGGTGGACGGGGAGGATAGGTGTAAGGAGTGGGAAGCTCTCTCAACTCACTGATTTTTGGGATGATTTATTTGTGGTGTGTGATTTTTGTTTTCCTAGGTTGATTGTAAGGGTGATTTCAACATGGAGAGATTTCCTAGGGAGACAAGGGGGAGATAAAATTACTTTGAATGCAGAATTTCAATAGGTTTATTCAGGAGTATGGGTAAAGGAATCTTCAAATGGATAATGTTTTATCCTCTTTGTGTATGTGGAGAAAGAGCAGTTTCCAGATGTGGAGGGGGTTCTTTAGAGGAGAGGAGGGTTTTGTTGCACACAAGTAATTGATGCTCTAATAGTGAACAAAAGGAGAACCACGAAATTTTCAAGAAGCTCAAGCATGGGTTGTGGGAGGTGAAGGTGTTGTGACTGGACTAGTGGAAATCCAAAATGAAGGCTTGAGAGAGAGAGAGATAGAAAGATAGAGAGTCATGAGAATCAACAAGCACCATTAAAGGATCCATTGCAAGTTCCAGATGGGCCAATCACAAGGTCAAAAGCTAAGAAGATCAAGGAAGCAATGCAAGGATTGGCGCAATCCACTTAGGCCGAGTTTGCAAATTTATCAAGCAAGACCCCAACATTAAAGATGGGCTTGAAAGAAGAAGAACCGGCTTTAATCCATGTGATACAAGCTGAGGTAGGCAGCATAACCTAGTGGTTTAGTGTAGACTTTTTATTTCAATAAGTATAAGCATGTGGGCCGATTTTATGTTCATTAGTTATAGGCGTTTAGGGTTACATTTTTTGAATTTAAATTCAAATTTGAATTTAAATTTGAATTTGAATTTAAATGGAGGGGTTTATAAATAAACTTGTAGCTACATTCTACAGAAGTGGAACTCAATAAAGTTTTTCCATAGAGAATTTTCAGTTTTCCTCTACTTGTTCTTCAAAGAACTTATGAACTTATCAAATATTCTTCCTTGTGGCGTTCAAATTTTATACCTTCAGTTCGTGATTCAATTATAATCATTAGGTCGAGTTTTGTTATTTTATACCTTTGGTTCACGTTTCATTTATAAACGTTGGCTCGAGGTTTTCTATCAAAATATGAATTTTAGCTTTCTTGGGAAATATTCCAATATTGATTGTTGGGTCTCAAAGCGTGTCGATTGAGGTTTGCATCATTTGGTATCAAAGCTTAGGCTCTAAAATCAGGTTTACTATCCTTTTATCTTTTGTTTCTTGTTATCATCCTATCTTGTTCCATTTGTGTTCATTATTCCTTGCTCTTGTGACGTTCACCAAGTTATTAAAAAAAAAAACACCAGAAAATAAAAGAAAAAAAAAGGGAAGTGATACTGAAGCAGCAGATACTATCATTCACTGCACTTATCAAAGTTAATTTTTTTTTCTTGAATCGTGACTTTTGTAGTTTCAATTCTCTCAAAAAAAATCTGATTTTTGTCCTCTTCCTTTGATTTGTTGTTTCTATAATATTTTCTTGCCGTCGGTATTGGTTTAAATACTACAAGTTGAATTCCTTGATTAAGTTTAGTAGTTTAATAAAGAACCGAAAAGGGGAAACTACGAGTGGAAAAAGGCAAGAGGGTGTGAGGCTAAAATTGGGAAAAAGCCAATTTAAGAGTGAAACACGAGTGTGAGTGACATAATTTGAGTGCAAACACGTGAGGGAG